>NW_028288582.1:13624252-13929678 GCF_059628265.1 Tinamus guttatus
CATCAATCTTGTCAAGTTACTTTCCAAACTATGTATAGGTTGGGTCTCCACTAAGTCCCAGGCAGTACGTTCCTCATATTATACTTTAATTTAATTATACTTTGTGGAAAAGAAGTCCTGTTTGTTTCTTCAGACCTGCTACCTGACAGTTCATTCATGCTTCCTACCTGCTGCACTGTAAGTTGCCATGATATTCACTCCTTTCATCTTCCAGTGTCATAGACTTCTCTCATTTCCTTCTTGTTTCTTTCCCAGCCTGAAGAGTCCTAGAACATTTAGCCTGTAGTTGTTAATCTGCTAAAACATACTTCTGACCACCTCTACTTCCTTTCCTGAGTCTTTTCTCATTTTATTATCTTCAGTGATGAAGGAGCAGGATGAGAATGACAAACTGTATTTGCAATGCAGAAGCTCGATGAATTTGCAGAGGGCATGTTGATGTGTTCTGCTTTACCCTCAATTTCATAACAATAACTGTTTGTCATTTTAATTGCTACTGACCACTGAGCTGACATTTTCAGAGATTTATCACAGTTCATCTTAGATCCTGTGCCCAATGTTTGTTAGCTACTGGATAGCAATTTTGAGCTTGGCAATGTGTGAGTGTAATTAGGTCTGTTTTTTTTTTCTATGTGCATTATTTTGCATTTGTCACCATTGAATTCCATCTATTATCTTACTACCTAATTATTCAATATTACAAGACTTTTCTGCAATTCTTTATAGCCAGGTTTCTATTTGACAATCCTGAAGACTCCTCCATTCAATGTAAATGTTATTATCTCTCTATTAATCTCCTTTTTATTGTTATTTATGATGATGTTGAGCTGCACAGGTCTCAGCACAGAGCCTCAGTGAACCCTATTGAATGTCCTCCCACTTTGAAAGATGAATACTGACACCTAGGCTTTTTCTGCCATCTTTTAAACAGTTATGACAAGAACATAACTTTTATCCTATTACAGTTTTATTTCTTTAGAGCTTTTGATGACGGCATTTGTGAAAAAGCCTTTTGAAAGTCTCAGTAAGTATGCTGTCATTTTTATGAGACTGCAATGATTTCTCTCTGCAAAAGCTCTATGATCTTTATCAAAGTTCCTACTAATCCTATTCTTGCTCAGTTTCCTAATGTCTCTGTATGGAAGACAGACCTACTAACCTGTGGTATTACCCAGAAACAGATTTGCAGCCCTTTTTAAAAATTGGCATTTCCTTTGCCACATTTTATTTTCCTTGCACCCAGACTCATTTTAGATTATAAACAACACTTAGTTCAGCAGCAATTTCAAGGAATTGCTCTGAATTCCTTTATAAGATCTATGTGAAAAACCTCAGCCTGGTGATTTGAAATATACTCAAATCTGGGAAGTAGATGAGAAGCCAACAGTCAAATACAGCAAGGAGATGGCTTTGTGAGCAGTTAGAATGGCAATATGATCCATACAGTATGACAGTGAAAGAGCAAGAAGTTAAACAGCAGCCAGAGAAGCAAATGAACAGAATGAAATTATGAAATCACATGAAAGAGGAAATAAAAACAGTGTCTGACACTTGGAGATTATTTGAACATGCAAGATTACTTCTTGTGATGAAGAAATAAAAACAGGAAACAACTGCAGGGAAAAAATCCTCTTAGTGAGAAACACTTATTTTTGAATGGTACAAGTGAATAGCACTGAACTTTCTTTGAAAGTAAGGTGACATTTTTGAAAAACAGTTATTTCAGGGCAAAACATGAAACAGTTAAGATCACATTTAACAAACTGGAATCAGATCATTTGAGTTACAAAAATTGAATGTTTTCAAGCTACTAAAAAGTATGTCAACTGATTTGTTAGATAGCTCTGTGAATATGACACTGTATCATTGATACTGATCGACATGCATGACAAATACTAGCTCTACCAGCACAGAGGTTTCCAGTGATGAACAGGACTTTCTGGGTAGAATTTCAGAGTTTTATTTTGAAATCAGAATGATCCTGATTTGCCTGTGTTCCACAATCCATTGATTAATACAACCTGGTATTGTATTTGTGTGGAACACTGAATATAACGTGTTTGTAAGAATATTAGGACAGACATAGATTTTACAGTTATTTTGAGATCATGAATATCAGGTGTTTCTACTGTTCTGCAAAATATATCCCTTTTCTAAGAGGTTTCCTTTTTTTTCTTGTTTTTTCTTTTTTTGAATGTGTGAGTTCTGTGCTATCAGTGTTATAGTTAGCTGCTCCAGCGCTTTCCCAGAAAGGGAAGTAGGCAGAGAGTGGAACACTGTAGCAACAAGAACACTTCTTGGGAAGAAGTGCCTCCGTAATTTTTATTCTTACAAGCATTTGGCATAAAGAATTTATGGGAACTACGCCACCCCGGTTTTATACAAATAAACTTATATTTTATTTAAGGTTTGTGGCAGGTTTTTAGCAGGATATGCACAAGCTTATCACAGCTCCATTGCCATCATATGTACTGTGCATAAATATTGTATGCATTATCTCCTGCTTTCCTTTACAATTTCTAAGCAGTTCTTGGCTCCTCAGCCCTGTGTGTGTGTGTCCGTGAGCACCACAGCGATCCAACAAGACAGGCCCTGCACCCAGCCATATGAAATCCTGGCTTTAACATTTAATCCAGAATCAATTTAAAGCACTTGAATTAAGCTTGCATTATTTCTAAGTATTACAAATTTGAGTGCATCTCAGGGCTTTTCAGGAATTAGTTTAAATCTGCTTGTTGTGAATTGTGTTCTTGGCATGTATATATAAGGTAACTTATTTCTCTTGCAGAAAAAATATATGTTTCCTGGAAAGAGTTTTTCATCTAGTACTGTAAGAAAGCTACATACTTGTGTTGCTTATGGATTTGCTTTTACAATCCAAGACATTAATACGGCTTTTCTCTGGGGTACAGCCCTAGTGCTTCTACTCAGTACAGGGTAAATCTACGGAAATCAAGAGAGATTTTTTGCTTTTGTTTCCCACTGTGGAAAAAAACAAGTGGAAATTCGCGGTATGTGTTTTTATCCTCTTGATAAAATGACCGTGAGGAAACTATATTGATGGTATTTTAGAGTGAAATGGATTTCGTAAAATAATGCTCTTCCATACCTTTACGTACCAATAAAATAACATCAATTTTATGTATGCAACAAGGCCACTTGCAGTCCTGGTAAGAAAGAAAGGCCTCTGTTTTAAGCACAAATAAGCTCAAAAAAGAAAAGAGAGGAATAAAAATCTCCTTCAGTACAGGCTGGCAGGAAGCTGGCCACAGACAAAGACAATTTTTGGTAACTAACCAAAATAAATAGTATGTGTGCATGTGTGATTACGCTCTCCTAAGCAAGCAAGAGCTTTGTGCTCACACCCCAGAGAGAGCGTGGGAGACAGCAGTACACCAGGGCTCTCAGCAGGACTGCCTCAAGGCAACAGCAAACCCCACCCAGGTATTTAGGTTTGACTAATGGACACATCAAACCAAAGGGCATGTCAAAGGAGCAGAGAAAAAAAAAAAAAAAAAGGACAAAAAAAATCCCCATTCCACAGCAGGTGCTTCAAACACTTCAAATAAAAAACACGGGCTAAGAGCTCACACCATATAGAAAAGGTTGATGGCACCACTTCCAGAAGATTTTTGAAATAAAGAGGAAACAGAAATTGCCATTAAAACTTTGAAAGCTGGTAGACAATGCTGATAGTTAATGTTGTCAAAACCAACAGTGAATATTTACCACTGGAGAGGTGGAAGCGTAGAGGTGACAATTCTGTGAACACACTTATAGCATATGACACAGATCTTGAACTCCTGTTTGACCAACTTTGATTTTCTTATCTGTTAGTCTTTGTAAGGTATCTCAAAAGCTAGGAGATATGAAGGGAGCAAAGGCTATTTCCTACCCTTTTCTGACATTTTAAAAGCAAGAACTTATGCTGAGGGGACTGAGAGTTGGACACTGGGGAATAAAAGGTGAGTTTATGAAACAATACAGGCTAATCCAAAGAACATAGCACCTAGAAAAGATTCGTCTGTTGCCAGCAGGCATAAAAATGTCAAGACATACTTGGAGCTCTATATAGAAAAAAAATCAGAGAAATGTTATCAATAGTGACAGAGAACACAGCGAATTTGAATTTGGAGAAAAAAATAAGCCATTGCCAAAACAGAGTGCTGGTTTCCATGTGCATAATAATAAACAAGTGTATGACTTTCTATTACGTCTGGCTTTTCATAAGGCCAGTGTTTGTCTTTAGTGACAGGACTAGTGCTATATATCTGAATGACAAACGCTAGTCCAGTGGCTCATCCTACTTCCATGATTTTACAAGTCTGAACCTTCCTGTAAAAATGGCCAGGGAATTTCCAGGGTCAGGTGCCTTAACCATGCAAGCAACTACACAGAAACAACACAAGCATACAGGGGATGGTAGAATTGAATGAGATTATAACAAGATGTTGGAGGGTGTTCAGGAGCTACACAGAAACTTCTGGAGAACCTCTGGTCCAGCCCCCCATCTTGAACCAGAGAGAAGGCTGCTCAGGGCCATGTCCAGTTGGATGTGAAATTATCTAGAGGGCATAGGAAATGTCAGGCTCTCCAGACTGTTGTTTACACGTTCATGGAATCAAAATCATACTTCAGTAATGTCTGCAAGAAAGAGAGGCGTTCATTTAAAAAAAAATTAGTAAAAAAAAAAGAGAAGTGAATCTTATTAGAAGAAAAAACTTTTGATCAATGGTTAAAGATACCTAATAATAGTCTTTGAGAAGGCCATTTATTTTGCTTTTTCTCCAGTATATGAGTTTCTTCTCTGCAAGTTTGTTACCTAAATTAACAGTTTTTGTTTGTGAGAAGAGCATGACAGAGCACAGCACCATCTTTGGAAACATAAAGCTTTTAGAGGAGCCTTCACCTCTGCTCACATGCTACACAGCTACGTGGCCTGACAAATTGGATTCCTGTTTGATATTTATGATCACGAGGGGAAACTGAACCCCTCTCTGAGTGATTACTTGAATAGTTAACAGTCTCAGGCTGCAATCATAATGGTGAAAATTGGAAGAGTAAAAACTTCAGTTCTGCCTGAACATTAAAGAGATTACCCTGAACTCTTAAAGAGTTAAAAACATTAAACAGATTACCCTGCAGCACATGAAGTAACTTTGAAAGCCTGAAAGATCTAATCTGGCGCTATTTCCTGGTCTCTGTGAATTATCTGAATTATCATATATTTAACTCATAAAGTATTCAGCCAGAGAAGGAAAAAATGCATGAATATCTCTTAATACAAAGTACATGGTTCATTTTAAAACCCTTCAGAAAAAGTTATCATAAAAGAGCAAAGTCCTGGCTCTTTCTAGCAATTTTGAAAATGTCACCTGTTCTGAGTAAATAGTGGTAGATTTAAATGTTTTTGACCTTATCATTCACAGTTGTTATTCTGCAGCTGAATAGTTCTTTATACTTCAGAAAAGAAGCATGGAATTAAATAATGTGACTTCTCAGCAGCACAGGTGACCAACA
This sequence comes from Tinamus guttatus, assembly GCF_059628265.1. Taxonomy (NCBI): domain Eukaryota; kingdom Metazoa; phylum Chordata; class Aves; order Tinamiformes; family Tinamidae; genus Tinamus; species Tinamus guttatus. The sequence continues at coordinate 13,629,773 of NW_028288582.1, forward strand.
CCTCGGCTAGCTAAGGTGAAAACACATCTGGAAGAACTGAAAAAGTATTTATCAAATCTTTTCCAGGCTACAAGAAATCTGTACAGCCTCCCTAAGAGATCTTAGTGACAGCCATATCCAAAACAGGTTGTCAAACTTGAAAAGGAAAGAGTGCTTTGGTAAGAATATAATGCACACTCTGAATAGGAGGCGAAAAAGCCCATGTCATAAGAGAATCTCTCTTAAACTAAAAAGGCTGCCAGTGAAGCAGCTGAAGGGAAGGTGCTTGCTTGACTTCCATTAGAGGCCAGTTTTCATCTGAAAACCAGGCCTGTGAACTGCATGGGATAAAATACTCATTTTTTTTTTTTTCAGTATTCAGCCAGGAGACGAAAAAATTAATGGTTTCAGAGTCACATGAACTTTCTTAACAGATATTGAAATATATTCTCCAAAGGGCAAGTTTTAACTGAATGAGAAAAGGTTAAGCTTTTATGTTATGTTTTGAAAAAATTCTCAACATTCATAATGTGGAATGATGTAAATAGAGAAAAATTAACCCTGTTTCAAAAGAAAAGGTAGGCAGTAACTGCCAGACTCCTGAAAAAAATAAAAATAAGGCCCAAATAGCCCATTCTGTTGTAGAGGACTATAGTACGGTTTGCATATATACTACCAGAGAAATGCTGAAGGAGCAAGTTAGCTGGGACAATATAAAATACTTCATGAAGTATTTTGCAACCCTGATTACAGGAAGAAGACTCAAATGCTCTGCTCTTCTGTGTGGGTACCAGACAGGACAATCTGTTTTCACAAACAGATTTCCATGCTTGCAGACAATTTCAAGACAATGTCAGTGTATGTGTGGAAAGTGGTTTGGCAGACTTTATATCAAAGTTTTTACAAACTCCAACTGTAAAAATGCTTCTTTATAAAAGCTTTGCATCTTAGCATCCTAGATGCAAATCTCTGTTTTGATCCCCTGATCACTGGCCCAAAAAGCTTTTAACAAATTGTTCAATAAATTATTAAAAATGTCCCTTCTATGTTTAAAGTTTTTGACATGTGCCTTCTTCCAAAAAGGCTTCGAAGAACTTGTTTTTTGCCACAACTATTGCCTTCCAGACCTAAGGATGGAACGTATTTAGGCAAAAGATATGACACTTAAAACTTCCAACTGTATTTTGTATTTGAGGACCTGCCACCACAGCTGCCTGCCATTGAGCATCCTTAGCTCAAGCACTTTCCTTTTTCAGCATGTTTGTGCCTGTTTCTTTACCGTGGATGCTTCCTGGCTTGGAAATCAGGCTGCCAGCTGTTGATAAATGTAAAGAAGAAATATGAATCACAGCTTCTGCTTTTCATGTAGCTGCCCCAGCGCCCTGTGGGGTTCAGGCAGCAGCAGAGAGGCTGTGCGCAGCAAAGCACCAGACCCGACGGGCTCCCCCTGCTAATCCGCAACATTTTGCAAAACTTTTGGGAAGGAAACTTTTCCTTATGCTCTGGTTTCTGGGCATTCACATACCGTCCACCTCCTGAGCAAGATAACTGGTCCTTCTGTTTAAAAACTGCTGCTTTGGAGCACAGCACTTGTGTGAGCAACCTACTGCTACCTTCTTATGTCATTTCTTACAATGCAAATAAATAATTTCCTCTTCTCTTGTAAATCAGACCTAATCCTTATTAAATATGCCTTACCCAAAAGATTGTATAAAGAAGAACACACTTGGAATTCCTACCTGGTTTCTTACCACTGTGCATAACTTGTTCTTACACCCAGCAAGTTCTTACAGTCTACAAAAGGATATATTACAATAGGCACATGTATCCCAGACTTAATTTAATAGAAATTGCAATGTCATTGAAAAGATAAGTGAATTAAGTGGAAAAACACAGCACAGATCAATAACACTATATCCTTGTGCAAACCCTTCCCCCGAAACCGACTGGAATGAGGTAAGAGAGAAAAAAGGTTGTTGACACTTTCAATTTAACAAGAAGCTTTGACATTAGCAGATATTGGCCCTGTGTTAATCTGAACACCAAGGAGAATCTAGAATGATTAAGAGTTGCTCCTTTCCTATTTGCAATCACTTTAATAATAAAGCACTTCCACATAAATTGTCCTTGTCTCCCTCTCCCCCATTGTTTCATGAAATTCCCTTCTCTTTTACTATGATGGAAGTCAAAAGGAGTTAATTGAACTGGATCTAATTAGTTAAGAAACTGAAAAATATGGTTCTTACAATCATGTCAACTGTTTGAATCTTATTGCTCATTATTTTTATTTTTAGTGGGCAAGAAAATCCATCTGATCAAGCAGTAATTAGTGCAATTCTTATCAGATTTCCTGACTGGTTGTACATGACTGCGTATCAGACGCAGAGTCATCGGACAGTCAGACTTTGGCCTTGATACAAATCATATGCTACAAATTAGACACAAAGCTATTAAGATCAATGGAATTACATTGTTTTTGCAGGAATAGGAGTGAGCCCTGAGGTTCACTGGCAGCAACCTAGTTATAATGAAACTATCTCGGCAGATAGAAACATGACATGCTAAAATGAATGAATAAAATGATTTTAAAGATGTAAAATGAATAAAACTTTCGCCAACAATTTATCTTGTCTAGGAATTGGGTTTTTTCCTGCTGCTATTTATGTGAAATTCCCAAAATAACTTCAGTAACCAAATTCTGGATATTGATTGAAGATTTCCAGAAGGGTTGAGAGTCAGAGGAGAATCAGTTTGATGCCCTGGACCCATGCACTGGGCATGGAGTGCTTAAACTGACAGGATATCCTGGTGAATCAGCACCTGCCCTGAAAGCCACAATAGCTGAACTGTGAGAACCATGAAAAAAAAAAAAAAAAAAAAAAAAAAGCTGTTTTTTCTTGGATATGTGTTAGAGAGAGAGCAAAAAAAGTCTTAAATGCAGGAAGCCAAAGCACAGTGCCCAGTAAATTGGCCCAAGCACAGCAATCTGGTGAGAAGACACAGGAGGCTGCTTGATGATTTTTCTCAGTAAAAGAAATATAAACTCTTAATTAACACTCCCTGGAAATTAACACAGCTGGGAGCTTACTTGCTGCAGTAAAACTCCTGTATAGTGAAAAACACCCTGAAACTGGCTGTATGCAAAAAAACTATGGGCTGCAGTCAAGTTATATTGATTGTAAAGCAAATCTTAAATACTTACTAAGGACCAAAGCCATAATGGTACATAGGTATGTGAAATGCATTTCAGGAAAGAGATTCTGAGCATTTTGGGATGCGCAGCCTGGATGTTTCTGTCCCTAGAGTGCTCTGTGGCACTTGATCCGCTGGCTGCAGCACAGGCAGGACCAGCACAGGGCACCAATGATTTAGGGAGCCACTGCTGCAGGCAAACCTGCGCGCTCTTCCCAAGCAGCATGTGGCCAACGCTTGGTAATCAAATTGCAGAAGTTTTGCTTAGATAATGGCTCTGGATTCCTTTTCCTGCCTCGTAATGTGCAATTGTTGGAATCAGGTTTCATCTGTAAATGTGCTGCTGGCTATTGGCACAGAGATGACAAGGCACTGCTGCCAGCCAAAACGACACTGGTAGTACCTGTCAAAGGAGGCTTCTCTAGATTAATTTAGCCCCTTGTGTTACCAGCATTTAACTGACCTTTACTGCGCTGTGAGCAATGCATCAGGCTGCTGACATCCCCTGAACACATCTTGAACGTAAGGAGCCATCGGATATACCTGCGCATACGTAGCCAGATTTCATGGAAAGCAGCAAGTCATGTGGCTGCCAAATCTTCATGGACTTCAGTGCAAGCCAAGATTAGAGCAAGGAGTAAGTCACAACTAGTCTAAAAAAGCACAAGTTTCCACACCTGATGACAGGACTGGAAAAAAATACAACAACAAAAAAAGAATAAAAACCATCAAACAGCTACCTGAAAATTTCTCTGTTCGTACTCTAACTCTTTACTTTAGGTATCTGAAGTGGCATCAGAAACATTCTGTCCCTGACAGTTACTTCACAGAACCAACTTTCCTCTTCTTCCTATACCACTTCTTTTTATCAGGTATTCACAGTTCAGTATCAGAACCATCAAAGTGAAGCCTGGTTACTTCTTTTATTTTTCTTTTTATCATTCTGTGCACTAGCTCCCTGCTAGCAAAAATGTAAAAGAGAGATTCTGTAGATCTTGGAGTCACCATTGACAGTTCTCTGAAATTACTGGCTCAATGTGCAGCAGCACTCAAAAAAGAAGCCAGAAAAACGAGTATCATCAGGAAGGTCACTGAAAATAAAAATGAGGTCATCATTTGGTCCTTACATAAAAATGTTGGTGTAGCCATCTTGAACAGCATTCAGTTTGGTCTCTGCACTTCAAAGAGATTATAGTGGAGTTAATCAAGGTACAAAGAAGGATGAGTAAAATGATTAAGAGAATGGAGAAGCTTCCTTATAAAGAAAAACAAAAAGACTTCTCAGTTTAAAGGGTAATATACTGAGGATGGATATGATTGAGGTTTGCAAAATCCATGCATCAGGTGAACTGAATAGAGCACGGTTATTCTCCAGATTCTGAAATACCAGAAATAGGATATCACTAAATGGAACAAGTAAGAAATTGGCTTAAATCTTAAAGCACAAACTTTTAATCTTAAAATCTTTAAAATTTAAATCTTAAAAAATAGTATTATTTTTTATGCAGAGGGCATTGAACATCTAGAATTTGTTTCCAAAGGAGACTGTAGAGGCAGACAGTGTCAGCAAGATCAAAAAAGCACAGGGCAAATTCACATGCCGTGGATCCACGAGCAAACAGCGAAATGAACGGGTCAGAACGCGACTCCTAACAGCCATGTCCAGCGGCCGGGGATGCTGCGGGAGCGCGAGGTGCCTGGTGCTCGGGCCAGCTGGACACAGCGCCGGGCTGCCGGGGCGCTGCTCGGTGCTCACGTGGGTACGAACGATCTCGGAGGGCCCCGCGCTCCTGCGCACCCACCCGGGACGTGCACGTGACTCCAGCTCCACGGCAAAGCCGGCAGCAGGGCTCTCTGCCTCGCCAACTTTGCTTGCCTTAGTTTTAGGTCAGATGTCACTTTTCTATTGTGCTCCTTAACAACAGAATTAATTTATACTCAGAAAATCCTTTTCAGCTAGTTTAATTACTTAATAAAACATATAGCCTAAGGAGTAGCCTAACTATGAAAATATCTTAGAAACATCTAATTAATCAGCCAGCTTCCAGCATTTCACGGAGATCAAGAACAATATACTGACACATTGGAAAAAAAAAAAAAAAACACCAAAAGCAGGGATTTGGGCCTGAATAACATGACATACAGGATTAAATTTTGCAGGCCCCCTCCCAAACAAGTCTTAATGTGAGAACTAATTGGTTTTCAGAAAATTATCAAGGGACATCAGCAAGAGAGGACTTACCACATGTCAGTTTAAATGTGAATACAAGATTCTAAGGCTGAAAAAGTACATAGTTTGAACCACAAAGCACTGTAGTATCTCCATATACCATGAAGGTACGTATTTCCTGCCAACAGCAGATGATGATGGCTACATGGGTTCCAGTTTTTGTTCAGAGCTCCCTTAGGAAAATACAGTGCTGTGGAGATGACCTCCTCCATCTCCTGCCACCACAAAGATTTTGGAGCTCGAAAGGAAGCGGGTTCAGTGCTTTGCATCCTTGCCTTGCCACAGAACCTCCACAACGTGAGTTCAAGACTTTTCTATTTCTACCTTGCAGCAATGGACTTTAAGGAGACCTCTGATAATTCAGGCAGACATATCACTTGCTTTGCAGTGTCCTGCTGTTTGGCAGCAGGAGCAGTAGCTGCTTGCTTTCAGAGACTTTGCTCACCGCGGGTTAATTTTGAAGCATGGCTGTCTACAGTATTTTATTACTTTGGTACATGACAAAATACAAAATACAAAACCCTGCCTCCTTTTCTATAGCCCCATAAAAAGCAAATGGTAAAAATCAGACCTCATCCTTTCAGGGATGGTTATGTCTTTCATTTTGCAAATGACTGTTGCTTTATTTGATCTACTCAGGTTTAGTAAATTGTGACTATGATGATGTCCTCTAATTATTTCTGTTTTGAATATGATGAAGTGAGTATTTTTAGATTCTGCAGTGTGAGGGCAATAAATCAGCTCAGTCATAAATTCAATTTTGTCAGCAGGTGTGAAGAAGTTATGGATTTATTCCAATGCTGTAACGGTAGGCACATGCTAAAGCGTGCTGCTAAAGGATCACATCTTTTACCATGTGATATTGACTGGTAAAGGGGAAATGCTTTTAAAATCATTTTAATATTTTTCCTTGGAAGATTATTTTAAGTCATTTAATGACTTCTGACTCCTCATCTTACACAACCCTTCATTGCAGCAATGGTCTCTCTGGAGCGAGGGGAACAGCATGACACTGCCCGTACTGAACCTCTGCAAGTTGGATCAGGCATACAATTTCATGGACTGGATTAATTTAAAAACTTACAACCTCTGTTAACTGCTTTGAGTAGGAAGGTATCCATGAGCATTTGAACTTTTGTCCTCACTGCACTGGCTATGGAAAATCTAGACTCCCACTATAATTTCCATAAGCTTCTCATCTAGGATTAACACACATACTAGGTATTTTCCTAGCATCTCCAAACCATAGGCTATACACAAAAAAAACAGAAACTCACTTTCAGTCAGAAAGGCTGTAAGATATTTCTATTTTGTCATACTTGCTAGAAGTCTGCCACAAACATTTCTTTCCAAATTGGTATTTGGACATGAGAATAGCCATAGCTGTAAGAACAGAAATAATCTCCTTCAGCAAATTATTACCTATGAAGATAAATTCAGTGTAACAACCACAAAACAAGAAAAAGGAGGCATGATTACCACTGACCAGGGACAGGCCTGACGACCCTGACGCAGCCTCATCAAGTTTTGAGCCGCGCCACTGCTCAGAGTTGTAGATGCAGATGGAGTTTGGCTGTGAAGCCAAAGACCTGATGCAGACACCTTACATCTGAGTGCAGCCACCCCCAGACTGAGGCTGGAGAGCCTGCAAGGCCCCTGAGCCACAGGCAGGACCGTGCTGGCACTGGGAATCATTTACCAAATCATTTATACTTTCAGGCAATGGCTGATGCGTGCAGGATTCATTTGATCCACAGCTGGATTAAAAATAACCCTTTTGTCAAGTTATTTTTAACTAGATTAGCTTCTTGATCTGCTGAACTGCACAGCACCCAAGGAAGCAGGTAGGGGGAGAAGAGAGGTGGTGCTGGGGGTTGCACATGGCAGAGACTGGAGGCTACCAGTGCCTCTGAAGAGCAATGCCCAACACTAGGGTTGCAGCGTTCCCACATGTTCAGGAAAAACACAGGTACCCCTCTGTGCGACCCTCCAGCAGAAAAAAAGAAAATTAGTTCTTGTCATTAACACATAAAGGAGCAGAAACAGCTACTATCCACTGAGTTAAAGATCTGCCTTTCACCTCCAGTTGCTTTACAATGGCATCTAAGGACAGACAACTCCACTCACACACACTACCATGCCCTGGTTTTGGAAAGCACCAGCACCAGCCGGAAAGCAGAGGGAAAGCGGGATACCACATCTGTTCACGCTGCTGCTGGAAACACGTGAAGGAGCCGCTTTTCCTCTGCTGCCCCAGGTCGCCTTCCCCTGCCACCCCTGTCCCTCCTGCGGTGAGGACCAGCGGGCTGCAGGGCACCTTGCACCTCAAAGGCCGACTGGACAATCAGGTCATTTGTGTTTCTTCCTTTACAGTTTCACACCTCCTCTCCCTTCCTATGAGCCACAGGGAGTGTTACTTTGCTTCTACCTTCTGATTTTCCTTCCTTGACACAGCTGCTGTCAGCTCAGAAGAAGAAGGATGAACTACAACATGGCATCACCAGGGTCCTCCTTCAGGACACAGAGTTGTGCAGATTAGACAATACCCATTTATTTCTATACGAAAGCAGTTTGCCTGGTTTGACTCAATCTTTTCTTCTCCTCTCCAAATGCAGCAACTTACTTTTTAACGGTAACTCAAATCAGACTAAGGTCTACTGGGATCTCATTCAGCTAAACGCTATCATGTACTTTGAGATTCATCTGTCATGACACTTTTTTCTAAGGCAAGAAATCAATTGCAAAGATATAAAAGAACCTACCCTGACATTCCCAAAGAGCTTTCTAATTTCATATCATTTATTTCCTTCTTCACTTTCCCAGAGGATATTGCCAAACTCTACAGAGAAATATGCATTCCCAATTTACACTCATTGCAGTTTTTTTTCAATGAAGGACGATTTTATGCAAGCACAAATTTAATACATGATTTAATTTACATTATTTAATATAAGTAAGTCATGTTAGCAACTTTGACATCTTCAAGTCTCTAATTATTCTCTTGCCTCACTAAACAGGGATAGTAAAAAGTCTGCTACTGCCTCAGGAAAAACTCCAACAAGTCTCAATAGACACGATTCTACCTAAGGACAACATCCAGCTTTCCTGCCTCTATCTTTTTCTCTTCTCACATTTGATACACACTTCACTGGGAATCAAGACTCTCCTGCTCTTAAGGCTTACCTTCCCTTTGATTTATGTGCATATAAAATAGCTGGAACACTGCAAGAACGGATTATGGCTGTATACAGGATATACAGTACAGGGAAAAAAAAAAACGCTTTAAAGTATATGTGCAACACATTCCCATATACTGTGTTTATGAAATACTTTCCTACCTCAACATGAGAAAGTACTGAGGAAAGCACTGATTGAAATTAAAGCACAACAACAGAGAAATCTAGAGTTTCACACTGCAAGACGTGTGAACAATTTCATTTGTACAAGATGGGTTTAGAGAATTCAAAATAACAGGATTCAAGAAACTGCCATGATTGCTCCTCACAGAAAACTAAACACAACACCAATGGACACTGCTTATTACTATTTTAAGTTCTCGCAGCCTAAAAGCCCTCTTTTTTCTGACAATGTTTTTCTGCCTTCCAGGCTGAAACTGAACGTCAATGAACAATACTGAATTGTTATGAAAAGCTGCTTCCTTTTAGCAAGACAGGTAGAATCTAAAGTCTTGCTGGAAAATGTGCACAGATGGTGTGGGCTTACATCTTGACAAAAGTAACGTGGTGACAGGAGACAATAATGTCAACTTTTTTAAAAGGAAAACAGTTATTGATGACACATTCAGATAATAATAGAGCGTGTAATGTGGGCAGGGAAGCTTTTCCTCCAATACACAGTCTTCCCCTTGAGTTTCTCATCAACAGGTGAATGACTGGAGATATTGTGATTAGCCCATGGTGAGAACCTGCTGCCTTTAAGTCACAACAAATTGAAAGATGGGGGGGCATGTGATAAATGGCTATTCAGTCCCATTAATGATTTTCAGTGCATTTCCAGTTGTGATGGGTAGGTTGGGAATTTCCTTTCAGTGATCCAGCAACCTGATGTTCTGTGCTTTTTTTCTTTTTTTTTTAAAGTGGGTTAAATTGATCCTGATGAAATCTTCTGTACATCACCATTGGTTCAATCAGAGATAAATTTTGCCTTTATTATTCAGATTCAAAAACAACTTGAAATTTCATCAAGCATTTCTATGTCTTCCTCAATGTTAATAATATAGCCACGCAATACTGAATGTGAGTGAAAAAACACTGGCAAAGCATTTCAGTAACTGCCACTTGTGCCCCCATCCCTTTTTTGCTATTTTCCACTTAGTGAAGTGTGAGTTCTGCCTTTGATATACATGGACAAAGTCTCATGCAACAATATATAATATCATGATATTTTGACTGCAAACACTATGGGGGAATGATCATGTAATATTTCCACTAAATAGTCACCATGTTTCCCACAATATGTGTTCATCAGCATATGGAATGATGATTAAGGACCATGAAGAAAACATTTAACTGACTTCCTTCCTAAGATTTAGGCTGTCTCTGGGGACAAACACCTTCCACAGAGCATCTTCTTATGTACTTTGATACCTAGAATGCAGAGAAATATAGGATGAGTCATCTTTTTTTTTGCCCTATAACATGAAATTCAGAAAACATGATAAATACAAAAGTTTGAACATTTTCCAAGTCTATTCTCTTGTTCTTCAGATCTGAAATGCAGTTTATTTTGAAAGTCAAAAGACTTTTTAAAGCTATGCCACTGTTCAAGTTAAGAGAAAATATTTCATAGTAGTTTACTTTCAGTTATAGTGATATTCTTGATAGCATTTAGTAATTATTTTTTCCACGGAAAAGCAATGAAAACTTCAGCAGGCGAAAAATCTTCCCTCACAAATGCTGGGTGTAAGACTCCCCAGCCATGAGTGCTGCTGCATAAACCCTGTGCCAACTCCAGTTGTCAGAAAAGACGTAACTCTCTGTTAGAGAAGGCCGAGGTGACCAAGGCCACAAGCGCCGGTTGGGCAGGATTTCTCCGGAGCGGCTCGGACGCAGCCGGAGCGCTCCCGTGCTCCTGAGCCAGCGCTGGGGCTCCTGCTCCAGCCCCTGCTCCTGGATGCTAAGAAAGGGCAATCTAAAGAAGGGGAACGAAGAGCAGGCCTGGAGGGAGCAAAACCCCATCAAGGCTCTTGCTTCCCTTTCTGCTACACAAGCCATCTCTATAATCAACTGGGGGATCTATAATCACAGGGTTGGGAGCTCTGTGCTAAGTCACAAGCTGGAAGAGATGGTGAATGGCATTAAATATGAGAGAGACCATTATTTAAAACTGCATCCACTTCACTGCTGTCACACCACCCCGTGGAAACGGTTGTGGCATCACAACATCGACACGTCTAAACTGGGTATCCTCTCCCCCGAAAACAGAGAACAAATGTCAGCCTTCAGAAAGGGAAACCCTGTGAGGACTTGTTCGCGGGAAGTCTCCTCCTATCTAGGCCAGCCAGAGATCGGTTTAGACCCCAGAGCATAATGACATAATTATCTTTCATAATGACCTTATGAAAACAAAACAAAACAAAAAACTCTTGAAAAATCCTCTCTTTGTATTTGTGGATACTCTCATGTACAAATATTCATATGGGAAAATTTTACACTAGTCAGAGTTTAGTTTAGTGCCATGTTACTGCATTTATATGCCTTTGTAACTCTACTACAAAAATATCTATTCAAACTGGAGCAACACAACGATGAGTCAGACAATAAGAAAGCAAATTCAGTGACATATAAATGTGCTGTAAACAACAGATGTAAAACTTTGCACAAATAACTCAGAATCTATGAGGAACAAAATAAATATTATCTGGTAGCGATGACTAATATTGGGAGCAAAAAACACCAGAGTCCCCAAGTCGCTTTGATAGCATAGTTGATGAGTAATTAGCTATGTTCAGCCATATACTTCAGCCATATTAACTTTATTTTACATAGAAAAAATGAAAAGATTCAGTATTCTGAAACCTAATTGTTGGGCACACATTTTGTATTAAAATGAAGTTAAACGGTATAGCACAATTTAAACCTAGACACTTTCTAAATCAAGAATTTTAATCCACGGAAGTTACTGAGCTGATTAAAACATATAATGTAGAAGCATTACCATAATTTATAATAAAATATTCTTCATGGACTCGTAACAGGTTGTAAAATCTGCTCCTATGCAAGATCCACAAGATCCACACCTCTCTGTGCATCAATTCCCTTTGCACTTTCAATCACAGAGAACAAACTTGGAAGGAGGTAAGACGAAAGAACCAAAGGGAATTTAACTGTCTATAGCACAGCTTAACAGACTGAAACAAATAAAACAGCACCAAAGAGCTTGCAGACCATTACTGACTCAAAACTTCGTTTGACAGCTAATGGCTAATATTACTTGGTTTCCAACACTGCTTCTCGTGATACTCATTCTAAATAATTCCTTGCTTGATTTTAATGCATTGCTGTTTACCATACTCTTTTTATTATGCTAAGTAATTTCCTTCTTCCCACATAGCTACATTTTTCAAATATTTGTAGATTACTACTAGTTTATTCTGTATTATCAAACATCTGCAGGCTGTTCCTTAACTGCCTCTTATCATGTTATTAATATTTGCCTTCTTTACCTCCCTCATCTATCCATTCCTTCAGCCACTGAAAGTTTGTGTGTGTCTCCTTGAAGCTTCTTTTATTTTGTCAAAATGACACACGAAATAGAAGAAAACACAGAACAGGTCCAGAAAGCTCAGCCTGCTTGCCCTGGATGGAGCTGCGGGTCCACACTCCTGGGCACAGACCGCCTTGGCTGGGGGCAGATATTCTGGGGAGAGCATCTCTACGTGGTGGGTTAGCCCAGGGTCACCTCCTGCGCTACCTCCTGCCAAGGGCCAGAGTGCCCACAGCCTCCTAGAAGATATCTTGGCTGAGAAAATCTGCAGAACAGGGAGGAAGGTACCTTTCCTTTCATTCCCCGGAGCCCTGACACCTCCACACAACTCCATACTCCTGACTACAGGAGTTGTCTGGTTTCTCAAAGTACAACAGAACTGCATAACCTGCCTTGACAAAAACTGTGCGTTCTCCTTGCTGCCAAGGCATTTCTTATGAGTACAGGATTTATTGCTTTTAGTATGGATAGGGGGAATAAGGAAGGGATTTTTTTTTCTTTAAGGAAATATTTGCTGGAAAGATGAATTTCTTAGAAGAGGGAGGTTTTATTGAAAAATAATAGGCTGATTCACATAAAGGTCAGATTTCTCACAGTTCCTTCAAAATTACTAGGATCTGTGATATATTTGTACCTAGAACAGTCATCTTTATTGGGAGACTCTTACTGTTTGCAGACAATACTGCCATTTGCTCGAAAACTCAATTTTCGATGCTGCTGGCACTGGAAAAATCAGCGAGTAGCAGAGTTACCTCCGAGCAGCTTCAACTAGTGCTGAGGAGACGAGGCTGAATGCAGATCCCGCCATGTCTGTGGTGACTGTCCTGGTGATAAAATGCACAGTTAGCCTTAAATTATCCTAAACTCAAGATGGCCTGTATTTCAGACTGAACTGCACTTTTCCCCCATTTTTCTTAGGTGCAGACATGCTCTGAATCAAAACTCTATTTCTAGGCATTGACTTTAAACCACCATTCATATGTATGCCCTACAACCTGTATTAAGTGCTAATTTATAGCCTGTGGCATTTCTGATTTCACTGTACGGTCTGGCCATAGCCAAAGTTAAAAGCCAGGCCAAGTGCTAAAATGGCAGTAATTCAAAATATACATAGACTAAGTTAATTTTACCACTCTCAGTTGTGCTGTTACTATGGCAAGGGTGGAAGCGTTCACATTATTCAAGCTGAATATTGATGTGCTCTAAGGGCACACACTGTTATCCCCCAGTTATGTAGGTGCAGACTAAGTCAAAGATACTTAAAAGCCCTTTTTCACATATGGATCACTTCTACACCCACTTCTGGGCCTTTCCTGCCGAAAAACATTGCCAATCCATGCTCTTCCGTATCAGCCAGAGCGCTGAGGCTTTCATGAGAGTTTCAGCATAGAAGATGGCACCAATTCCTCCAGAAACTTTGTAGGTAGCATCTCCAATCCCGAACAGATGACACCTAGATAGGCACTGATTTTTGACCAGAGGGTAGGCACACTATTTTATCATTTAAAAAAAAAACACAAAAAACACATAGCTCAGTAACAGTCAAAATAGCCAACAAATGCAAGAACTTAAATAGTTCTAAAATACATCAGCTAAGATACTATGCATATAATTTAAGTTAAGCACATATATCTATTCAGGTCAGAGAGTGCAACATGGTGCAGATGATACTCTGGATCAGTGGTGTGATCTTCTCACAGTTATTATCTTCAGCTGAAGGCTGCTATCAGTGTCAGGGAAAGAGGAAATCGGGTAAATAACAGTAATGATGAAAAGTACAGGAAAAATGTGAGTGTTGAATGAAGAGAGACTGAATAGGCTTTGGCTTTTAAATTCAAAGGAAAGATACATTATGACAGAGTGAAAAAATATACTGAATGTTATAAAGAAATTAATTGAAGTGTTCTTGTGCATGCCTTCATCTAACCCAAGAAGAAGAGGATACTTGTTTAAATAGAAATACATCCTCAAGTAGTGATGAATAAAAATATTGTTAGGTAAATCACAGGTACGACCCAGAGGTGAGTTCTTCTGGGTGCAAGAGTTCTATTGCAATATAAGTAACAACCAAAATGACCAGCAGAAATAACAGTAACATATCATGGAACAATATCATTAAAATAAATAACAGTCATTCTGTTAATGCTGTCCAGCATAGCTGAGAATGCTTCAGGGCACCATTTTGCTCTTCCATCTACTAGATTTCATCCCATTTTTGCAGATCTTTCCTCCGACTTGAATTTTAACCCTATCATTCAATGCCCTTCTTGGCATTATATCATTATTTCTTGTGAGGAAAGACTGAGAGAGCTGGGCTTGTTCAGCCTGGAGAAGAGAAGGCTGAGAGAGGACCTGATCAGTGTCTATAAGTACCTCAAGGGAGGCAGTGAGGAGAATGGGGCTGGTCTCTTTTCAGTGGTGGCCACCGACAGAACTAGAGGAAACGGCCACAAACTGAAGCACCAAAAGTTCCACAGGGACTTAAGGAAAAATTTCTTAACAGTGAGGGTGACAGAGCACTGGAACAGGCTGCCCAGAGAGGTTGTGGAGTCTCCTTCTCTGGAGATCTTCAAAAGCCGCTTGGACGCAGTCCTGTGCCACGTGCTCTAGGTGACCCTGCGTGTGCAGAGGGGTTGGACCAGATGACCTCTAGAGGTCCCTTCCAACCTTAAGCATTCTATGATTATGACAACTGTGATTTCAGTAAGATCGCTCCTTCTTCACAGGAAGACTTCCGGTAAAAATATGCAATAGTGTTGGCACCAGGCTACTCAGCCTTAGATACGTCATTTTGTATATTTACACATATTAATTGCATTAAGTACTGTCTGAATGCAATTTGCAACCAGCTTGTACTCATTTTATAGTAATTCCATCTATACTTGGTTTATGCAGGATGTGCATGAAAATCCCTGTGAGGTAATGTCAAAATGGATGCTAAAATGATGACTTCTGGCATCTCCCTGAAAAAGCCTATTACCTTGTTACAGAAAGAAATTTGGGTCGTGACAAATCCAGGAGTCCCTTCCTCATACATCGTTCTCTTCTGGTCTTTTTGCCTCTCATTTCTTTCCTTTCCCAGGTTTGTCAGTTTAGAGGAAATAAAATTACTGTATTTCATTTCCATTTACTGGCAGTATATCAGCATATATACATCTATCTTAAAATGTATTTCTGTGATGCTCTATTTCATATTTAAAAAAAGAAAAGAGGAAAGAAGAAAACATCTGGTGCTTATAGAAAAAAACATGACAGGAACCTCAGTTCCTGTCAACACAGGGATCCAGACTTAAAGATCCTGTCTTTTCCTGACATCATTACAGGGGATGAGAACCTGGTAAAATATTTTAATGAAATTATCTAAAATTATCTAAAATTAAAAATACAAAAGTGTGTCCAAGCAAGAACTACCAGGAAAAGATAAGTTTAGAGATGCAAAAGCCAATACAAACAAAAAGGGAAAGTAAAAACAAAAGTCAAGATGCCCATCTCACTTCTCTAATTCTCAGAGATACTCCTTCTTATCCCTGGCTGAGATATATTTTCTTCAAAACATCTAGCAATAGCTTTTTTTTTCTGCAGAAAATTCTTATTTTTGAAAAGACCACTTCCTAAGCATTTTTGTGAAACATTCTCCAAAAACATGGCTATCTAAAATGAGTAACAAGCAGCTGTTACTTCTTAACAGTTGTAACTCAATGCCATGCCATTCAATCAATGGGCAAACACTAATTCATTTTAAATGCCTTATTAATCAATTCAGTAACATTCCTGAAATTGTTTTGTTATTGAAACAGCTCATTTTTTGATATTTTGGTTATTACTGGGAAAATGTACTTTTTACCTACTTTCTTTCTATTCCAAGGGGATTTTTTTTTCCAAATCAAAAATCCAGATCTGGAAAAAACACCAAGTGGCACTCTTGTGTCCTATACGACATGTCCTGAACTAGCTGGGTACTGCTTTATTTTCTATAATTATCATGAAGGAGTTAAGAATGTTTTATTTTCATAAACAGGAGTTGGCCACCTCGAGGGCTCTTACATTTGCCACAGGCCCTGACACGATGGCCCTCAGCATCCTGCTTCCCATCGGTCTTTCTGCGCAGTTGTTAGCAATGTTTTGGCATCTTTATCTCCATATTCTGGATCACTCCAGCTCTTCACTCATACAACGCGGCTGTGGTGCTACCTAATGGTTGCCTAACACTTTCCTCATGAAGCGCATCCAGCCGCTCGTTGCCAGCCCTCCTTGTCCAGGGAAGCCGCAGCAAAACTCTCCTCCTGGGGCTTCTTCCTCTCGATGGTTTTTAGCGAGTAACTATTTGCTCTTTAAATGTCCGTCTATTGCATCTATTGCATTTACGTTCCAAGCGTGTAAGCGGACATTTCACACAAGGAAAGCAATCAAGTCTCTGCACGAGGAAATAAATGCTCAAGTCCTGGCAAAAAGTAGCCCCGAACGGCCCATGTGCTCCATGCTCCTGCCACATAAGGGCATGCTGTAAAGCAAATGCCTCCAGCACTGCATGGGAAGAGGGATCATGTAAATGAGCCCCAGAAATGGGAGCATTTTTCTCCCGATTTCTTTTTTTCTTTACCCTTGCAAGATCCTCATAAAACATGAAGGTTCGGTTTCATGAATACGTCATAAACACTTTCCCTATAGAGAGATATATGCACAATATATGTGTATAAACATATACAATAATATTACATATAAATATAACATGTTATAACATTTAGATATATGTATTTTGTTAAATGTTTGCCAAATTCGAGGCAAAAATGCATATTTTTGTTTTTATCTATATTACATACTGGGCCTCGGTGGACAAGGCACGAGGCGGTTTTGCCAGGGCCCTCCAGGAGACAAACTCCTCAATTCAGAAGGCTGCTAATATAACTCAGGGGATGGTTGGCCATATGAAGATCATGAAGAAAATGACTTCCTTCAGTTTTATGAGAGATGGAGAAAAAAACAAGTATCTGAGAATGGTTCCTGTTTTTCACTTCTAGTGAAATATGGTGCTATGTCTGCTTAAATGTCTAAGGCGCCTCCTTTTGCCGACTCAGCTTTACCTCCCACTGACAATGGACTTGGTGCTTGCTTCTCTTCAGTGCGTCGAACCCTTTGGCATACCATGCTAGCCAAACTAGGCATTAAACATTTTGTTTCACTGGTATTACCAAGATATAACTGCTGAATATTTTGGCCATCTCATAATTTGTAATTTCAGGATCATTTTGCTAATGTACTCTTTATTTTGAATATTCCTACAAGGGAGGATGAGCAGTGCTTACATAAGACGAGAAGGATCAAGCATTTCTTCTTCTGCTGAGACACCATGGGCTTCTCCCTGTGCACGGCTGCCGTGCAGGCGAGATGTCAGACCCCACAGCATTTAACAGGCATAGGGGGAAGCTCTGCAGTCCTAACCAGTATATTTTCCCACATCTCTCTTTCCATATGCTATCTGCTGAGGTACAGATCTCACTTTCACTCTTTCATCCCTGATGTTACATAAATGGGAACTTTAAGGTATCTGAAACTCAGATCATATCAGTAATCCACTTCAATTTTAATGTTCAAGACTATCTGTAAGCATCTGGTGATAACACTTTGGCTGCCACATCTGTCTATGTGTGAAAACTAATTTCAGTGTCTAGTTTCTTGCACTGAGACAACCACATCCACATAGTCTACAAGGACAATTCTATTCTAATTTTCTACTTCAAACATCTTGTCAAGGAGACTCACTTGAAATATCTCAATCAAGTCATACCTTTTAGCACTACCTGCCAAATGTAGCCTGATGATTTTTTGGGTGCATTTCCCATTTCATTGCACAGAACCAATCCTGTGATATTGCAGGAGTAAATACAAATCATGAAAGCTAGCACACAGATTAAGATCATCATGAATGAAGCATCCTCATGAAACAGATGATAATGAAGGATGCATCATCACGAAAACCTGAAATCATCCATTCCTCTCCTCAAGGACATTTCTTTCCTTCCAGACACACATTTATTCATATGAACAAAGCATCTCTTCTCAAAGAATAAATCAAATATTGTAGAATTTGAAATAAAAAAAATATATACTGCAAAAAAAGACACTGCAAATTTGTGAAGGTAGGAAACTGGGATGTTTTTCCTTTTTCCATTGTTCTTTACCATATTATTACTTGATTACCAAGAAATAAAAGCATGGTTGAGTTTCCAAATTCAAGACTTTCTGGGCATGGGTAATTTCCATCAAGCTTTAACCTAAGAGCATGCCTGTGGCTCAGGGCACATTCAGCTCTCAGCAAAGGTTAGTGGCAGCACCTCTTCAAGTGAAGAACTGAGTTCAATGGAACAGTGACTTTCATACGCCAGTGTGACACATACGCTAGCATTGCAAAATGAATATGCAAAGACTGTTTTTTTCCTAATGTGTGGAGGTCCTACCTTCATTGTTATATGGCTTCTGAAGTGAAGACAGTAGTAACATCTCAGGATGATTTGTACTTCAATATGGAAACCTGAGGTAACTGAGAGCTTTAAGTACTGATAAAGTCACATTTCCATGCGCGTAGTATGGCATTAGCAATAATAATTTCCAGTAACCAACAAACTTTATCAGGAAATAGGCTTTCTTTGCCTGTGTTATGATTCTTCCTAGATGGTACTATGTGCTGGTTATGAATGATGGTCTGTTATTTTGAGGATGCAAATATCTAGGTGAATCAATCAGCAGCTTCCATTCTTTGCCTTTCAAGGCTGATAATTTGTCTTGGATTCTCCCTAGTGGGCACTGAGGACTCTAATAATCTGCAAGTCTATGATTGTACTGGTGGAAGGAAAATAAAATCCCTACAGAGTTCTCTTGGTGCCTTTCATCTTACTCAAAGGCTGTTTTGACCAGTAAATCTCACCTTATGGATGCTGAGGAAGATCCTTTAGGCTCTTTTTTTCTCATTTAATGTGTTAATGAGAAATGTGCAAGAATCAAAGATGATTCACTGCACTTAACCAGGGGAAAAAAAACAGTTATTCCATTTTTACCCAGCAAGTTTTCTCATAGTACTCTAGCAAATAGGAGAAATAGAATTCTTCCTCAATAAAAGAAAAAAACAAACAGTTTAGGTATAGTAGCAGTAATGATTTCAGATGACAGTATTTGAAAAATGAAAGTAAAGCTTTTTCTTACTCATTTTAATAAAAGATTGAAGCTTTGTCTTAATCATCTTCATTTTTTGCTCAAAAGCAGTTTAATTTTTAATCTGTTTGTGTATAGAAACTCCCACAGCCTGTGTACTTCCTCCTATTTTTTTTTTTTTACATTCTAGTTTATTAAGAGGTGATTTACAAAGCAAAATATTTGTTAGGCCAAGATTATGCTACTTTGTATGCTGCTAATTCTGCTATGAAAGACATCTACTTCTGTAGCACCTAAGTATGTAGACACAGACTATGTGAATACAAAGGCATTCCTACCACGCTGAGCCATGAATTAATAGCAAAATGATTACACCCACGGATGTGTTGTGCAACTCAAGGCCTTCATAAATCTAAAAAATAGTTTCAAGTGGGGAAGTCCAGCAGTGTTAGCAACTGAAAACATAAGCACATGCATATTTTTAGTTGGGTTTCACAACAAAATAGCACTATGCACCCACCTGCCCCCATCTCTGATCTGTCAGTTGCACCCAGCTTGAATAATTTTTGGAGCTGCTGATCAGTCTCAGCTAAATTTGAAACAGAGCTAGAAGATAATTATGCTCCTATAGCTCTTCTGACAAAAAGAGGTTGGGTACCAAAGAGACTGTAGCCCACACTGTGCTGAAACAAAGGCAGTCTGAAAAAAGCTTCTTTACACTTTCTTTGACAGCAGTCACCATATACATATTGGTCAGCCATTTAGCAACGCAACTGGTGTTAAGACATAGCATGTGCTGGCCTTTGGCAAGCGAAGGGGACTGCAAGATACACGGGGACAGCTGGGGCTACTGAAGAGTTGGTTGGTTCATGGAGCAGGAACACAGACCAAAGGAACCCGAGTTAAAATAAAAATACTAATATAAATAAATAAATGAATAAATAAGACTTCACAGTCACTATTAGTCTCCTGTGGAATCTTGGCAAGACAGACAAATTGGAAGGTTCAGTAAAGGAGTAACTGGATGTCTTTTGGTTGCCTATGAAATGCAGAAATCAGCAGAAATCAGCAGTTTTTGCATGGTTTCTATCAGTCTGAAAACATGAAAATCCCATATTAAAAACTGATAAATTTGGGGGAAACTTGCGGGTTTGGCTTGCTTCTCTCCCTTAATGCGAAAGTTCACCTGTGTAGATGTATATATGAATGCAAGGCATTCTGTGGCATACAGCAGATGTATTCAAGTAAGGGCATCTGAATAATCTGGGCAGTTCCTCTCGGAAAGGAAGCAATTTTATAAGCTGAAGGTTTCTAAATGCAGGTGCACTAAAAAAGAAGTGATTTTTACTGAAGCCCAGGGCTGTATCCCAGCTCCGGGCTCGCGGATTTGCGCGGTTCCCACGCACAGCGGCGCTTCAGGCAGCTCCGGGCTGCGAGTTGGGGCCCTTGGGGCTCTGTGGCGATTCAAGAGCAAAAAGCCACGCGTTTCAGTGTTCACACTTCAGTGTACGGTTGACTAACAACCATGAAACCATTATTGCCACGGTTCATTGTGTTATGTCAAAGGGGACAATAATTGTTTACCCAACAAAATGCTCTTAATTTAGTGAAACTAAACTAGTATCCATTACAATCCAGAAACATTTAATGGAGATGATCTCTAAAATGTGGCAGGGTTGTTGTTTTTTATTACTAATTTGTGAGTATTTAGAGAGCAATCATGGGGCCCTTTGAGGATTCCAGAGGTTCCCATGGTGCTGTTTTGAGAAGTTTTGGCAGATTTTACAGTGCTCAGATCAACAGCAGGAGGATTTACTCAACCGCAAGTACTTACAAAACTGCAGCAGATTTTTTCTTTCATTTTACGCACCAGAATTTCAGGGCTATATATTTTTGTCAAAACATCTTTAAGATTTTTAAAATATAAATTTAAATGCACACGAAAATATTGAAATCTATCCAATTTTAAAACCAGAGGCCATCTTTTCCTTCTGACTTTTTAATTGTCATTTTGCAGAAGCCTTCACTTGCTCTTTCTCATTTTACTGTAAGAACTGCTGGCACAAAGGAAATTAGCTATGCTATGCTATCCTGTGAGGAATTAAACTAAAAAAGGCAAGAAAAAAATCAAACACATTATTTAGATGTTTTATGTGCAGTTGCAGAAGGTAAATTTAAAACTCATTTATAAGAAACATGTTTACACATATTAGCTGGACAGAATAAAACAGTGAGTAGTTTCTGCTACCTCTGGGAGATTCCTGAGGATGTGTAAGGTTAAGCATCTGCAAACATCTGGACTGTCTCTGACACCTGCCTGGAGCACCACCTATTTTAGCCACATTTTTGCCACAGAAGAGTCAAAAGCACTATTCAGACTCTTTCCACTTTGTAGATACTTGATTTTTGAAATTCCCAAAGCCTTGTTGTTCCTTCACAAAGTGCCTTAAGCACCCACACAAGTGGTGACGCATACTCAACAGTCGCTTAACCTGACAATGTTAATTTTACCATGTATCAAAGTCATGCAGAGAGATGTCTAAACTCTAAGTTTTTTGACAAATATTTTCTGACCTTGCCAGGCACTGGCAACTGTGAGCAGTGTTCAGCCTCATTTGTGGTGGCACCTTTTAACACAGGACACAACAGGCTGTGCTTGAAGGACCCACCTGGAAGTGAGAAACTTCAATTCTAAATCATGCTCAGCCACAGAGAGGCTTCAGACATTGCTTCCCTTCCCCAGAACGGTACCCAAACCACCCATCTGAAGACAAGGCTGTGACAGAGCCTTCTTTGCCCCCTTAGACAACCTGGGCCACCGTGCAGCAAAGATATAACAGAGTGAGAAGGTGCGTGCACAAGGAGAGCTACCAAGGAGATATTCCCCTTGCTAAGGAAGTGGCAGAGAAGCTTCAGAGAGGTGTAATAGCTATTTTTAAAAATCTCTGATTCTGATTATTGGACAAGATACAATTGACAAAGTCTGTAGCGAGTGAGAGGAGAACAGCGCACACAGTGGAAAGTATATAGTTGACAAAAACAGCTTTCTATAAAGTGAAAAAAGTATGAATTAAACTATTTGTAGCAGTGTCTGATGGACTGTGGTCATCAGATATCAGCCGTAGCTTATCAACCAAACCAGTACATGATAGTACATGACTCATCCTATAGCATTAATTTTTCAATGTTTAGCTTTGCAGCTGCTCTGCTGAGTACTTCTTTTCCTTAGATTGCTTAGTTGTGTGTGATCTTGCAGAGTTACTTCTTTGGACCCATTATGAAAGGGCAACGACCTCAGTGGTAAATGAATGGTCCCATTTGAAGATGGCACAGTTCTGCCCTTTCTTTTGAAATAGCTGATGTTCTATACATAAAAAGTTGTATTTGATGTCATTGGTGCTTTTGCTTCTACCGATTGGTCCTTTCATCACCTCCCAATTAGTGAAATAATGATAGCCAATTAATTTACATCCAATACAAAGCATATAAAAGGCTTTCATATCTACTCAATTTTCTTGTCTTGCCCATTAACAATGCTGTAATCTTAAACTCTTTGCTGCATGGTGAGTTAATCAGTAAACTTACTCCATTTTAACATTTCATTAAAGTGACAGTTAAATAGGATTAGCTGAAATGTTTGCGCAACTCTCATCTCACAGGGTGGGCTTCTTCCCAGGGCAGCCTACAAAACACTTCCAGTGCTGCTGCTTTGCTGCGGCCAGAGCCCAGGCAGGGCCACGAAAGGGAGCTACCTGCACACCTGAGTCACAGAACGCTGGCCCCAGGAGCCACAGCCGGGATTTGCGTAGCCATCAACAACACAAAATAAAAACAAGTCAAGGAGGATAATTGAACACGCATGAGCATACTTTTTTTTTTCTTCGCATTTACAAACACATCATTACTACCATAGCACTGTAGAGTAAAAAAGAATATGAAAAATCAAACCAGGCTCCTAGACATACCCATTGCCATGGCAAAGTACAAAGTATGTACGCCTGTCTGGAATCATACAGGTTCAGATAAATAATCTGAACCTGCTTCTAGATAAATACCTAGCTTCAGATAAATACCAACTACCAGCTTCAGATAAATAATCTAGGGAAAAATACATTTATATATATATATTTTATATACATACACACACACATATATATATATATATATAATTCCTGAAAATGCCAATGGCAATTCCTCCTGAGCTAATTAAACTGAGTCTAAATCCTGACTTAAGTTACCTGTTCACTGAGCCCAAGCACTGCAAGGACACAAGGCTCAGAAATGGTGGGAAAGGGCCCATTTGCTTTCATAGACTTCAGCACCGAAGGGTCTTTTGTCATGGAGAATTTGGATTTGGCCTGTGGCTAGGGCAGAGGTTTCCAACACCCTCTGTAGAACAAAAGAGTGTGTTTGTTTTCTCTGGATTCAAGGAAAATCCTATCTGCCACCATAGCTTAACTTCAGGGGGCAGAACAAGCTGACCTTTCCCAAGTCCTGTAATAGTTACTTGACAGGAAAAAAAGCTCTTGTTGCCAGATGCCAGATTTATTTCTTATTTTAAAAATAGAATATCTTAAGGAAAAAAAAAAACAAACAATAAGGGAACAAACAAAGAAAATGACTTACATCCTAATTGTTTCTACGAAGTAGAATTAACTAGGAATTTTCTAACAAAACACTTTTTTTTTTTTCCTCAGGGAAATGCCAAGACATCCAAACCAAGCACTTCATAGGAACATTTGGTTTTGGCATACTTTCTTCCCAAGACACAGATGGGATTGTGACAATTGCAAAGCCATCTGCTGCCCTGCCTGCTTCGAGGTCTGCTAGACAGCCCTAGTTTTCACCTCTGTGGCTGCAGACAGCCCTGCCCGGGCCCTCCGCAGAGCTTCGTGCCCCACTGGCACTGCCCTTGCTCTGGGAGAGGGCTCTGCTTGCCCCAGTGCCACAGACTTCCCAGAAACCAGAGTCTCCCCTTTAGATCCTGCAAGGGGAGTCTCTGTCGCACTTGGCAGTGTGCAGAATCCCTGACATTGCGTAGCTGGCTGCTTTGTGTTATTTTCAAAGACAAAAAGAAGAAAAAAGATATACTTCTGCAGAAGAAAAAAAAAATGCAGGTGAATTGCAGGAAGTTTTGGAATAATGGAAATCCCAAGGCTGAACCAGTTCTAGTTCACCTGGTTCCCTTAACTCCTTTAAACTGCCTTCTTGGTTCTCTTTTATTGCATCCTGTCCTCTGGAAATCCAGCTGAGCATTAAAGCTGTGTCCTGGGACAGTTCCTGCGATCAACTGATAGAGGACTTATTGCCTTTTACTAACCATCTCCTTTCTAGTAAAGCAGAATATCTGCTTTGTAAACAGGTCTGCTAAGAAATGCTTTTCGTTTTGGAACTATAATTCCAGATTATTCTCTAACACTGAAGAACAGCACTGCAGACTCACAGATGCCAATGACCTGCCTCAATCAGCACTAGCGGGCAGGTGAGATTACAACCAAATGTCTGTATTTACCAGAGCTCAGGTAAAGAGGAATGGTCATCCTGGCTGGTCAGGAGCTGATACTGAGCTGGAGCAGGTTTCCATGTGCGGCCTTGCTGGGAGCACCTGCCTCCCCACAGCCTCAGGCGCCACCCTCTGTGGTTCTGTGGCTTGGAGATTGAGAGGATGACAGTCAAAATGCTAGGGGAGAAAAAGGGCACTGTGTTTGGAAATGAGATGCTATTTTAGTTGAAAGGGAAATAACTGATGTGGTTTTAATGTTTCATCTCAATGGAGTCCCCCCTACTGTGAGTGACTTTTTAGTTTTCCTGTAAACTCACATCCCTTCACGTTTATCCCTTTCTTCCCCAGCTGCGTTGGCCTCCCGCTCTGTCACCCGCTCTGTCCGAGGGGCACAGGCGGGCAGGGCAGCTGCGTCGCAGCCTCCCGCCTCAGCGCCGCACGGCGGGCGCTCGCCCGCGGCAGGACACAGTGCTCCGGGCTTCTTGCTCTGACCCAAACTCCTTGCTTTGATTTTTCACCACGCCAATCAGGCACTGCTTCTCTAGCAACCCTAAAACACCTCGAGCTCACATTTAAATGGATTTCTCACCATTTTTTTTCATTATTACTCATAACCTCAAGGATTTTTGAGGACTGCAAGTGCTGGCCGATGCTTTACCCTTAACCCGAGGGGAGCTGGGACTGAGCCAGTCGTAACTTACAGTTCTAGCAGCAAATACATGGAGCAGAAGCAGAGCCAATCTTTTTACACGCTTCTGATCTGTTGTTTTCATGCTAGATTTGGGCGACTCCCTATGACTTCCTTCTTGTGCAACATCTTCTGTCATGGAAAATATGATGTGCTGCTGATATAATGCATTGCTCGAGAGAAAACATAGACGAGGAAGCACTGTTTTGGGTTATTTACTCTGGCCAGCACTTGATTTGTTCTAGCAGGTGCAAAGGATGCAGCAGGTGGTCAGAGGGAGGCTCTGCCTCCACGCAGGTTTCTCCTGATGGGGGAGCATCCTCAATCCCGCTGGATTGAGGCACTTTTGATTTTCAGCTACTATTGCACAAGAGACCTCCTGAGTAAGGATGCCCCCAAAGGATGCAGATATCAGTGACATTTAACACACTTGCCCTGCCATGCCCTCATCCAGCTTCAGGGTGTGCTTGAACACCAACCTCGGTGCCTCAGACCAAAGCAAATACCAGCCACTGTCTCCCCTTTCCCTGCAGGTCTCTGAAGAGCAGATAATTCTTTTGAAGGGACTGGCAGAGAAAAAAAGCACTGAGAACAGGAGCATTTCCCTTTTTGAAAGGGCAACTTGCAAAACAATAACCCAGTTCTCACCGCAGAAATTGCAAAATATATTATATCTAGTTTTGACGAACCTATTACATACTACTGCCTATTCTTCTGATTTTTTTGGCATAATAATAAGTGAAAAGAAACAAATCTAGGGATGCTTGAAAGTACATTTAAGGATATCAAAACCTGACCCTTAACAGTAGTGTTGTATTTCTCTGCAATATTGGTAACACTACTAAATTCTGAAACACATTCCTTTCCAAAATGTTCTTTAGAGTTTATACCAGTGTCTTGTCACCTGCAAAGCACTACAGCAGCAGTGCCATAAGAAAAGGCTGGGATGCAATAAGAAAGGCTAAAAGAAAAGGGAAAGGCTAAAATCTTACATTCACCCAGAGGGCAGGAGAAGTCTTGATGTTACGGGAGCTTGGTCTGCAGCTCCTGTGAAAGGCAATGCCTCCTGCAGCACAGCTATGCTGAAATCTGGGGTGAAATAGCATTTCAGAGGAAGAAACAGCCAATATGGCTCAGTGTGAGGGACACTGGATGGTCTAAAATGATTTCTCCTTGAATGATACACCAGCCTCATACCTGCTTAGTTTGGCATAATGCAGCCTGAGACAGATAACGGAGACTCTAGCTCTATGGGCAGATGAAAATTCCTGTATGATGAAAGAAGAAAGGGTGTCCTGTGTAATGAAAGTAACTCCTACTTCTAAAAAGAGAAAAATTGGCCATTACAGAGCATTTTTTCTGAGAATAAGCAGCACCACAGAACCACTGCACAGCATGTACAGAATGGAAAAGGAATGTGATGTAGGAGGAATGTGAAAGGAACAAAAAAGTGTAAAGCATCAAGAAAATGTAATTAAGTTTGCAATATAAAAGCTGCATTTAAAGAGAAAGCTCTACACGAACAGCTCTATCCCATTTATATTTTTATAGAGAGAATCTCAAAAAATAATTAAAAATCAGGTTTTGCTTCTAATGGAATTACAGAATTTCCTTATTTTCAAAGCAATTCGTGGAGCATGAGGGCTCTACATTAACTGGCTTTAAAAGACCTGTCTAGAAGAGAGGTTTGCACACAACTATAAGTAACCACACACATATGCTCAACGAGGAGGAATTTGCTATCATGCCTATGTGCCACACGCCACGCTCAGGTGTGTGCATGGGCTGTACATGCACTGTATATGTTATGGGGGGTGCAGATGTACCTTTTTTAGCAGGAAGGCATCACAGCTCTTGCTGTGAAGTTCCGAGTAACTACTGCAAAATGGACACAAATACAGGCTTAACAGAGAAAATCTTTTTTAGTTTACATCTTTATTACATTTAAATTTTACCACCTCTTGATACTTTGACATTTTTTCTTTTTTGACAATGTTGCCATCTTAAACAGGCACAATAAGTACCTTCCACTTCATAGTTTTCTAATGACTGAAGATTAACGAACTTTCAACAGGACTGTCACTCTCAAAACACTTATAACTTCTTCTGTGCAGATAGAAACAATGTAGGATCTAATTAACAACCTGGAGGTGAGAACAAAACTGCCTCAAATTCAAAATTTGTATGAAAGAAGCCTCCTCTATATTTGCCATCAAAATTACCTTCTGATATAGAGAATTTTCCACAAACCAAGAAAGCTGAAACACTTTCACCAGCTCTAATCTGCCATCAGAGATGGCAGTGTGAAAGCAGGGGGATACCTCAGCCTCCTGAACGCTGTAAAAATCCCATCCTTAAAACCCTAATATGTTCCTGGCAATCTAAAATAATGCAATAATAGTTCCAAGAATACTGCTACTATATGGAGTGATTTTTTTTTTCAGTTTTAACTTGGGCTAAACTTGGGTATCTTGGGCTAAAACAGAAACATTTGGGGGTGCTTTCACCCCTAGTGAGTTCACAACACTCTCCTTGGACAAACAGACTTCCTACCAAGCTCACTGCTGCATGCCACTGGGAAGGCTATATATGTCCCATCAGCAGCAGCAGCTGTGCAAAAGGGCTCTGGCTTGGGAGTCAGGTACACTGACTTTCAGAAAGTGCAATGGTGTTAAATCACTTCTGAATAAGTGACGTGGCCAGCCAAATCCTTCTGGCCTTCCTATAATTTCAAATGTTTGAGATTTATTGCCTGTGGGTATCTGATGGGAGAGGTGTCTCAAGAGTGACACGGACCATGTCCCACCACCAGCAGCAGACAAGCCCAGGGCACCCCCAGCCCTCTGCCCATTTCCACCATGCCTGTCTTTCTGCAGCAAAAGCCTCCAACACAACTTCCAGAAGTGAACTACAGGTTTTTCCTCCAAGTGCCCTCTTCTGAAAGAGATTAAGTCTCTGAAGGGCACAACAGAGCACAACCACTGCTCAGATTAAATGGAATTTCACAGTCTCAGTTCTTCATCTCTCGAATAACAGAACCTTCCTCCCACTCTTCATCTCTATGTCCTATTAGTCTATGCAACACAAAGAGAAGGAGGTACAATAAATAACAGCTGCCAAAATAGAGATTTCCAGCAAAGTGCTTAGTACTTACAGGAACAAGTTATTCAAAGTAAGTATCTGATTATTTTGTGGTTTTGATTAATCTTTTTCAATTCAGTTATTTTCATTCTAACAGCAGTAAAGACATTGCATTATCTGATTTTACCACTCTAATTAAAGGTTTCTCAGTGCATGATCAATTCTATTTTTACGCTATTCTAAAGTTAACTGGAGATGTACACTTAGCAAGATAGCATAATTGCACATGTCAAAGCCTACTTCATTCTAATGTTAAAATGTTGGTTTGATTTCCAGAAAGCTTAAAACAAAATTATATATATATATATATAAAAACACAAAGCCTGTGAGTTGCCTGTAAACTTGTGGCAAAATGCCTTAGCTTCATTCTAAAAATACAAGTGAAAATTTTCACAGAGCAAAATTCTGTATGTGCTGCAGTGAGCACCCAACTCTTCATTTTTGGGAGATAACAGGATGTATTACCATACAACCAGAGAGAAATAGCTTTTTAAGAGGCATAAAAGATCCCCTTACCCATTCTCCAGGCCAATGACAGAATTCAAGACTTCAAAGTCATTTTTGAGAGATTTTGGTCAACCTGTTTTTAAAAACCTGTGATGGTGGAGTCTCCAAGGCATCTGAGGGAGGGAGGTTATTAAACAACTTCTTGGCTTCACTTAGTGTTAGGAGACTTTTCCTACTGCATAGCCTGAATCTTCTTTGTTACAGCTGCAGCCCATTAACCTCCCTTCGATCTGCCATGCACTCAGAGAATAACAACATCTCCTTGTATTAGATTTTCGTATATTATGTCTTTCTTCACCATTCCCTTCTACCAACTATGCAGGTTCCTTGGCTTCTTCCAATTTTTGCATAATTTATGTTTTCCAGATGTCTAATCATACATTTACTTCCTTAGATTCCCTATTTCTAGAAGTGCAGCAGTCCAAACCCGAACACTGTATTCCCAACAATGCTTTTCCATACTGACTATGGCAGAAATATTACACTTGGACTATAATCTGTCTTATACATCTCAGTGAAACATTTCTTTTGTTTCTTTTCTTCTTAAAAACAAAATGAAACACACATAACCATAGGCAGACTCCTGTAGAGCCCCATTTTCTGTCCTTCTAGTCAGACAATGACCCATGATAACTATTCAAGGAACACAATTTCCAACGGGTTCCATAGTTACTTTCAAGATCACATTTCTTAGGTTGCTTGTAAAATATAAGACAATGTCAAAAGTCAGGACAGTCAATATCAGCTGCCTCTTTCAAATTTACAGGGCTCTTCCCCTTGTCGTAGAACAGAGCAGACAGATTTGGCAAGGTTGACTTTTGGCAATTTCATGCTGGTCACGGCTTTTCTCCTCGTTTCCATATTGATGCTTACAAATACTTTATATGATTGTCCATATTTTTAAGTGAATTAAGGTTAACCTTATTAGCTTTAAGGACTATAATTTATTATTATAATTCCTTCCCATCACTATCCTCCCTTCAAAGACCAGCAAATCGTTTGCCATTATAAACTGTCCAGATTTGCAGCCTCTAATGTAAGTTCCCAAAGGGTTCTCTATTGCTTATTAACTTCCTCCAACATTCTGGGATAAAGCTGTGCTGATTTGAAAACATCCGACATACTTAAGTAGTCCAACCCATTCTTTTATTCTCCCCTCAGCATAACTGTTAATTGTACCATGCACCTATTCAGATTTGACTTTCTAGTAGAGCGATGCAGAAAAGACATGAAACATTTCAACCTCCTGGATTCGGTTGAGAGCTCTTGCTCCTTTTTTTGTGCAGCAGAGCAATTCTTTCCTCTGCCTTTCTGATCAGTATTGTACTTATTAGTGATTTCACATCACCCTTGATATCTCTTGCCATTGGCATCACATTTTGAAAGCTGCATTTTCTATTCTGTCTCTGTATTTGTATATTATTCCTTTTATTTTTCTTTCCTGATCTGACCTTCTGCCCATATTCAATACTCTTTCTTTAATAACTAACCTAAAATTCAGCCATCTTGGTCTTCTGTCCTCCCTCTACACTTGGATCCCTTGAGCTTGCATCATTTGCATCTTTCACCTGAGAAACTGCTAACCCTCCTTAACTCTTTTTTTTTTATTTTTCTTTAGTCTAGGTCTCTGAGAGTTCATTAAAAGTTGTGTTCTTGAAGCCTCCTGGTTTTCTCTTCTTCCTCCTTCTCTTCCAAAGAAGAATGAACTTAGCCACTTTGTGGTCACAGCAGTTTCTTTCTGTTTTTACATTTCAGTTGGCCTGGAATCAAATCTAGATGGGTTTCCCCTTTATTAGTTCTATGTCTCAAAAGCTTGACAGAGAAGTTGCACTCTATTCATCTCCAAGTATATAAACCTGTAAGTAGATAAATCTCCTGTTATGGTCAACTCCTACGCTCTGGAGGATTGTGCCAGTTGTTCACAAAAAGTCTCATCCCAATCTTCTGAGGAGGGGATGAATGATAAAACTACTCCCTCTACCTATTCAGCAGAACTTTTAGCTACTTACTGACCTCATGCAAGAGCACAGAAATATTCAGTGTTTCCACTGAATATTATTTTGGTCTGCTTCTTCCTGGGTGCCCACGTTGAGATTGCTAAAATGGGATTTATTTCACCTACCTTTCAATGCCAAAAGTATAAATATCTGCATTTGCACTTGGCATTCAGCTGTTTTTATTTTTATTTTTTTCTTTTTTCTCTCTAATTGGGGAAGAAAAAAAAGACACACCAGGAGCTGCTAATTCATTTGACCTATTTTAGATATCTTGTTTAAGTGTGCGTTATTTGAAGGACTCTTGAAGACTCTGACAATAACTGAAGTAATGAAGCTTACCCGGATGACCTGACCTGATCTTTCCCCCTACCTTGTGGGTTACAACCATGAGGTTTAACTTTATGATTCAACCACAGACCAAGAAAAAACAAGCCAGACTATCATTCCTGCATTTTTGAGATTTTCCTTGTAAACAGCACTCAAAAAAAAAAAAAAAAAGTTTGATTTAATTTCCTATTTCACTTCTATTATAAGGTCCGCTTTGCTTGAAGAATTCTACTTTGTTCTGCATATAGCAGAGACTAGTGGTCATTCTGTCACTGTCACTGATGTTTTCCATCTCCCCTTTTTCTCATCATCTTTGCCTCATGCGAATCTCTCAGTTATTCCCGGAGCCTTTCAGTAAGAAATATAGTGAACTGTTCACTTAGTTGGGTAAAAAAATCCTTCCAACATTGGAAATACTCTAGCTTTATAACCAGATGCACTCCTAGGCTGGTAATAACTAAAAGTTAGAGCTGAGTTGATGATTCCTCGCTAGCCTCTACCTGCAGTGTCCCCAAAGGCTCAGCCTAAGTGCTCCTATTTGTGATGCAGGACATCAAGAGAGGATGGATGGGGATGGGAAGTGCCTTTTCCACTCCTCTTCCAAGCCCTGTGCAAGGGGATGGGTCCCTCAGTCCTTTCCAGAGGCTGTAGGTCTCCAAAACCCCCAGCACTATCAAATAGAATCCATTTTTAAGGACTACCTGTAGTTAATAAAAGACAAAAGCTAGGTGATTATTTTTTGATATGCCAAAAAAAACTTTCTTCTCGGAAAGTATCAAAATGAAAGAGGAATGATTCTTCCCCTTTTTTTCTCTGCCAGTTCCTTACATGTCAAATAAAGCTTGTTTTCCTGTGCTTCTGATTTCATGTTTTCTGGCTGCTGTTTCCTTTTGTTGGCACTGAGCAAGCTGTGTTGTTCCTCTTTCTTTTGCAGCTCAAATTTTAATACATATATTGAGTAAGATTTTTTCTATCTTTAATTAAAGTCTTTTCTGTAATTGAAACTTATTTAAAGAAAAAAAAAAAAAAAGGTTCTGCTCTATTAACACCGTAAAGGTCAACAGAATTTTCTCCACAGCTTCTAAAAAAAACCAGCCTGCAAAGCAATCAGTGCAAGTTTCTGCATTTTTCTTTCTTGCATATATCTAAAATATTTCCTAAGCAAAATGTTCCCTTTTCAATTTCAGCTCCTTGCTCAATTTTGTTTGCTTGACCAGACCCGCTTTTCACTTCTAAATTATCACCATACAGTTACTGACACAGTGCTAATTACTGCAATGACATTTTTGGGAAGCCCTTTCTTTTATACTATTTCCAGTAATCAGAATTCCTGGGTTTCTGTATTAAAAGTATCAGATCTTCAAATACCTACCATACTTGGGTATCTTGAAAACTAATTACTACTTGAAAAGCATGCCATGAGGAGAGGAGCAATCAGACCTGGCATTCAGCAAGCTGTCTCCCACTTTTTCAGGGCACAAGTGCAATGATACAGGATGCTGTAGATTCAGAAGGAAGGAGAGGAGGGTGTCACAGTAACTCAAGCAGTCATGACCTACTCTGATATTTGGGATATTCCTATCCTTCAGGCCACTCTACATTAGAAGAAAGAAGGGAAAACCTAAATATGCTGCCCTTTATCAGAGCTTGTTTGGCCTATAATTTAAATTTCTAATTTTTTAACTGAAAGAGAATCTTGAACAGCCTGGCACAATCTGTTGGGCTTCTGCTGATGAGTAGGGCAAGATGACAAAAAGCACTTTTTAAGAAAAAGAGCGAACACAGCTGAACTCTTGAAAAGAAAATATGTAGGGTCTTGTGTTCAGGACAGGATTCAAGGTCTGATGATGCCTTCCAAAGTTGATGATTGAACACCTGTTATTCAGGAAGAAGAACCACAACACAGTTTATGGGCATAAAATGCAGCTTAGCCTCTCTCGGAGTCAAAGAGCAGTTTTATTCTTTTCTAGGCTGGACAGGGTGAAGCAGAGGGAGGATGCTTGAGTTTTATTAATGAACAAGGATCAGAAGTAGGAGCAACACTCCAAACACCGGCTTCCTTTGGTTTTCTAAGCAGTAGAACACGCTTCCTGCAAATGCCCAACTTCTCCCAAAGGGGCAGCTCACCAAGAAATAAGAGACCACCAGAATGTGAGATTAGAAAATGCCAGAAACTGAACGAATGAATCTATATCCAAAAAAAAAAAAAAAAAGATAATAAATATATATATATAAAAGATAGCTCCTGTGAGTTTAGTTAATCTTCCCACCAGGGATTACTGAGTCTTGGTTACAGCTGGAGTCTCCATCCTTGGAAATATTCACAGCCTTTAGGGCAAGATACATTTTTATATCATTTACTGTTAAAATTTCACCTTGTAATCAAAAGATCAAGATACTGGCTGGGATGGGTGTGTTTGTAGGAAAACAGTCCTTCACATTTAACTAAGCAATATTATTCAAAGGGAAACTGAGCTGTATGTAAATAAGTCCTCCATTCAGTACAACTGAATTCAGGAACTGTTTGTTTTTTTCCCCTCAGCAGCAGCAAAGGGCAGAGGAGGATCTAGACCCTGCAAACATGCATGACAACCCTCCGCGTCACGCAAGGACAGTGTCAGCACCTACTTCAGCTGGAGCAGCAGACACTCAGGTGTCTATCGCAGATCCAGAGTGTGCATCCACTCTTACATACCCAGTCTCCTAGATATTGCAAAACTGTCTTCTTTCTTCTCAAAGCCAAAAATATTTCTTCATAGCTAAAGCACAGGTAGGCAGCTGATGCTACAGATAATGCTTCAGCAGTACATCGAAGTGGCCAGGTCTGCCTTATTTGTTACCGAAGAAATACATTAACTTGAGCAGCAAAACAATTTGTTCTACAGAAAACTGAACAACATAACACTACATAGAGTTTAAAAGAGAAACAGTAGAGACCTGACACTATAATAATTCACCTTCTAAATCAATAGCATCTACACCAGCACTTAGTGCCAAACTCAGCAGGTTAGCTGATAACATCAGTGTGCAATAAAAGCACCCATTCCTGGAGAAATCCATCTAAGTGAAGATATCACATTTTACTTTGCTGTAGGAAAGTATATAACTGTCTTAAAATTGAGATGCTCTCTACAGAAACGTTGATGGAGCTCTGATCTACAGGAATCAGTAGACCAGGCAAATTACCTGAAAGTGCGAGCGGATGAGTGGATGTTTGTGCTCGCAGGCAGTCTCAGCTGATAATGTAATTGCTCTTCTCCCTTAACAACCTCATTTGAATAAGATAAAATAAATATTAACACTGAGAATGGCTGCCAATAGTTATTACATGCAAAATGTGACTTTAACACTGCAAGGAGGGTTTACAGTAATGAGGCTTTTTGAACTCAAAGAAGACACATGATAATAGTCTTTGAATACCTTGGAGGCTGTTGCAAAGCCACTATTCTCTGTGCCTGAAGGATAGTAAGACAAAAATAGTGACAGCAACTGAATTGCAGTCAGGCAGATATCAGGAAAAACCCCTTTTTTACCACTGAGGATAATAAGGCACAAGACTGGATTTCTTGTGGAATCTGTGAAATCTCCAACCGTGCAGGTTTGGGGAGGAAAAAAAAGGCATATAATTGATACTAACATGCAACACACAGGACCAAGGAAACTTTTGTAGTCTTTTCCCAGCCCTGTTTTCTATGACTTCACGGCAGTAGGAAGGGTTAGGATCAACACTGTATTTGTCATGCAAAAAATGCACACCTTAAAGGAGATGTCACAACAGATTGCAAACTGCAGCTGTCCTCAAAAATGGGCTTAACAATACTACAAATTATTTTAAAGCACCAGTTAGGCAGAACATTTTACAGCAGCTCTTCAGTCCTACCGACTCAAAGTCTAAGGATGCAAGCCCCCAAACCCTGATGCTCTGGGGCATGCCAAAACCAGCCTGCACCTACACCTTGCACAACAACAGCAATTTTTCAACCAGAGAAAGATTCAGCAAAACCCCTGAGAGCATCAAATACCCTTAAACAGAAGGTCAGCGCAAAGTCTCAAGCGCCCAGTGTAAAGCAAGATGCTTCAAAACTGCCGTTCAGGGAGGAAGTGTTAATGGAGGTTTACTGTTATTAATTTAACAGCCAACCCACTGCACACCTCTACACGTGCAGAGAGAACCAACTTGAGCTGCAGACACCGTTACTAAGACTTAGTGGCCCCATTTGTCCCAGTGGTAAATGCACCCGAGACTGCTCATCTTTGACCGCAGCAGCTCGGCTCCTTCGGGGCTTTCGGCTGTGGGCAGTAACCCGCAGCACTGGCCTTCTTGCTGCACCCACGGGCTGCCTGGGCGCTCGTGTCAGTGCCTGGTGCTGCTCTCGCATCCCGACGCCCTATGCTCTGCCCTTCCAGACACCTCCACAGCATCACCTTCCCCGGCGGCTCCTCTGACCTGCGTGCACCTGGTTTATCTGGATGTGCAATATGCCGCCAACTTGTTGATTCTGCTTAAGAAACCAGGGAGCAGCCAAGAGCTGAGTGGCCTGAAACCCACCTGTGCAAAGCCAATTTCAGATGCTCTATTTTGCAGCTAGACATGACAGAAGTCTGCATTAGGAGTCCCTGTGGGGGAAAAGCTGGGATGGCATCACCGGGAAGCTCCCCTCTGAACTCACACCAGAGAAACCTGCCAACATCCACTTCTCGCTCTCAGGGGAGCCTGTGAGATCTGAGTGCCCAGGCTGTGCTGCCTGCGGCCACTACATCCCGCAGGTATCCCACAGCTGGCCGTGCTCACCAGCCGGTCCCGGGGGCTGCGGCGCCCCTGCCGCGGGCACTCACCTATGGTTGACACCACGGTGCCCACGAAGTAGAAGGCGCCCGTGAAGTCCCAGCGGGGGCGGACGTCGTCGACGCGGATGCCGGCGCCGCTGGCCTCCTCGTAGGCGCGCAGGAAGCGGCGCAGCTCGGCGCGGCTCACGTTGTGGCGGCGGGCGAAGCTCTCGAGCCGCTCCGCCCAGCGCGCCTTGGCCGCGCGCTCCGAGGGCAGCTCGATGGCCGAGAAGACGGCGGCGCCGCACAGCATGTAGAGCGCGATGAGCAGCGCGAGCAGCAGGAACCGCGCGTTGTCCGCGTTCAGCGGCGCCGCGCTCGAGCAGCAGCCGCCGCCGCGACGCGCCATCCTCCGCGCTGCGCCGCTACGTCGGGGCGCCGCCAGCACCGGGCATCGCGACGGCGCCGCCGCCCGGCGAGCGCGGGGCCGCGGGGTCGGCGCCCCCGGGCACGGCGGCCCCGGGCGGCAGAACCGCGTCGGTGCCGCCCGCCGGGGCCGCCCCTGCCGCCGTCCGGGGGAGTCCCCCGCTCCGCCTGCTCCGGGCCGGGGCAGCCCCCGCGCCTGCACCTGCCGCGCGGGCCCCGGCGCCGCCCGCGCCTCACGCCGCGCTCCCTGCGCGCGTCCCGCCGCGCCCCTCTCCTCGGGGCTTCCCCCGCGCCCCCTGCCAGGGGCTCCCTGCGCCGCCCGCGCCTCCCCTGCGCGCCCCGGCGCCCCCTGGCCAGGGGCGCCCTGCGCCGCCCGCGCCTCCCCTGCGCGCCCCGGCGCTGGCGGAGGCGCCCCGCGAAGCCGGGGGTGAGTCAAAGCGCCGACGTGTTCGCGCTTTTGCCAAAAGAGGGCACCCCCTTCGCTACAGGTCCCCCTGCAAAGTGTTTCCTCAACAAGTCGTTCAATCTTCCCTTCTCCAGCGGCGAACAATCAAAGGGAAAGGGGGGTCGGGAGACAGGTGCGGTTCTCCAAGTGCAGGATTACACGCAATTATCTCCAGTGGCAACGTGCTCGCTCCAAGCCTCCCAGAAAAATAACAGTTACTAGAGAAAGCAAAAACTCAGCAATATCCAGCACTTCATACAGTGTTGAATTCTGATTTAAAATCATTAAGGGTTAAATTCAGCTCTGTAAACTCTGTCAGTTTATAAATGCTTTTTTTTTTTTTCAGTGAAATGCAAATCAAATGAATTTTATCTTTAAGAGTAGCTTAATCAAGCCTTACTACAACACCCAGTGCTTTCATTTTGCATGAATTATGTTGCACTTAAAGCCCAGTAGCAACTAATATTTACAAATCTTAGTGGCAGATAATCACACACTAGATATGAAACTCATCCATCATCTCAGCACCCAAAATGTATTTGTGTGTTGGATACTGCTGAAGCCCTTGCCACAGACTGAGGATTCCCACAGAGCTACCCCACAACCACCAGGACACCCCACAGCAAGGGGAGACTCAGGCTGCCCGTTTGTTTTTCCTGTTAATTGTACACCATGGTGCAGAATTTTATTCTCTTTATTCTTCCTCACCATCCATGTGGCAATTAAAAATTGCAGAGGTGAAAGACATTAATTGGACACAAAGAAGATGCTGTCATACTCTGGACCAAGTGCAAAAGACAACCCGTGCTTCCATAAAAACACACTGGTGTAGCTTTAAAAATTGAGAGGAAAACAAACCATTCTTCCCTGCAAGTCATGGCCAAGCAGAGAGAACATGGGTCAAAAAGCAACGCTCTCCCAGCCCTCTGATTACCCAAAGCGTGATCCAAGGACAACCACCCCTAAAATAATAGGAAAGACTCAGTATTTAAGTGAGAAATAAGTCACTTTTGTATGGGTTTTACAATACAGAGGGGCCACCACATTATTACAGACAGGAAGCACTGGCACAGGTCTCAAAGGCAGAGGTAACTACAGTCATTAGGCATCAAAAACTGCAAATTCCCTTAATTTGTCCACTGTAATCTCTGCCAACTAAAATATTACAAAAGGCACAATGTGATTTAATGTGTCCAAAAGGTGCAGCCAGGTCCAAGCCCATGCTCCCTATTTAGGGATGGAGGGAATGTGAGTCTGGAGGGAGGGAAATCCTTAAGAGAAAATGAAATAAGAGCTGACACTTAAAACAATAAAAGGTACACCATCTGTGTGAAAACCCCTCTGTCTCTTCCCTTGTTTATTTCTTTAATTTCATTATTTGACTCCTGTGTTTAAAGATGTTTATTTTAAATAACACATTCCTGTAAAAAAGTCACTGCTTCCATTGCTCTGGGACAACTTGAGAATGCAAAGAACACAGAAGGTAAAGATGCAGCTGATTATCCAGAAAGCTGGGCTGAATCACCTGTGTCTGATGTCACACTGCACTGTGCAATGTGTAAAATTCACCTGTGTTATCTCCTACTAGCACTTTACTTCCCAAAAGGCACATTCCACTGGCAATAGGGCTAGGAGTCAAGTGTTTCCTCCTGCAGAAAATACCTTTCAACACAACATAATTCTATATTGCTTCACAGCACAGTGAAACATTCACTTACTCGATTACCAGGCCTTGAAATCAATAAGTGTTTTCAGAAATACCGTGTACTTACTGGCATAACACAAGTTAGTTTTTATAGTTTTGGGGAGGAGAAAAGAATCAAATGTCTTGTCAACACATAAATTAACAAAAAAAAAAATCCAAATTAACATATTGTGAGCCTGAACTCTCAATAAACTACCATTAATCTCAATATATTTATTTGTGCTAGTATGTCAGGACAAGTCATCTCCACAAGCCGCACCTCAGCAGCACCAGCACACAGGGCCACCGTGTTTGCAGATGCCAACACTGAGTGTTGGACAGAGGGGTGGACTGAGAATTGGCTGGATGGCAGAGTCCAGAGAGTGGTTATAAATGGGGCTGAGTCAGGTTGGAGGCCTGTGGCCAGTGGTGTCCCACAGGGGCCAGTACTGGGCCCGGTGCTCTTCAACTTGTTCATCAATGGACACAGTGCTCCCTCAGCAAGTTTGCAGATGACACCAAACTGGGAGGAGTGGCCAACACTCCCAAGGGCTGCGCTGCCATTCAGAGAGACATGGACAGGATGGAGAGTTGGGCAGAGAAGAACCTCATGAGGTTCAACAAGGACAAGTGCCAAGTCCTGCATCTGGGGAGGAATAACCCCAGGCCCCAGTACAGGTAAAGGGCTGATCAGCTGGAAAGCAGCTCTACAGACAGGGAGTCCTGGTTGACAACAGGTTAAACACGAGTCAGCAATGTGCTCTTGTGGTCAAGAAGGCCAATGAGATCCTGGCCTGCATGAGGAGGAGCATTGCCAGCAGGTGGATGGAGGCAATCCTGCCCCTCTACTCAGCTCTGGTGAGGCCGCACCTGGAGTATTGGGTGCAGTTCCGGGCTCCCCAGTGCAAGAGGGACATGAAGAGGGTCCAACACAGGGCCACAAAGATGATTAAAGGACTGGAGCATCCAT
Organism: Tinamus guttatus; assembly: GCF_059628265.1. Taxonomy (NCBI): domain Eukaryota; kingdom Metazoa; phylum Chordata; class Aves; order Tinamiformes; family Tinamidae; genus Tinamus; species Tinamus guttatus. The sequence continues at coordinate 13,669,501 of NW_028288582.1, forward strand.
CAGATGGGGAGAGACTAAGTGAGCTTGGCCTGTTTAGCTTAGAGAAGATTGAGAAGGGATCTTACCAACATGTACAAATACCTGAGGAGAGAATGTAAAGAGTATGGGGCCAAGCTCTTCTCTGTGGCAGCCAGTGACAGAACAAGGGGTAATGGCTAAAAATTGAAACAAGGAAGTTCCACCTCCATGTGAGGAAGAACTTCTTTACTGTGAGGGTGACAGAGCACTGGACAGGCTGCCCAGAGAGGCTGTAGAGTCTCCTTCTCTGGAGATCTTCCAAACCCACCTGGATGCTGCCCCATGCCATGTGCTCTGGGTATCCCTGCTTGAGCAGGGGGAATGGACTAGATGATCTCTAGAGGTCCTTTCCAACCTCAACCCTTCTGAGATTCTGTGAGTGACAAGAAAAAGCAGTGGTGCTGAGGTTTAGAACAATTGCAAAGAGTACAGAAAAAACTCTTGAATTTACTAGTTCTGTTTCTATTGTTAACTATATTATACTACATATATAGTAAATTACTGTATAGTATCACCCTGAATCACCCAATTACCCTTTCAGTTGGGTAGGAGTAAGTTGTCCATTTTCTCCTTTGCTTTTCATAGGTTCACTTCTGCAATGTAAGGATGCCTACATTTCTCCAGACAAAATTCTGACAAAAGATCACATATGGCTTACCTAGTTACCAGAATTACATGAAATGCAAATGAAAACAGCAATACTGTAATGACATGTAACAAACAGGAGCATGAAAAATGGAATTTTAAAGTACATGGCACAAGAGGTTCTAAATTTGTACTCCAACATGTTGGGAACATACTTAAGGTTACCCTGGCACCCAAGAGGCTGCATATCTTAATGCCTGTAGAAACCTTTCATCAACAGCATTTTCTTGCTGTTGGGAGCTTTCAGAACAGACCTAATACATCTAGTACAAGCCCAGCTGTGCTGGAGTTCTGTTTTGGCTAGACTGCAAAAGGCAGTTACTAGCCTGGAACTTTAGCATCTTTAGTCAGCTTCTTTATAAGAAGTTTTCCTTATGTTCTGGAAGAGCAGAAGTTTAAATAGAACTACAGGCATACTATTTAAACCAAGCCCAACCTTTGAGATTAGTCACCTCATCCACACATTGCTAAGCAAGCCAAACTAACAGCCTCTATTCTTTCCTTCCAACTCTACCACCAAGCCACAAGCTTATACCATAGTAAAAGTTGCTTGAGGTCACAGCTCTATGCTGAAAAATTTCTCAAGTTTTCTAGCAGAATGAATCATTTATTTGTTCCCACAATGGACTTTGGAATCATCTGTTGATGATCTGTAGATTGGATTAATCCTAAGTGCTGGAGAACTGAAATAAACCCATGCTAAGTTCCTGTAGACTGAAAAATTCCAATTGGAATTCAAGCACAAATGCCTGTCAGTCAGTCAAACCACTCTTTGCATAACCAGAAGTGTTCATATATGTAACAGCAATAAAAAAACAATATCCCTTAAATTCATGATACCTAACTGGTAGCCTACCTTTCAGGAGTCCTAAAGTGTGTGGGGTTTTTTTTCTGCTCATATGAAGACATTTGTATACTCAGAACTCTCACAGACTGAACCATGAAAATAAAGGAAGAAAATGCTCTGTTAAAAAAAAGAATATAACAATAGCTATGAAGTTGTTAATCATTTCTCAGTTTTCAGAGCACACTCCTCCATTTACCAGACACTGTCCTGGATCCCCATCTCTTCAAGCTCATCAGAGATACACTGCATACAGTAAATTATTCTAAATAGTAAAGATTATGCTTATGGAATTGAGGAGAAAGAATCAATCTTCCAGTCTGTTCCAGACATCCTAACAGCACCCTGCCCTCACTCTGCTTGCTTTGTGCAAAGTTCTCAAAACCACATAAAGTAATAGGTAATACTAATAATTAGTAATTAGTAATAATTACAGGGACCACCTCTAAGTTGCCAACACTAACTAAAAACTGAACAACACAAGTTACTGGTGTTTGCTGTGAATAAAAAGTGTTACAGGCAACACTATCTAGCTCTATGCTCTGTAAAAAAGGTTAAATAAAGCTTCCTTCCCAAGCATAATCCAAAGTCATAACCTTTTCAATTTGAAATCAGCTCAAAGCTGCAGAGAAATTAATGTAGAACTACTTAACTGGGCATAAAAGTAAATAATACGAAGGACAGAAAAGCAGCAATACTTTTTAATGTTGCTCTGGTGATTGGTATATGACAACGTTGGAAAAGAGAACTACTACTCCTTTCTAGATAGAGGCTGACAATTTTATGAAGACCTACCTTTCTGAAGTAACTTCTGAACATTAAGCATTAGGCAGAAGGACACTCCCAGTGTACTCCAAACCATCTTAGAAAGTGAGACTGCAAAAAGACAGACATGGCACTGGGACAGTTACCTAGTCATACTATTTAGGAACTAGAAGGAAGTATGAATAAGACACTGGATTGTACAAAAAGACTTTCAGACTACAGGATCAAACATCCTCTAAGCACTGTTGAAGACCACTTTTCAAGAGCCAAGTCCATCCACTTGAACTGTTTTGAACAGGACTTGGATGTCTGGTGCAGGAGACAAAAAAAAAATTTGAAATAATTGATGTGACAAACTGCAAGAAGCCAAAACAACAAATACCATCAGATCTTGTATGAGAAGTGATAATTACCATAGCAAAGGTTCAATTCAATTGGAAATGTACACACACTTAGAAAATAAAACAAGATATATGAACAAGAATGACTTTATTTGTACTTTAAATTTTACATTAGAAAAACTTTTATTAGAGCTAGCAGGCCTAAACAGTAAATTTTAAAGCATAGCTAAAAATGCAGAGGGAACCTCTGAAAACAGTCTATACACATTTTATCCTTGCAAAGTATATTGGCAGCCACAGTAAGAAAAAACATACAAAAGATTTAAAAATGCAGTGTTATGAGTTATTATATAACAGGGCCAGATTCTTCAAAAATCTCCACAATATCAATATTTAAGTAATTCTTCCAAAGAATAGTTAGCCATTATAGCTTAAAAACAGAAATAAGTAGTCTCACATCTAGTGTGGAAGGCTCAGTATCAGTAGGTGAAGTATCACAGAAGACTGGAAGTCCTCACGATGGAACCCACATATTTCCATGGGTATCAGGGGCATTGGTGTAAGGAATATTCCAAATCCACGGGCGATCTGCAAAGCAAACCAGAAACATGCTCATGAAAGATTCATTATTAATTATGAAATTTCAATCTTCTTACTTAAAGCTCCCACTGGTTATAGTGCTCTATGTACAATTTCAGCTTACAGAAAATACTTAGTTCTTGTTTTTCTAAATATAAGATTTAATTATAGATTTGCTATAAAAGGCTTTGCTTTTCCCCCAAGGGTTATTTTAAATGTAAATATCACAACATAAACTTCTGCAGCTGGGGCAATGAGGTTATTTCAGACAGAATACAAGAACTGCACTGCAACCAAATTTGCTTTGGCCCAAAGGCACCAAGTTTCATGCTGCATCCCTCAACAGAATAAGAGTTACAGTATTTTTTTTTTTTCCTCTCCACAGGGACAGAAAGAGCTCAGTATATAAAAAAGTCCTTCCACAAACTCAGAAATGTTTGAGTTACTCAATTCTCCCAACATTAACATCTTTAGATGAGCAATGGGTTTGCAGCAGATGGTTCCCTCCCTCCATTTCTACAAGCACAGAAGCTATTCCTACTTTCACACTCTTGGAAAGCAGAAAAGGCAAAGCAGCAGGAGCTTACTGATAGCTTAGCAGCCTACTCTAGGCTCTTCCTCCCACCATATACATGTGGCAGAAAATCAGCTTGTTTAGGAAGCCAAAATATTATTCTACCTCTCAGGCTACTGATAAAAAGAAAAAAAAATATCTTGATTCCTTTCAGAATAATCTGTCTCAAATAAGTTTACATAGATGTAGCCTCTAGCCTGATTCATTTCTCTGTCTACAAAATGTGCCCAGAAGGAAGACAGTAACACTTATCTGCACCAGACATAGGTTCAACTGAAGTTACTGAAGATGCCAGTACTTCATCTATCAAAACAAGGCTCTTCTATACATGATAAACATTTACATCAGTGAAGACTTGGTATAGGCTTATCAACCTAGCTTTTAGGTAATCTATTGATTATGGCTATTACTGCACAAATTACAAGTCTATGAGATCCAATACCAGTTTTCACAAAATATGAAGTGAGAATTGCTGGTAGGGACAATAGGAGTAAACAAGTGACAGGAGCAGTAACAGAGGGACTACCTTCAACACAGAACACACTTGGTGACAAATGCCAAGGCGACTAACCATATGGCTGGGACAGCCTTTGCACAGAGCACTTTTTCACAGGCTGCTGGAGCAAGCTCAATTCTAGCATAGTTCTATATGGTGCAGCAAAACATCCCCCAGCCACAGAAGTCTTTTACAAATATATTCATTTATATATGAAGGTAAGACAGAATAAGAGCTTTTAAATTACAACAATATTCAATCTGCTTGACATGGAGAAAAGCGTCTATGTTTAGATTTCATCAAGACTGATGGGGAAGTTACAAGTCCCAGAGCATAATCACCAGAAAAAGCACAGCCTACACAACAAATGCCATCGTTCACAGTGTTATGAAAGGACACCAAACAATACAAGCATCTCTTCCCCCTGGTTTAAAACTATGATATAGTTTCTGGATGAAATAAATAGTTGTCTGGCTCTTGGTAACCCTAGATAGCTGATTTTCAGGCACAAAAAAATAAGCAGCTTCGGAAAGCTGTTGAAACCTAACATCCAATTGACACTGCACTGCCCCAAACTCTCTGATCAGGTTTCTGAGATATTTACACCAAGTGATCCCTAAAAGAAAGTAGCACCTTTATCTGTTAGCTTCTTTCATCTGCCTCTTGTCCAAAAGCTCTGTGTGCCATTTGTGTTTTATGTGAATACCATCCCATATAGCGTGTATCACCTTTCCATCGAGCCCACTATAGCAAACAAACCCTGAAATTAAGACCAGAAGTCTGGACACAGAATAAACCTAATGGTGGAAGCAGCATTAAGGCCTCCATGTATTCAAATCTGATTATTGAACTCTATGCATGACATCAGAATAAGCCCAGTCCTACTTCAAGCATTGAAACCTGGGATCAGGAATACATTCTGCAGCTCAGGCCTATCCATCTTCACTATAGTTTGCAGTTTTTCTGTTTAATTCAGCAGAAAACAGTCAGAGGGAGACTTTGAGGTACAGAAATAACATAAGCTGTCTTAAAGCACTCCAAGAGGCTTCAGTGTCTAATATTCAATTATTGAGTTCTATTTTATTGTGCCAAGGCTAAAAAATACTTTTTCCTTCAAGATAGCTATCAATGTATTTGGAAGTTAGTTCTATTAATGGGGTGATATTGGCTGTATAAAAACATCTGATGCTACTATAACAACATATGTATAAAATTATGACTGAAACAAATTAAAATTCTGTTTAGAAGACATCAGTTGAGGCTTCCTGGATAAAGTGGTTGCCATATTTGAAAAGCACAGCCTGCCACCTCCACATACACACTTAGAGTTATAAATCATCCTGTTCCCTTTGTGCAGCTCTGGGCTTTGGAAATTCACCAGTTGGTGAAAGAAGTTTTCTGCTGGAATGGAAACTGAACTCCAAGACAGGGATTGAGCTATTGGAGGAACTGGTAGCAGAATGGCTCATATACCTGTATATGTCATCATTACAATTTAAAAGCAGGATTTGCTTTGTGTTTTCAAAGTGTTGATGTGATGACGAAAGCCCTTTGCAGTTCTGTCAGACCTTGCCCAAAATATGCTAAAAACTTAGTGACTATGTATTCAACTTCCTCTTGGTACAGCAGATGAATTCCTTTATCAATAAAGTTAATAGTTAAAAATCACAAATTGTGTGATGCAGTGAGCAGCTTGTTCTTTTGCCAGTACTAAGAACTGCAGCTACATCCATTTTTGTAATGTGAGCCTGTTGAAAGAAACTTCTCCATGGAGTGAAACCAGAATGACATGAGAATTAACTCTCCACAAAACAATGCACTTTTGCAGCATCAGGTCAACCTGTATAGGCAAGATATGTCACCTCTCTATTGCTAGTACACAATGGAGCTACAGGAAGAGAGAACTTCATATGGTAAAAAGTGGTCATCTGAAAAATTATAACGGGAAATAAAAATCTAAGTATTACTAGCAAAACACAAGGTGTTTTAATTACGAATACACAGTTAAGATAGGCTGTCGCCTCCATACTTTCCAAATACTAGGCTGAATCATTATTTGTTTTACTTATAAAAACTCTGGAATTACATACTCGATCCACAGATTTTGAAAGGCTTTCTCATCTTACTACTACCAATATGAACATTCAGATTTTTCTATAGCCTTCTTCACTGTGATATTCTGAAAAAAGTCTAAACTACAGAGGAGTTTGGGAAATTATTGTACCAATACAGCTTATCTGTCAAGATACTAAACGATCTATCATCTACCAGTTAAATTATTTTCCTAAGCTCCACAAGTGCTCTGGATATCTACTGCCCTCAAATAGGTTTCTACTGTTGTACATAGTAGTAATTTGCCAAGAGTTTAACACACACAAGCTGTATAAAACAAATGTTATCTGCTAAAATATTAAAAAGGCTCTTTGTCACTTCAGAGTAGGAATGATCTTCATCTTTGTTTCAAAAGTGCCAAATGTGAAATGTGCATGCTACTCCCTGCAGCAAGACGCAGAATACAGATATCATGCATAATAAAACTAGCTTCTTCCTGCAACTCCATTTCTCTGATTTTGTGCTGGTAATTTAAAACAGTTTGAAAGAAATAGCTTAAAAGACAACATACAGATTTTATGTGCAACCTTAATTTTGATGCCTTAAAATAACACTTATTGTCCCACTTCCTAAGACTTCTGCTGAAGGCAAAGAAACCACATGCAAGATGTGCAAAAAAAAATTGTGCATCTTACACTGTTCTGGAAAAGAATAGGAAAAATAGAGTGCTTTAATACTGCTGAGCTGACTGTTGAAATGAAATATTAAGGGTGAATTTGCCATCTCACAATGCCCCCAGTCTAGTAAGTTAAGTATTTCCTATTAGAAATATTAGTATTCCTAGAAACAGAACAGGTTTTGTCATCTCTCCAGAAGAAAGGATGTTCTCTTAGGGTTTGTACCATATTAAGCAGCCTGAGAGGACTTGAGTTCTCCAGTAATTCAAATATGACACTCAAGTTCTTTCCAACTTTAGAAAGTAGACAAGTTCCATGTAGCTATGTATTATCAAGTAGAGAAAAAAGGGAAGTTACTTAAAAATGACTTGCCCAGTGACATCTTCCAGAATTTTAATTCCTCCACAAGTATTTTAATTACATGGTAGAAGATGTAGAAGATTCTAGTACTTTTACTCTTCTTTCAAAGGAGAAAGAAAGGCAGAGACAAAGGGCAGGCCCATTTCCCCGGGGCTTTTCTGACCTCCCAAAGATATAGCAGGCCCCTGTAGAAGAGTTCATGGTAATAAAAGATTCCTTTAGCTTAGCTGGAACGAACTCTAATCTCTTTTTAGGCACTCTGCACTAGGAAAGATAAAAGTTATCCCAAGTCTTTAAGAATTTTTTTTTCCAGTTATAGACAAAATCAAGTATCTGAGTAGAGCAGAACTGGAGACAAGCTTGCAACAGTTTTTCCTATTTTAGTCAAAAAAATCAAAGTGGTGTTTGGTGTTAAGTTACTAGTTTCCAAAAATCACTACAAATGTCTCCTAAATGTAATTTTACCATATGCCCAATTCCAAGCGATTGAAAAACTGGACAGAATAACAAGCACTAAATATCTGAAATCTGAAAGGAAAAAGTCAATTTGTTCATGGCAGTCTGGAAATGAAATGCTGAACAGTGACCAGGGTTTTTCACAAGGAGAGATCTGTTCACATGAGATGTCACAGATCCTTCTGTACATCCTTGAACTGAAATAGTTCCTGTCACAGACTGCAAACATTAGCTAGCATGTAACTAATAAATTGCTAAGTGAGCTACTCATTTTTTCCAAAATGCTTTAACTTGTATTAAAGCAAATTTCCATCTTATTTGCCTATTGTTCTTCAAGTCTCTCATGGCATGGGATTAGACAGCTTTATCCCACAGTTAAGGGTAAAATTTATTTCCACTGGGAAATAATGAAATGCATTTTAATACATTTTCAGATATTGTTAGAGTGGCTGAGGAAAAGTCCTCTACAAAAGGGAAATAACTGAAGCCTACCATAGTTCATATAATTGTTGTATATATAGTATATGCAGCTCCACTCTAAGTACATCTGAACTGAGCTGGAGCCTTTCTTGACTTCTTTTATGACGATACATTTTCTGTATGCTATTAGTCAGCTAAACAGCCAGTGTAAAGGCATGCACTGTAGAGAAAGCTGAACTGGAAGTAACTGATTAATCAGAAGCTACTTGGCCCCTATGTTGTAGGTGTTCCCCCTCTCCTCCCCACAGGGTTTCAACAGTTCCTGAACATTTCTTAAACTAACAGCTTAGAAAATGCTTATATGAATTCCTAGCTTGTAACCCAGTCACCATTTAAAATACCACTCAAATGTACACTAGTTCATCCCTTTTTCAGTAGCACTGTAAAAGTTATACAAAACACGCACAAGATTAACAAACCTGAAGTCTGGCAGACTTAACGCAGAGAAACTGTTGCAGAAATGTTTTTTCTGCTGGTGTCCTCCTAAAAGAGGAGGGCTACTAAAGCTAAATTCTAATGGCACTTAAGCATATCTATAAAATTAAGGGTAGTTCATCAGGAAAAACAGAACAAGCAGCCCAAAATACTAAAGCTTACTATAACAGAGCATGAAACACAGATTCATTGAGCTAATTAAGTTTATAACCTCAATTTTCTAACATTTTTCAGGTCCAAAAAACAATTTCTCAAGCTTATCTTCTCTTCCCCCAACAAGATGTTATCCTATGTATTTAAAATCAGCCACTGGACTTGATACTAAACATCTGATGTGATTGCTCTGACAGACACCTTAAACTTCTCACCTTGACTTGAGGGGATTATACTACTGCCAACAACTGCTTTTCAGACAGATTTTAATGTTATTGCATCTTCCCTGGAGACTAATTTAAGCACTTCAGTTGGCATGATCAGATGGAACTTACCTGCACACGTATGATAAAACAGCCTTGTAGGACAGTAAATAGGAGACAAAAATTAGAAATACAACTGCAAGATATGTGAAAGCCACAGGAAGATATTAAATATGCTACATGCACAGAGGGGATAAAGTATCATTACCATATCAGAAGCATCTTAAAGGACATCACATATCTTTCAGCAAGTAAAGCAACAGCTTAGCCTACAACTGTATTTCAGTGGAGGATAACCCCTCTTTCTGTGAGGAAAGTAAAACCAAGAAGTTGTCTGTCAACAACATCAATTTGTATTGTTTAAAATTTGGGGAAGGAAAAAAAGGAAGAGGGAACAAAGCCCTAAATTACTCCTCAAGAGATTATATCTTTCTGTTTTGCTTAGATCTAGGATTTAGAATGAAATCCACTAACTCATGAGCCTACAGGCAAAGGTCTCATTTTTTCTCCCTGCTGTATGATGTAAATAAAAAATAGGTCTGGGACCAAATTATTTCACTGTTATTGAACTTAAACTTTAAGAGTTGTTGGATCAAATCCATGAATTATGATCAAAATCAGATAGACTATTTACATTATTTATTAATGAACTTACCACTATCTGCTGAAAAGTTTTTTTTATTGCTTTTCAAGATATAATTATTTCCCTGTACCAGTTTTCACTTTGGAGCCCAGGTCCAATCTGATTAATAGCAGCTAACACAACAGATAAAGGCACTGTCACAGGATAACAAAGAACCTGCTCAAGTAAAAGCATTTCCACAAATTAAGGACCAGCTTTTCTTTCACTTTGTCTTTTACCATTTCACATGCAATCTAGACTGTTACAATGAGTGGGTCTCATCTAAGATTTGAATTTGCACAGGAAAGACGATATATTTTGGTATAGCTACCTTCTACTTAGAACATTACACAGCAAACATACGGTCCTTTTCTGACCATCTGTTCCTCATTCTCTCAATTTCTTTTGCATCCTTGCTGCAGAAAGGGATTTTCTGATTATATGAAAATGATGTGCTGCTTGTTTTCCCATGTTTAAAAAATCTGAGTTCATGGAAAATCTCCTGGAGCATTTTTTCCTTCGATTATAGGGATCAGTCAATATGGTTTCTTTAGGGAAAGGATAATTACTTGTATTTCTGCTTCTCAAGACTTTATTAAAATGAATCTATTTATATCTCTTTCTAGATGCTTAGGGAGTTGATCACCACACTGTTAAGGATAGATTATTTTATGATGACCCCATCCTGTAGCAGAGGCATTCTTTAAACATCTTTTCCACCAGGAGGCTTAGAAACAGAAAGAGAATATTCAGTAAAGATGTGGAAAGGTACAGGTAGCTGGTATCACTTCCATTGAATTCTATTCAATTCTATTCTTTTCAAATGCTGAATTCTGTCGTTTTTATGGGAGAAAGCACAGACAAAAGCTGAGCTACTGACAAACTCTTTCTACAAAGAAGCTTCATACATAAAGGAAAGGGGAAGGGAAAAAAGCATCTTTCATATGTATTTTGACCAAACAATGTCAGTGATGCATTAGGTAAAAGTGTCAGATTTAAAACAGAACCAACATTCATTGTTTAACTAAATCTTAGCAGGAAGACTGCGTGCAGTAGCCTTGAGAATACACACATATGCATTCTTAGTCTCAGTTTTGTGTTTTTGGAAATTTTAAAACACAGTATGACATTTTAGAATAACCTTTCAAAAAGCATTAGGTTGGGCAATAGCTACCAACCAGACATCAGTGCTTACATATCCCGGAATACACAGTCACAAGGACTAACGTATGGCAGTACATGAGGATTCATCCACAAGTGCAGACATTCACAGCACACACTGGAACATTGGTTAGTGTGTGACCATTTACAATATATTCCTAAGAACTGAAAGCCAACTCAATGGTAGTAACACATTCTTCATGTAATTACCAAGTAATCCAAACAGAATAAACCAACCCCTCCCTCCAAACACTAGTTATCTTAATAAAAATATTTCTGTTCACCTCTCAGTATTCTAGAAAATTGACCTATAAAAGTATGTAATTAAAGTATATATTTGGTGCAGAGCAGATTAAGGTGTGAGCTCATATTTCTACAGAATATTTCATGACAGCTGTCATTGCTGAGATACCAAGAACTAAATGATAAATCCCAGCTATTAGGCCTGACTCACTGCAGCCCCAGTTGGTGACCCACAGTTTTCTTGCAGAACCATCAATACTTCTGCCTGTTGATCACACTACAAAGGATGCACAAGTGCTCATCAGCATCCTACCACTTCCATCTGAATCACCTTATACCTAACTGCTACGATCTGTACAACCCCAACAATTTAATAACATGCCCAGGTATTCCTACAGAGGCTATTCAGAAACAGGCAAAAATTTTAAAGGTTGGGCCTTACGCGACTGCAACAAAAGCAAAATGACAAAGGTAAAGCCCATTATCATAGAATCATAGAATGCTTAGGGTTGGAAGGGACCTCTAGAGATCATCTAGTCCAACCCCCCTGCATACGCAGGGACACCTAAAGCACGTGGCACAGGACTGCATCCAAGCGGGTTTTGAAGATCTCCAGAGAAGGAGACTCCACAACCTCTCTGGGCAGCCTGTTCCAGTGCTCTGTCACCCTCACTGTTAAGAAATTTTTCCTTAAGTTCCTATGGAATTTTTGATGTTTCAGTTTCCGGCCATTTCCTCTAGTCCTATCAGTGGCCACCACTGAAAAGAGACCATGACCGTCCTCTGCACTCCCTCCCTTGAGGTATTTATATACACTGATTAGATCCCCTCTCAGCCTTCTCTTCTCCAGGCTGAGAACAGTTGTTTATTTTATCTAGAAAATTCATCAGGAACTTAAAGAAAAAGCAAATCAGGGGACACTGATGTGCTTCTACATACAGACAACAGGTTTCAAGCCATCAAGGGACTCACAGATATAGTAATAATAGCACTTACAATTTTGGTCAGTTAGCAAATAGTTTTCCAGGAGCAGCTTTCTTCTGGTTCAGTAAATCTACAACAGTCTTCATCACCGAATATCATACTTTGCCTTAAACAAGTCCTTGTTACTTATGTACTGGAATTCTGATACATTAAGGTGATGGTTGGTCTATTTTCTTCCTAGCTTTCTAATGTTCTCTCTCCTCATGTAATTTGTTAGCTCAAAAGCTCACAGAAAGACTTACTTTGCCATAAATAGTAATTTTAGCATACTCCTTATTAATCTTTACCATTTCAAGCTCTGCAACAAAAGATACTTTTTAAGCTCGTAACATCGAAAACAAAAGGAAAGAGGCTGCAGAGGCTACTTACTACCCTCTCCCAAATATTAGATACAAAAATATTACTTGCCAAATTTTTCAGATTGAGCATTATTCTCACCCCAAAATGATTTTTGTCTGTAAATTGTCACATTGCAAAAGCACCCACATATCACTTAGTTTTTCTGTTCTTGAGAGAGTCTCAGAAACTTAGAAGATAAAGATGTTGCAAAGTGTTTTGAGTACTAGGCAACAGGTCCTCCCCTCCACCCCCAAGGATTTCAACAGTAAAAGAAACCCTGAAGAATGAAATAGAGAATGGACTAAAAAGCAGCTGATACTCAAAGTCTTTTTCTGTAGAACTAATTTAATTCATTGGTGGGCAGACTTGTGAGTAACCTTAAAGTCTGAGAAGAAACCCCTGGAAATGAAACGTATGACAGAAATATTCAAGGAAAATGTGAAGTTAGGGACACTGCTACAAATCAAAAGAAATCTATTTTCCTAATGTATAACATGATTACAGAGGAGAAGTAAAAAAAAGAGTATTTAGCTTGTTGACCCAAAACCTAAGTTACAATAAAGCAAAATTAGAGTCAAAATACTCTGTAATTGCTTACTTTAAAGCCACCAGCAAAACATGGGAGCAATACCACAAGCACAAAGTCAAACCAAAAATGTTAAAATTAAGTTCTGGAACATAAGTGTTCAAACAGCTTGTAAAGTTACTCAGAATAATTTGCTCTAAAGCAAATAAAAAGTATTATGCTAGAGAGGCTGTGGAGTCTCCTTCTCTGGAGATCTTCAAGGTCCGCCTGGATGCAGCCCTGTGCCACATGCTCTAGGTGACCCTGAGTGTGCAGGGGGTTGAACTAGATGATCCCTAGAGGTTCTGTCCAACCTTAAGGATTCTATGATTCTATGATATTATATACATATAACATGTATATGTTATATACATTATATAATACTATGCAGGCTACTTCTATAAAAGTATGGAATACATATGCATGTTTAACTTTCCCAAGTCACACCTTACCTTTGCTTCCGTACTGTTCTGGGGGCAGGTCATAAGGTACAGGAAAAGATGTCACCGGATCTTTACTCTCCGAATGCAGCTTGCCTTGTACATGGAAATAACCTTTGTCCAAACCCTTTAGGGGAAGGGCAACATAAAGAAGGAAAGAACTTATTAGTTTGTACGGCAAAGGTGGGCTGAAACCTAGTTCACTGTGCATATTTGCTCAACAAGAGCTATTTCCTTACCGAGGTGGCCCTGTACTTCCTAAAGCATCTTTCCATCTTAAGATTTCAGCCTCGCTTATTGCTACTACTTCAGATTTCCACGTTTGCTGGTTTGCCCCATAGGAAGGGCCATACGAAACATGTTCTACCTTCCCAGTCCTGCCTTACACATCTGCCCATCTACTTCCACATTCAGATGGCAGCCTCACTTGCAGCCTGGCCTCCGTGAGCAGCAGACCTGAGCAAAACACCACATGAGCACAGGGCCCAACTGCTCAGAGAAGCCAGAAGAGCATTCCTGAGATCTTCACTGGTACCACACAGGCAGCGTATCCCAGCACAGTGAACCATGGCTTTTTGGCATAAACACTTAGGGACACTGGAATCGAATTTTGACTATTAAACATAAACTGTTTAGCATTTAACTAATAGGAAAAGCTTAAAAAACTCCTCATTGTTCGATTTTATCTTGACTATATTACATGTAAAGTGTGTTTTGTTAACCGAATTAAAACTTCTTGCACAAGCAAATTTTCAAAGCATGCTTTTCAGATAATTTGGGTAAAGCCATGTATACGAAAAGATTCATAAATTCAAGTAGTTTCAAATCATAGTTTGATAGCAAGTTTCAAAAAGTAAAAGTTAAGGACTCCAAAAAATATATGCTACAGTATAATACAGTAAAAGAGCAGATGAAGTTAACAGTTTAAGTAACACATGAAAACCCCATCATTTGTAACTTTTCCTTAAAACATGCTGGAGTAATAAAGTCTAAGTTATGGAATACATTCTTTAACAAGGCTCTCTAAGGAGATCCACATGCTTTTAAAAATAACTTTCACATGTCTATCTTTACACAGAAGATCACACAAATTGAAACTAGTCACACATTTTGTCTGTTTTGAGCATTTCCTGGATGTTGACAGCCCTCAATAACATTCCCCAAAACAAAACAAACCAGCAGGGTCTTGCCTAGAAAAATGCTACCTTATAAATTTTCCTCTGAAACTATATTCTTTCTTCCGGAATTTTTCCTCTGCAGACATTTCCTTTGACATTGCTGTCTACAGCAATGCATTTTTAACTGTTCAAGTGAACAGCACAAGGTTTTTGTGCTTATATTCTTGGAAATTCTTACTTCAGATGCTGCCATTAGCTTTTCTAGTACCCCCACACACTGAAGCAGTAGGCCTGCCTGGAAGGGAAAATGAGGGAAGAGAAAAGGAGAGCTGCTTTTAAAATTCTATTTTAAAATTTCAACTTTCATTGTTTGCCAAATACCAGATACACTGGGGCTTTTTTTTTTTTTTTTTTTTTTTTTAAGGGGAAAGAAGTATCAATCTTTAGCAAAAGCATCTAAAACACCATCAGTCCAAGTAGTTAAAAAAGGTTACCCACACGATTTTCACAATGACCATGCTCCTACAGCCAAGAGAACACACAAGGAAATCCTTCCTCAGCCTTTTGAGGAGGCATTTATTCAAAACACAACTTTACTCAACTACAAGAGTAAGTTTTTTTTTCAAAAAAACAAACAAACAAAAAGCCAAAAAAAAAAAAAAAAAAAAAACCAAAAACCATCCCTTCCCCCCATAACAACAAGCC
This sequence comes from Tinamus guttatus, assembly GCF_059628265.1. Taxonomy (NCBI): domain Eukaryota; kingdom Metazoa; phylum Chordata; class Aves; order Tinamiformes; family Tinamidae; genus Tinamus; species Tinamus guttatus. Next base: position 13,684,816 of record NW_028288582.1, read on the forward strand.
CACAGTGACAAATTCAGGTACCTACACTCAAGTTTCTGGGCCTGGAAAACAAGCCTCTACATGTCTCTACCCTTTGAATTCTAAAATCTTGTAGCAGATTATAAGCACTAAGTTCTTGTACAAGAATTCTAGTTTATCCACACAGAATTGAGCAGGAAAAGATAAATACAATCTGAAAGCAGATAAAGAAGAAACTGTTCCTACTCCCGTCAAGGATACAACCTACTTTAGATGTGTTAATGCTGGTTACCATCTGACACAGATTCAATTCCTATCCCTGTTTACAGTCAACTAAGGAGCAGTGTTTTACTTCTTAATCAATCATTAAGTATCTACCAAAATGCAGCCTTTCAGAAGCTGCAACACTCATGTCTGTCTAATTTGCTAGATGTAACTGTAGCATCTGATACCACTAGGTAGCAACATCCCATCCAATTAAATTCTACGTTTGGTGGCAACTACAATATCCCTGATTTTGTACTTCCCTGTCTAGTATCACATTCTTTAATAGGCCTTTAGAAGTCAAGCATTTCAAGCATTTTCTCACAATTTTTACAAAACAATCTCAGCTTATCCTACAATGTTATCAGACACAGCAGCTGTGACAAGGTTCTGCTTCAGCTGCTTACAGGAACTATCTATTTCCAAAGTTTTCCATTCAACAGTCCAGGCTCCTTCAAACTTGGAATAACTATTACTTAATGTGATTCCTAGAACATCTCCATACTGTTAAGGCCGCTGCTGTCTCAAAAGGTGCTAAATTTATATCACCTCTGGAAAGGAATCCCCAGCAGCTGAGTGCTGCACATGAGTGAGAGTGAAGACATAGGAGACGAAGTAGAAATGGCGACAGAAAGGGAAATGCAGTTCAAACACAGGACACAAGCATTTTACAAACATTGCTTTTTAATGAAGAGAAGCTTGTGATCTAATGTCAGCATCAGCTGATTTTTCCCTAAGCACTAAAACTGCAAATGATGACAGCTGCTGCTATGTTGAGAACAACCATTCAACATAGTTCTGGGAGTCTGCACTAACGTACCAGGCCAAGACCCAACCTCAAAGCATAAGTTCTGGAAAGCATTTTAAGAAACATAAAAAGCTGGCAAGAGATGGCAAACAAGAAGTGATCCATTTCCAAACTTTTATTCAGCAGAAAGTAGAAAGCAAACAGATGATCATGACTAGCGAAATTAATTCACTATGATATAGTGTGTATTATGCAAGTCTTAATTTTGACTAAAAAAGTGTCTATAACTGATCAAGCCACATGAAACAATCAGAAAAACAGAGAACTAGAGAGAACTGAGTTGGCATTCAAACAGCTGGAGTACACTGGGGCTCTCTCAAGGGGCAGGAATGCTCCAGTTATGTTTTAAAGCATTTCATCTACTTTGTATTCTGTGCATTTCTAATAAATATGCATTAAAAAACAGTTTCCAAAAGTAAGCTGGTCTATTTTTAGCTCTCCACTATCCTTTGCTTAACTAAGCCTATTCTGCAATACATTATTTTAAAATCCTGCTGAAGAAACAAATGGCACATACATAATACAGTCCACATTATAGTAAATTACCTTAAAGCTTATCTAAAAAACCCACTTCCCTGCTTGGTCTTCACACTCCTCACACTAGCACTGATCTCATGCTGAGTAGGTTCATGGAACAAACCCTTAAAAATTGTGAAATCAAATCATTTTGACCTGATTTGAAGCAGACTTGCACATGGGATCACAAGAGTCAGTTCCTCTCACCTGAAGATCTAGTGTAGAGCCTCATTAGACACATTTTCCTTTGAGAAAACTACCTCAAGTTAAGGATGCTAAATTAATTCCCATTTAAACATGCTTAGAATCATCATTTTGAAGTGCTAGCTCCCAGAGCTGCATAAAGAAAAAAATTGCCAGTAGCATTGTTGAGGAGTACAATATTACAAAACCATTTTCTCTATGAAGAGCAGGTCACTGCAGTGACAGTAGCTTTTACAGTTACACCTGAAAAAGCCTTGAACAAGCCAGCATGGACACTGCTAGTGTGGTATTTGTGACATGACACTTATTACAGCTCTTTGCTACCTCCTTTTCTTGGGCAGTTCTTACTGAATTCTCTGCTGCTATAACCACTCAACTTGCAGTTCTCAGGACAGAAACATCTTGGGTGCATTAAGCTATTTTTGGTTTTCAGATAGAAGACTTATGTATACATCATAAGGATAAACCTCACACTGCAATATATAAAACTTGTCAATGTTTCAAACCTTGCTGCCTACAATTAGATGTTTTCATAAGTACTTATTTGCTTGTTGGCAATGATTCATTTCCCTCCCCTGGCCATGTTTCAGCAGACACAGAGTTTCCAAGCACTCCCACCATTGCTTACTTCTGCTTGCATCTCAAACACGGATTTAGAAGTGTAAGTTAAGCTCTGAATATACTGGGCCCCAACTTTTGGGTTTAACACTGACTATATTAAATTTTTTTTTTTTGCGTTTTCTACATGAAGTCACAGCGAATGAACCAAAGCAAAGCACAGAAACTGCATATTTCATGTCAGAATTTGTAGTTAAAAAAAGCTGAAAACCCCAGGAAGATAGCTAGAATTTCATTATTACAAGATTGACATTTCACAGATAGTTGATAAGGCACAGGACAGCACTATTAGTTGCAAGTGCCTGAAATCTGCTTTTTTGAGGTACAACCAAACCCAGTGTGATCCTAGGGAGCAGTGGAGCAGATTCAGAGCACAAATCTCCCTTCTCTAAGCAGTCTGATGTTAGCTTGAATAAGCACAACATGTGATTCTAGCTACTGCCCCCATCAAACAGATCAGTTCTCTGCTACTACCAAAAACAACAAAACACACACAACCACCCACAGAGAATGAACCCACTTTACATCTGCTTGCCAGTACATCCTGAATTTTCAGCAGTGACCCTTCTACACTATGAAGGTTTACACACTGCCTGCTGCTAATGTCCAAATAAGACATTAGAGAAGGCAAATTCCATCTTTTCCCCACACAGAAGGATCAGAACAGGGGAAGCCTTTTCCACACAGCTGATCGGAAGGGAAAACAGGATGCCAGTTTTCTTAAGTGTAGCACACCTACAGATTTAAGTGTATTCTTTGAGATTTGTTTTACGGAATGATAATAGAATTGCAGAATGCAGCAAGAACTGCTGAGAAAGCACCCAGAAAGATTCAAGACAACAAAATCCCCTCTCCAGCTCTAAGCAGAATATCTTGTTCCTAAAGAAGCTTGGGAGAAGGAAGTCAGATTTTTGCTGTGTTTCACAGTGAAATCTTTCCTCTCATGAAAGCAGACCCAACCACTGCCTCTTTTTCCTCTCACGCTGAAGACCGGGGCTTGGGCTCCTGTCAGGAGGTGTTTACACAGGAGCAGTACTAAATTACTTGTAATTTTCTTTACTAGTACAGAATCAGTGGTAATTTAGGAATTGTCTTTCAAGTTCAACTGGTATGTACCATTTTAATATAATATGCACTCATAGCTTATTTTTAAAGTATGAAAGATCTGATGATCTTTGCAAGCCACATTTAATGTATGTTAACACATTAAAATATTGCCTTGTTTCAATATCACTATAAAACATCTTATCAAGACCAAAGCCAAACTTGACGGGTGTGTAAACAGGCTACCTCTACTTGTGTAACTTGTAGAAACACTACTTGCTATAAACTCTAAACATAAAATATAAACTAATAACTGGATTATTCACATTATTTACTAAAATCTGCAGATTCTCTGAGGACCCCAAGATTCATGGATTAGCTATGAACTTACAAACGCTGAAGGCAAGAAAAGGACTCCAAGTTCATAAGAACGGATCATCAGCTGGGTGCCATTTTTTTCCAGAGCTCCCCAAGCTGCTTTAGATAGATTGGCACTGCAAAGAGACAGAAGGCATTTCAGGAAGGCATAAGTTCACAGCAGCAAATATTGACATACTACAGCTGTAACAATACACTTCAGTAGAACTCAACTTCAATCAGAACAATCTTTTCACAAAAAGCATTTTGGCCATTCTTCCTTACTGCTATTTTTACAGCACAGTGGGAGCAGTAGAGGCCCTATGCAGAAGGGCATTCATACAACACATGTGGATAATTATAAAAGTCTGCATGTGTCACAGTTCTACAAGACTAGTTCAACCTTCTGAAACTCATCTGCACAGGAAGATAGAAGGTTATCGGTAAATAGCTTTAAATAGCTTTAAGTTAGGAAGGTGAAAGGCTCAAGCAACACATCTAGTATACAATATTTTTGGAAATAGTAAAGTAAATATCTCTTGCTTCCAAAAATTTGTTCTTTGATGCATTTATAAACATCAAATATTTAAGAAACTTTAAGACAAACTATTCTGCACCATACTGTAGCTAAACCATCTGTTACCTGCTATGAAATAGATCAAACTAGAGTCAAAAAGTGAATGCAACTCTCTGGTCAAAGTCTACAGAAAAAGCTTAATGCAAAAAGCACTAATTTTAACTGACAGACCTTCTGGATATTTTCTTGGTAGCAGCATACAGTAGAAAAGAACACAAGAAAAACACTAGTATTTCAATAGGATCATGTTTTATCATGTTAGCTGGCTTAAAAGAATCCTAATAGGCAAAGTTTCCCTCTTAATTTGCAGATGAACATCAACTTGAAGCATGCCAGGACACAGTAAAGGCAGAAGTTAATGACATAACCACTTTTAAAACAGTCTAGCATGTCTTTTGCCCTAAATATCTATAGTATGTTTTCTAAAAAATATATGGGTTACTCATCTGCATTCACAGTGTTGCAATACTGGCATCTGCTGCTGCTTCTAGAAAGCAGAAGCTCAAAGCTGTACACAGACTGGTAGCAAGGACAGCAAACTCTGAACAAAGCCATTTTGCAGCACTTAATTATGAAGAACGCAGTTGAGTCATACAGCTTCTTTCTTTACATATGCACACTTTGTAAAGCAAAATGAATGTTTCAGTTTGCAACCACCCAAACTTAATTAAAAACAAAATACTTCAGATGTTAAAAATGGAAAGTTTTACCACTGTATCCCACCCTTATCAAGCAGAGATATCCTATACCTACATTTACTAATCTGAGTCACGATTAACTTCAATACCCACACCATAAGTGGTATCAGTCCTAGTTAGCTTCACATGTACTATTGTGTTTTAAAGTGGTTACACATATACATTGGGCAACTTTTAGAAAAAACAGTTCGTCTTTTAGCAACTGGAATAGTAGGGACATGAGAAGGGAGGCACATCTTTCTGGACACTTTCATTTTACTACTACAAAGAGAATTTGGTTCTGGTCTCAAAATATAATCCTACTGAAGTAGTATAACAGAAGTGCAGAGCTATATATAAAGCTGATTTCTAATTTACACATTTATAAGAGATGAATCTGATCTGTGAGTCAAATCAAAGTCCAATACATGAGCATTTTGAGTTCCATTTTCAATTTGAAGTTTCAAAACTTGAATAGGACCTATGGAATTCAGATATATAAAGGCAACTAAAACAAAGGAGCTGTTCCAGCTTCTGAATTCTGAGAGAGATTAAAGCAGCAGAGACTTCACTATAGGGAAAAGGCTAAAGGCAGAGTATAGTCAAGTTTATAAGATGCCATAGTTCACAAAGTTATTTTCTTGCATTTAAGTTCTCACAGTGTACACTGATTGATTCTGTTTGCACTTTAGAGGATCTAGAATATCTTACTGCTTGCAAGTAACTTTCTTATCAAAGGACAATTTATATTCTTAAAGTTTTGTTGTTGTTACCAGCTATTCTTTAGGGCTAATTCAGTTTCCACTAAAAAGAAAAGTTCATATAATCCAGTATAAGGATCAAGCTTTCAAGAAATCAAAGGCCCCCAAAATGCTTTGGGAAAACATCAGATACAGACTAGAATTCATATTACTACTTTTAGTCTTATATGGAGTAGAGAGGTAACTCTCCTGGGCCTACAAGCAATAAGAACTTTACACATGACAGCTTTGAGAAGTATATAATTAGTTGTTTACCTTGTAACTAAAAACCATGCAATCTTCTGGAAGTCAGGGGAGGGTCTCATGTACGTCTTGATGTGAGGCATGGCATGACTTCGACCAGAGACTTCTGCTGACCATTTACTGGAAAGAGAAAAGAAACGCTTCAGATGAGGTTTTGTTATGATGTCTAAAAAACAATGACTACAGTGCTTTTTTTTTTTGGTAACACCACCCTTTTCTATTTGGCACTCTTTAGTACTTGTGTATTCTACAGAAAGGCTGAAAAAAAATATTGTATTAAATGGATTTTTTAAAATCTTGAAATACAATTTTACTGGAAGCCAGAAGGGCAGGAATGTTCTCTTAAAAACAACCAGGCATTCTCCTCAGTTTATCAGGAGGATCCCCAAAAAACAAGTTTTCCATTCCTCTACTCCAGCAAGTGCTTGAGAAACTAATTGGTACTAGCTACAATAACTTTAGTACAGAAAGAGAGAAAAAGTGGTAGCATTTCTGTTGAAATGTGATATTTATTTGTATCCCTCAGCAATAGGAGACAGTAAGGAAGTAGATAGAGACAGTATTTCAAAATTACTACAGCTAAATGTAGAGGAAGGATCTTCTCATCGAAGATAGTAACTTTCTGGAGAACTAGTTTCAATCAAGATGAAAATTCTTTTGATCATATTTTCTTTAACAGGGCAGTATAAATATGTAAGGCCAGAAAGAAGTGATCATGCTCTTCTATCAGAGATTTTTTTCTTTTAAACAACTTTATTACCGCATTCAAAACTAATATGATTTTACAAAAGTATTATAAGAGAGGCATAAGATGATTCTCATTCTGCCTCAAAAATCAAAACATTCCTCTGGACTGCATAACACACTTCTAAACCCAGAAGGGATTTCAGGTGGGTAACAGCATCTAGTTAATTCATTCTTAAATCAGATAAGTCTCAACTTTCCTGGAACTTTCGTGATATATTTTAAGAAAAAAATAACCAAAGTAGATTGTAAAAAGCCTACTGCAAAATACAAGAGCAGTTGCTTTGCACAGGAAGAACGGGAGCATTTGTTATTTTAACACCTTGAAGGTACTTCCAGTCAAACCAATTCAACACATTTCAAACTGTAAGCTTTAATCAGGATGTTAGAGGCAAAGAACATGCTAAGTACTGATCTTCTGCTGCACTAACACTTCAGGCATTTTCAGTGTAAGTGGAGATAAATATAGCAAGTCCAACAAAGTTCACTTTGGGAAGTTACACGGATGTAAATAACAGCTTCAAATAGTTATTTTGTTGGCAGTTAAATATCATGTAACCTGTATCTTCAAGTGTGGGATGAAGTAATGTGAATAGGTATCATCAGAAACAAGACAGAAAAATTAGGCATTTTTATTGTTCCACCCCCTCATTTTTAAATTCCTAGGACTAGCATTCCTTATTAATATTGTTTTACTCTGACAGAACACTATCCCCGGTATTTTCAATGCCACTCCATCCCTCAACAACTTTTGCAGCATCTCCATCAGCACCTTGCCTCCTCATCCCTTTTGTTTTTAAAAAATGATGCAGTCTCTAATGTAATGATAGCCACTTTTAATTCAGTGCATTATAGTGGAGCCACATGTAAACAGCCCATCTGTAATTCTCACCCTGGTAAAACACAATTTTAGCTGCTCCTGCATCTCCAGCTCTACAATAGCTGCTTTAGAGTTTAATTTAACTTGTTGCTCCCTCCACCCCCACCCAAGAGATTATTTACTGCGAATAAGGTATCTTTTGCAGTGTGGAAATACTTCCACACTCACTTGCACTACAAATGAGAATTCTAATGAATTGTTGCTTTTATATCTGCTAAAACTTTGCAAGTGGTTAAAAAGGTTTTTTTAATTGTGTATTTCATAGAATCATAGAATCATAGAATGCTTAGGGTTGGAAGGGACCTCTAGAGATCATCTAGTCCAATCCCCCTGCATACGCAGGGACACCGAGCGCACGTGGCACAGGACTGTGTCCAAGCGGGTTTTGAAGATCTCCAGAGAAGGAGACTCCACAACCTCTCTGGGCAGCCTGTTCCAGTGCTCTGTCACCCTCACTGTTAAGAAATTTTTCCTTAAGTCCCTGTGGAACTTTTGGTGCTTCAGTTTGTGGCCGTTTCCTCTAGTTCTGTCAGTGGCCACCACTGAAAAGAGGCCAGCACCATCCTCTGCACTCCCTCCCTTGAGGTATTTATAGACACTGATCAGGTCCCCTCTCAGCCTTCTCTTCTCCAGGCTGAACAGGCCCAGCTCCCTCAGCCTCTCCTCATAGGGCAGATGTTCCAGGCCCCTGATCATCCTTGTGGCCCTGCGCTGGACTCTCTCCAGAAGCTCCACATCCCTCTTGTACTGTGGAGCCCAGAACTGGACACAATACTCCAGATGTGGCCTCACCAGGGCTGAGTAGAGGGGCAGGATCACCTCCCTCGACCTGCTGGAGACGCTCTTCTTAATGCAGCCCAGGATCCCATTGGCCTTCTTGGCCACAAGAGCACACTGCTGCCTCATGGTCAACTTATCATCCACCAAAGTTCTCCTAAGGTATTATGCTTACAGAAGCTGAATTAAAGCTCTCTACGCAACTCTAATTTTATTCTCTTGAGAATTGATGAGCTTCTGCCTGGAGCTTGCCTCCTTTGCTGAGTGCTCAGAAGGCACAGTAAGAAGGCAGAAGGTGCAAGACCCCTCGCTTGCTGTTCCAGTTCCATCCCTTGATGTTAACCAGCAGAGCTCACAGCAGCCATCACAGGACTGTCCACTCAAGAGCAGAAGATGCTCTCTGCAACTAACAGCTCTGTTCTTGGCCAACTCACTATCTCACACCAGTTCACCAGCTCTGACCATTCTTATAGACAGGCAAAGAGTCAAAGCGCAGAGCAGCTTCCACCTGGAACAGTTAGAAGATGCTGGTGAAAAAATGAGTGGTTGTGGTCTTGAAATATTACCAGATTTTTTTTTTTAATCTGTGCAAAACAACTTTTCCCATTGTTCTCAAAAATGCCTAAATTTTTAAAAAAGATTCAGCCCAAGGGAGACATCTGGCATGGAATGTGTCAGATGGTTAGAATTTGGCAAAATTAGAAGTAAGTGAAAATAGAAGCTCTTAATAAGAAACATCAGGCACCTTTAACAAAAGATGATATTGACAGAGATTTTGCAACAGATTTGCTGCACTACAGAGCAGGAAAAAAAAACACAAACAAAAAACCACCCACAAACCCAGCATCCTAACACCATTTACCAACATTAACACTGCAATGAGAAAGCAATAAGCTTGGCCAATACACTGAAACATGGAACAGAAGTGGGAATGTGTCAAACAACCGTAAAAATAAAAGTGACAAAGGGATAACATAAAGCTATTTCAAAGAATTTTGGAGAGCCCCAAATCTGACGCACTAGTATATTGTGGACATAAGACCAGATTTGGAACTAAAGGCATTTAATTTAAGTTGAAAATTATCATGCTTCCCACCCCTACTTATTCCTAATACACTATTAGCAAAACATTGCAACAATGTAAGTTTGAACAGTCTGAGAAAAAGCGAAGAACTGAGTTTTACTTACTGAAAATAGGAATGCAACCACAATTGTTTCTGTGCTGTTTGTACACTGTATGGAAGCGAGCCACCAGCTTAAAGAAAATACAGAAAATTTACGTTTGCTTTTGAAAGACACTGACAGCAAATATTTACTAAGCCTCTTATTATCTGTATTACTGTTACTTATTTTTGGAAAACAGTCAAATGCTACAGTAGTATAAAGTGGTACACAGCTTTGTTTTTTTTTTTTTTAAACACATGTTCCCAACTAAGTAATAAATTTACAATAGGACAACAAGAATCATTATATAAGCTCTAGAATTATGTCCTCTTAAGGAAAGATCTCTGCAGATACTTTTGATTACAGTATCACTTCATAGATACAGATAACAGTTATTTACACACCAGCAGGAATAAAAGAGCATCCAGCAAAGTAGCCATTTAAAAAAAATGAGAACTTATGATGAAATTGTACATTATTCTCAACTGGTCTTTGGCTAATGTATAGTATGGTTTCTTGAAACAGGTCGTAATGAAGAATCAGTAACAGTATACTGAGTTATATTAGTGCCGTGCATTAAAAGTATGATGCAAAATCTGTTCTAGAAGCAGCCATAAGGGATTGCCATAAAAGCTTCACTGCTCTGAAGGATGAGCTAGCTACAGGAATCCATGGAGCTGTTCACTTATAGTGATAGTTAGGCAATTCATTGAGTTGTTTCACAGAGTTAAATACATCACAGCAACAGACTGCCGCTGCTACATTTTAGAAAACAAGAATTTTGCTATGCAGATGCTGTAGACAACCATGCGTATTTCAACAGAGCCCAATTTACCTTCTGAAATCATAAAGACCTATAAACTCACTGGGTACAGTCTATACGTATGCTCCGACCGCTCAGTTCAGATGAAGGATCAAGATAACTGGTAACAGTCTCTGAACAACCTGTTTTTAGCTACCCTTACAGTAAAGGGTATATTTAAATGGAATTTTCTGTATTTTAATTTATGTCCATTGCCTCTTGCTCTTTCACTAAACACCACCAAGAACCTAACACATTCTCCATTACTTCTGGCACTAGCAAAATGACACTGCAGCAAGGATACAAAGATAATCTGGCATAAGCAAACTCAAATCCAAGTTTTCTGCCAAAACAAGTGTATGACTCAAGTTAGAGCTACAGATTTTTTTCTTCTCCTATACAGTGACAGATGAACATGACTCTGCAGGCTTGTACATCACACACCACTGCCCACAAAGCTCTGCCCATACAGTTGCACAGCAGCAGGGCTAGAGGCAGAGTATCAGTAACAAATAAAAGGACTCTGCTGCCACCTACTCAGAGTTCCCCACAAGGAAACAACTCCTTGTGCTTGCTCTTGCATCAACCTGGTTTCCCCCTGCTCTCATTCCTTTACTTACCAGGATAGCCTTCCAGACTTTGTCGCACATTGTCCACAGTAGGATAAACCTGCAAGCAAAAACACACGCAAATCCATAAAAACATTATTTAAGTAATGCATCGCTAATACACTGCCAACAATTTTCAAACAAAAATCTCCTTAACAGATTCTTACTTGAAGGAAAAAATATTAAAAGCTTCATTTTCCAAATGAACTACACAGCATTTTAAACTAGACATGGCAAATCAGTCCTGTAGCAGTAACACAGAAAGCCTTTAGTGTTTTTAGCCATCTTACACATCTTAATCAGCAGACAAAAGGCAGGGACTCAGGGTCATGGTCAGCTAATTTCATTTTAGTCATAATAAGTTCTTAGTATTTACTTTAGATCACATTTCAAATATGACCATGCATGGCATTAGTTAAGAGTGAGCGTACAGCTTGGCAACATCTTTGATTTAACAAGATCTTCCCACAAACTCATTTCTCCTCATCCCTTAGTTATGCCGATAGGTACAACTAAGTACCAAAGCAAAAAGGTTAAAAATAACAAATACGAATCACGCAGTGGTTCAATTACACTTCAGCATCAGAACAACTGCTTCTACTAATCTCAATGGAAGACAAACTATAGAATGAGGATGAGAATATTGTAATTTTGTCACAAGGAAAAGATATAGTTAATCATACAAATGTACTCCACAGTACATAAAGTTTATATGAATGTTCTGTTCAAATATGAGACTGATGTTACTTTAAGTGTTTTTCATACTACAATAATCTAATCAAAATCTTCAGCATAATACTGGTAACATCTCTCCTCAAGAAGAGATGTTAAACATTTGTGAAAATGTCAGATAAAAGCCATTGTTAGAGCTAAAATCTACTTGCACAGCAAGCATCTGGGTTTCAACATTCAGAAAAGATAGACCAAGGAACTATAGAAACTTAAATCTTCCAAAGTAAGCATCCAGGAAACTTCTAAGATGGAATATGTCTTTCAATCACATATTACACAGAAGGCCATGTCCAATAGCAGTAGGAGCAACAGGTTTTTGCAAATACTAATATTGTTCTGCTCTTTCTTCTCTCTGCTATTAATTCAATGATGTTATTTAAAACCCAGATATGCAGAGGCTCTCTGCTTAAGTGATTTGAAGTTAAGCAGGATGCTAACTTCTTATGTCTGCAAGACAGACATTCACATTGACCCACTGTGAGCAGAAATCCTGATTTCTCATTCTATAACAGGTCAGCTGATTTATTACCTGGAAGAGAAAGTTTCTTCCACTGGTTTCAAGATGGAAAATAGGTTAGTTTCTTCCAAAAGAAGGAAGCAAGCCAATGGCTATGAGATTAAAGAAATGAACAAACAATAAAGAGGCCACCAGCACCAAAAAGCTTACCAAGTGAATTGGAACAGCACATCTGAGGAGAGATGTCCCACTGGTGCCTGCAGCCACCAGGCTGTCCTGGAACTCCGAGCACAGCCACTTGGACTCGTCTGCTCCCATCGAGCCAATGCTTGAGAACTGCCCCACAACAGGCCAGGACTCCCGCGCTGCCACCGACGAGGCTCCCTCCCTCAAAAGCTATTGGAGAGGGATTAAAACATCATTAGACTTCAACAGGAAAACACAGCATTACAGCTTTGGTATAACAGCAAGACATAGAACACGGTATTAAAGACCAAAAGTAGTTAAATAATTCTTAATATATGATAGTTGCTAACTATCTAGTTCCTTTCATATCTCAAAATCCCAGTTATAGTAGATTCTTGCAGTGAAAGGGAAAAATAAACAATGAAAAAAGGCAACTGAAATCTTTTGAAGTTCTTAAGCTGTGAATGGAATTTAAAGTCCCATTAAAAAGAAAACAGAAGAACACCAGCAATCCTTAAGTTATCTGTAGTACCTAGCTCTTCTCCCCTCTTGGGAAGGCACTACTGTCTTCAGTCAGAAGTAGTATTATTGGGTTTATTTGTATTTGCACTAAGAAAAATAACTTAAGCTTTTAAAATACAGAAACAATTGCCAGAAGACAGTCTTTACAGGTTTTTCTATTTTGGTATGTTTTCATTTAATGTCTTAATAGACAAAAACCCTGCACAGCATACATCTATATCAGAGGGGAGACGCTACTTACATGCAATAAGAGATCTAAAAGAACAGCTTAGAATCAAAATAGAACAGGATGAAGAGACATTTTATACATCACTGAAATTTGTAATGCAGAGCATTAGAATTTCGGGATCATATCATACAAAATTCACTGTGGAATTGAGACAATACCACTTCAAAGGATACAGGCCAAAAAACCCCCAATGGTGAAAGGCATTTTTTAAATGACATGAAATAACTTACTCAGAATTAATACTGAAACAGAAGGGACTCTACAGTAAGAGACACTGCATTCTCATACAGACCTTTGCTGGGGCATCTTAATGAAACAAGGGAGAGTAAATAGTACTCCTAATTATTCTGCTAACTAAGGTCACTAAATCTTAGAAACACAGTATAGAACAAAAATATGACTGAATGACATTAACTCTGAGCAAGCTGTTCAATAATTTTTACTGGCTCATTAGGGAAAAGAAACATTAAAAGTCCTTAATAGGTAAGTAAATTTAATAAGCCTATTTCTTATGTGTAAAAAAGCCTATAACAACCTTTTTCCTCAGCAAGTGCCTTTGAAAAAGGCTACATCTGACTCCCAGTCACAGGTTGTGAGCATCAGATTCATGAGAAACATCAACAGAAGACAAAAAGTTCTAGTACCTTTCTGAGCCTAAGATGACCCCATTTTTCTTTATCAATACCTTGATATCGTCCAGGGGTAGAACCAAGCAGATACACCCTACAGAAACAAAAAAAACACAAGGAGATTTGGAGCTCTGTCACCCGAAAGCATACTTGGGTCAGTGGAAGTCACTTTAATCTGAAAAGCTACTTTATGACGACCAAGTGCAAGGCTGTGCACTTTATATCAGCATTCTGAATATCCCATTCAGCAACAGTATCTTGATAAATATTTTTCTGTATCTTGCTAAATAATGAGAAAGAAAAATCTGCAGTGGTTGGCAGCTTAAGTGGGCCAGTTACTGCTTTAAGTTGAATCCAAAACACATGGCAGCTTGAGAACATCAGCTTTGGACTACAGTGAAGTCTTCAGTTTCCCAAGTACCTAGCCCAGAGTTAGCCCCACTGAGAGCAGTCTCAAGTGAGACCCATGTTTGAATACTGTTAAGTATGTAAGTTTAAGAAACAAACTCATGTCTTAATGAATCATTATAAAAAGAGATGTTTAATTTTGGAGAAAAAAAGCATGCAAGTTATAGATGCGTGATAATATATACCTTGTCTCTGATAAATCATGTTCTTGAATATTATCTATCCATTCCTTGAGTGTAGGAGAATTGTAAGCAGCCAAGTAGCTTATTAGGTCAGATTTAAAATTAGTTTCAGATTCACCAGCAGAACCAGTTGCTCCCTGAGGTAGCCTTGGATATAAAGGACTTATCCATATTCTAAAAACAAAGCCACAAAAATAAACAAATAAGCAACACATATCACATTAGCACAATGTTTTATTAAGTGATTAAAGCACATCTGGAGGTCCTAAATAAATACTGGACAGCTACATTTTACTGCGGTGCTACCAACCATGAAGTAATTGACCATCATTTTACAATTACAGAGTCATTACAGTTCTTTTGCTCAAGGTAAGAGCATAAAACTAGTACTCAAAACAAAATGACAACGTACATGCTTACCCATGCATAGGTTTACAGCTCTAAACTGCTTACTGCTAAATAAGCCAGGTGTGGAATTACCAACTAACTGTCTTTTCATTAAGATTCTCAGTAAAAATAGAAAAAAAAGTTGCACTGCAACAAATAGCTGGGAACTGATTGGTCTTTCCTATATTACTCTTTCATCAAGATGGGATAAAGATTGTGTTTGCTAAACTCTTGCTTTGTGCAAGCATTAAGAGAAAGAAAATATACTACATTCTGGCTACCATGTGAGCATTCTATTCTTACATTACAGTTTTGCTCTAGCCCATCATTTCCAAATTTTGATCCTTATAAGCACCACAGGAATAGACCAAACTTCATAAATATTCATTTATTTCAACTGAGCTCAGCCAAAAGAACACTAGCAGCTAAAAGAGGAAATAAATAATTTTAAAAAGCCTTACTGGTTTATTTCAGTTCCATTAAAGCTTACTAAAGGGGAGGAAGATTAAAGCTTTATATTGACATTTACAAACCAGAAGTCCTACATAATTTACATTTTGGAATAAAATGCTCTGCTTCTGTAAAGCTTTTAAAAAATTAGTAAATAAAAAAGAAAGCTTGGACAAAGATCAGCACAGTTTACAGCAAATTCAAACTACTACCAGCACCATTTGTTGACAGAAGACAAGATGAGTGGGATATTATTCTCTTCTCTACTGAAAGCAACCATCCTGGATGTTGATCTGTATTCTCCACAGACAGACCAGATCATTTGCAATCTACCATCTAGCAGTTCTTTCCATTCACACATTACGTAGCTATAGCAACCACAGCATCTGCATTATCATTTTTACACAAGGTTCATACTACCCTTGGCACTTCAGAGGCTCACAGAACATATAGAAGCCTATGAGTCATCACACTGGCAAAACTGCATAATATTACAGCAAAGTTGGAAAAAAAGTATTTTTCATGTTCGACAAGTATGGCAACTTGTCAAGCATCACAATGATTATTTTCACACCCCTCCTTGGTCTTCTAAAAGGTTAAGCACCAAAAGATACTAAAGCCATCTCTAAGTAAAAGATCTCAAAGTAAAAAACAGCAGTTGCATTTCTACCACTCAGCCTCAAGACAGGTTGCTTCAAACAAGTGCAAGGTTCAGAACCATGCCCTGTTTAACAGCAGTAATATGGATCTCCAGAAGGTAGCAACCTCTGAAAAGCCACTTTCAAGTAGTTTGACAAAACTCTAACATCCTAAGCTGCTGTAGACAACTAAAGAACTCACGGGGAAAAATAGTTAAGAAATATATTAAGAAACCATGTTTCTCAAACTGGTTTAAGGCAATCTTAAGTATTATTTCAATTTGCCAGGCAAATACTTTAGTCCTGTCCACAAAATTATGCTCTAGATACAGTTACAGCAGAAATGGAACATCTGCCCAGTCAAATATTCTAATATTAATTTTTAAATGGTTGCTTGAGCTTTTACAAGTACAAGCAGGGTTTAAAAAAAAAGCTGAAGATGGTCAAAACTGGTTTAAGGTAATGCCAGCTCAGAATGAATTTCTATTTAGAGTAGAAAGCAACTAGAGCAGGCCTAGACAGCTATCACCTTTCCAGCCGTAGCTGTTTGCTGCACAGGGCTGTATTACGAACATGAGACTTGCAGCACCAGATAAATGAAATGGCCCATTCTGTGCCCTCTACTACTAGCAGCACCTTGTATCCCATCTCCAGCAGTGATGGGAAGCAGAAATGTGGGTATTAAAGCAAACATACAAAATACCTTCTCCTAGGACTCTCCCAGATCTGAGCTGTTCAGTTGAGCAACTACCCCAGCTCCAGAAGTTTCCACCTATTTTGGATCCTTTTAACATCCAGAATATTCTTTTGCAAGTTTGTGGATGAGCTGCATGCTTCATGAAAAATTCTGCATTTTATGAAACATACTTTCTGGAATTGATATTGGTATTCCCGTTGGTATTGAATATTAGAGCAAATCATCCTCATTCTTCTTCATGCCATTCAGTTCTTTAGACCCTGTAGTCTATTTGTACAGTTCCTAATAAAGAAAAGGGAGTGCTAAGGTTTTAGTTGTTACATGCTACATTCTTATCAGAATGAACTTCAAAACTGACTTTGCTGAATAGCTGTTTCATCAAGCTAAAGAAACAGCTGGTTTTCAAAATCTGTAAGAGAAGCCCCTAACCCTGAGGCTGGGGTACATCTAACACTAGCAATAGATGAGCCCTTTCAAAAAAACAGTGTCTGGCACAGAGCTGAGAAGTTTTGCTACCACTGATAGTATCAAGCAAAGAAATCTAACAACTGTCTGCTGTAGTCATCTCATTTTCCTGACAGATATCTTGGATTCCTCAAAATAGTCCCATTAAATGCACACATATTCTCTTAATCTGCAACAAGCATTACAGCATTTCTGTTACAATCAGGGCCTTCATTTTTACACATGCTCAGAGCTCCCGGGGGAGAAGTCCTTATTTTCTACTTGCATAGATTTGTAACAGGTTTTTGCACAGCTGCAAGCACAAGAAGCATCTCCACACACTTATTATCTCATCATGCCAATTAATGCTGATGCATTCCAAATGCTTATTATTTCCCAGTGAAGACAGCTAGGCCCAAATTATGCTTTTTTAAAATTGTTTTAATGCCTCCAGGATCCCAAAAGACACAGCACAAGGCTTAGAAAACACTATCTGTGTCCAATTTGTTTAATTCCCACCAAACAATGTAAATTAAGCCTCTAACCTGCTTTAATGATTTTTTTTTAAATTCTCCTTAATGCTTATTTAAAGCCTGATTTTGAAACATATTTGAAACGTTTTCAAACATATTAACAACAGGAAGAGTTGCATGCCTAGCACAATTAAAAAGAAAAAAGATTAGAAAGTGTCACTAAGATAAGCCTCAGTATTTAAAAACCCATTTTCAAAGTAGAAGCAGCTTCCCAGGTCTTATTTTTTTCCCCTCACTCATTTCCATATTTAGTTTGTTACACACAGTCATAAAAACCTGCGGTGGGCTAATATTTAACTTGGCTGTATTATAGTTCTATATACAGTTTAGCATCTAGGCATCTAATGTAGGTCAGCAAAATTCTGAAAGTCAAGACAACTACTCCACCAAAAAGGTCCCTTATACATAGCATGAACTATATCTAGAAATGGTTAAGATCAAACCCTGAGACCATTAAAAGAATGGTATTTTTTGCAGCTCAAACCAAGCATGTTCTTATTTCAAGTACTGTTACCATTTATCTGATAAAACATAACTAATGTCCAGGTCTTCATACACAGATAATCCATTCTGCTAAATTCAAAGAAAGGAAATTCAGCTTCTGATTGACTGATAGCACAGTCAATATCATTAGTAAAAACTCTGCATTGTGCACATTTTTATACACTCTTATCAAATCTCTGCTGTTCACCACAAAGCAAATGAAACAGATGCATCACTACTTATACCTCCCTCAGTTCAACTTTAACATATATAACCCAGAACAAAGCATATGGCCTCAATACCTAAACTATTAGTAGGAAAACAAGAGATTAGTACAGATTTTTGCTTACCCCTGGGTTTTCTGGTGCCAGTCTTCAGAAATCAGATTAGATGTATGTATCACAACTCGAAGACCTTCTTCATATAACAACAACATCATTTTCCTTAAAAATAGTGTGATTAATATATACATTACATTTTTTGACTCTTAGGATACTTAAATGTCCCTTAATAGTCCATTACAATTATCAATTATGAGAATTCCAAATCATTTTTTCAGTTCTGCATAAAATAAACAATTCAACTTTCATCTACAGGCGTACTATTCCTATATGCTTGAGACTTGCATGGCAGTCATTAGGAAATCCACATATATTTTTTAGTGGCATTACACAATCTGTTTAAGGTTACCTCTTAGCATCTCACACTACTGACTTGCAAAAGCAACAGTGAATACTTGCAGAACAGTTACTATGTTTCAAATGGACTCATTCTTCTGTTGCTTAAAAAAAAAAAAAACACACACACCAAAAGGTCGTTGCTTATAGCTGAATTTAATAAAGTCTAGTTCTCTCAAACTAACAGCTCTTAGGCAACGACTTGCTAAATGCTAAACATTGGAAGTATACATTTCTGAGCAAACTAGGATTTAAGCAGCTTGCACTCAAAAATTTTATGTTCTTACTGCAAAGTAGCATTCAATGCTCTAACTATAATAAAAATAATCCTGGAAGCTATTTTGATTTGTTCCAAACAGGCTGAATTGTCGAAGCCTGATTTTTATAGCAAAATAATACATTAAGGCAAATAAAATTGATAACACTGACCAAAAGACCATTTCCGCAAAATTGTTGACAAATAATTAAGGTTTACAGCATGCAACAGACTTGAGCTTTATTCACATAGCAAAAATCTGTTAGGTTTCTCATGGAACAAAAGCAGACACTTTCTTTAAATTGCTAAAGGCTTATAAACATCAAATATAAAAGATTTGCAGCATTTAAAGGGGTTGCTTGGGTATTCTGCCTCTGAACACATGCTCCAGTGCATCTGATTTACTGTTCTACCACCCCCACTTGCTCTGTTCCATCTACACTGGAAAATATATTCAGAGGTACAGCACTCAAAACCCCATCACTGTCACTTATTAACCCAAATAATGGGCTGGAGGAAATCTGAAGTGGAGCATACAGAGAATAAGACAACTGTTGCTTACACTGTTTAAAAGAAAGTAAACTTAAGCTTTAAAATGATCAGTTTAACTAGGCAGACTTAACACCCCCATTATCCCTCATTTACAATGAGTATCTGGTAGAAATGCCAGATTCATCAAAAATGTTGAGACCCTCCCCACATTTGCATATATTCATCTCCTAACAGGTAAAGACATCACTGCATTCTATCATAAATAGAAGTGTCTTAAATGAGCATTTCAGGTTTACAATTTAATTTTAACTTTTATAAAGGCTTAGAGAAAAAAGATTGATGAAGGAATTGGAGTGCCTAGAAACCAGACTTCTGCTGTATATAATGCGATTCGTCTTATCTGAAGCTTATGAGTTACAAAAGGCTGTGCAGCACTTCTATGATATCCAACTTAAGCTTTCACTTGAAAATAATTAAAAATGCAGTTATTTTTGAATTTTCCATGTTAACTGCAGAAGCAGAGCAGTTTCTGTTCAGTCTGTCAGTGACTAATCAAGTTACAGCAGTTACTTACGTATGGTGAGTTCCAAAAGCAATATCCAGTTTAGCCTGTAAAATGAAAGAGTTGATCATCAACAGAAATTACTATTGTGCATTTCTATATGCAAGAATGTTAAGGGAATGAAGGTACCTTGCATTCATTTTGTTTCATTTCACTGCTCTCTAGTGGAGAAATGAACCATATGCACTTTTTTACATTAGCTTTAAATGTACTTTCCAATTGCCAAAAGTCCTATTTTAACTTTCAATGACACTTTTTGCTGCTGCAACTGCTACAGGAGACATGCTGGTCTCTTGCCAGCAGTAGTTTCAGAAACAGTCTTCTGAAACCCAAGTCAGCCCTTACAAGGAGCATAACTGCTAACAATGCAAAGAACCAACGGAGGAACAAGAAATAGAATAGCCTTTTTCCATTCAGCGCTTTCCTGTTAGCAAAAAAAATGCTATTTGCAACATGACTTCTAGAAATATTTTCAGACATCTTGAAAGCGATTTTTTAAATAAATGCATAGGGATTTAAACTGTACTGTGGAAACTCATTCCAACAGCACTTTCTTGTAACACACATTCAAGCTACTACAATCTTTGATGAGACTATTAAGATTGATTGCACTAACAGTAATAAATTCTTCTTTGTATATAAATTGGACATTTTTTAACCTTTTCTTCCACAAAAAGAATTTGAGTGTAATAAATCTGTGAAGGCAGGCAGCTGTGTAAACAGCCTACAGTAATAACAGAAGACCAGGAACACAGCTAAACTGTTCCTATAGTCCCAGAAAGCATCCTGCTTAAAGCATAGCTAAGTTTTTTTGACTTCCTATATAACACACATTAAACATTCTTCTTTTTGTCCATAGCAAGGTTTTGAGCACACAGATTGACAAATTTCAACTGAGAGATGATATAAAGAGCTAGTTACCTGACAAAAACTAATGTTCTCATAAGGGCGTGCTTGTGCAATCAGTTCAGCCTTGGATTCTCTCTTTTCACCATGAACTATCAATAATGGCTTCTTCCTTAAATGAAAGGAGATTATTTTTGAAACATCCAGTAAATTAACCATTAGGCCAAACCAGTCTCCCAGACAGGTATGACTTCTAGCTCCTAAATCGAACAGCCCAGCAGAATAATGCACATAATCTATATAGTTTATTAGTTATCTCAAGAAAATCAGCAACCATAATATACATGTCTAAGATGAAGACGGTAGAAAGAGTTGATGGAATAGAAAAACAGGACATGTGGAGAAAAAAGTAGACATCAAAATAAAAGTTAGCAACATAGTGTTGACCTGTAAGTCAAATTAAGGGAGAGGAAAAGGAGATGACAAGGTTTATCCTTGTGATAGCTTAAGCTCATCTCTTAATACTCAGTCTACAGAATTTTTAGTAAAATGGGAAAAAATATCAGTTTCCTTCACATGTGGTAGAGTCACAATTATCAAAAAGGAGCATCAAAGAAATATGAAAACTGCTATCATGACAACCTCCAGCAACAAAGACCATTCCATAACATCCTGATCATTTTGCACTTTTTTTGTGCTCTTCCTATATTTCCCCCTCTTGCATTATTTTGCTCTTAGCTCTGTAACCTATACAGCATAAGAACTTGCTGTTCTGTCTTCCAGTGCATTGTTGTTTTGACAGAGCCTTATAGAAGATAATTAGTAAAATCAGTAACAAAAACTGAATCCTGAGCAGGCCAACACTGTCTCAAAAAGATGCAAGAAATCAGAGAACTAACATTGTAGAAAAAGCATAGAAGGAAAACCTAGAGCCTACACATACATGATCAGTAAAAAATAATTTTCAAATACAAACAAATGTTTATGGCTTAAATACAAAACTTGCATGAAGTATATGATAAAGAAAATGTATCATTTCACCTACATAAACATACCTGAATTCCTGTGGATATTGTCTTACAAGCCATTCCACATCTATACAGTAATTAAACTTGCACATAAGAGAAAACAGACTCATTAAAAAGAAAAAGCCAAGTTTGTCAAAGCAAAGACTGACTACAGCTAAAAACACATCCTGCACAAAGATATTGTCAATACTACTTAACATACAAACAAGTATTACTAACTTATAAATACTTCTGAATTTCACATGCTTTCTTTAATGTTTCTTTTAATAATTAAAGCAGGAATTTAAATGATTCAATACCAAATATTAGCATTCATAGTTTACCATGCAGAAAAGGGAGTCACATATGCATAATGTAAAAGCTTTGGTTTCTGTCCTGTGTTTGAACTGCACAGAGCTAAAGCTGTCCTACAACAACAAAAAAAATCCTAGATTGCACTGTATATTATTCAATTCTACTATCACCTACATGCACAAATATATATTATTTAGTCATCCATTCCCAGAAACAGGCAAGAGAAGGCAGACTAATAAGAACTGTCCTAATTCAAAGCAGGACACATGATAATTTCTTTTTATATTTGTGTAAATTGTTACAGAGTTTGGCTTCCCACTACTCTTAAGTATAATTTAACAGAAGCTACTTATCAGGTACACAACATGGAAGAGCAAGCTTGAGGTCAGAGATACATTAGGAAGTATCCAGTTAAAAAAAAAAAAAAAAACCACAACACTCACCTGCGCAGAAGATAGAAGAGTCCCAAAGAGAGGAGACAGAATATCTATTAAAAATATTAAAGCAAAATAGAGTTATTAAAAAAGTGGATATTTCACATCTTAAACAGTTTAACAACTGCAACACACGTGCCACAATGCTCACAGGCTATGGTTTCAATATTCAAAGTTACTGGTACTGTTGTGAAGGAATTTAGGTCTTATGGTCCTAAAAAGAGCAGCCCCTCTCAAAGCAGAAAAATAAAGTTAAAAAGCTCATTAGGAGAGAGCCCAATAGCACACAGAGAAATGGATAAACTAGTCTTTCTCTTAGAAATCACCTAAGGGAGAGTGGAGGGTTGATGCAATGAGAATATAGTTAATGCTTACCTGTTGGAGGCTGTATAGACAGAAGCCTCCAAGCTCCCTTTCCCCTATGTTTTTACTCTCCTCCATCTCCATTTCGAGGGGGAAAGGTGGATTGCTCAGTTTTGTCCAAGAACTTGCTAGCTAACATAGGCCGAGGACAGATAGTAACTCAGGCAGTAACTAAAACAAGGAGGAACACAGCAGATGGACAAAAGGCAATGCATATCCTTAGTCTGCTTTACTCCTGGGGACACAAAACACTGAACAGCTCAATAGCTTAAAACCTCAGCAACTGAACAGTTTCTTAAATATTCATTTTGCACATATGTTCCAGCATAGACACTGTAGGTTCGCTAGATCTCGGAACCCTCTACTAATGCTTGCTTTTGATTCTGGCTTGTGATGCATTAATTTCTTTTCTGAAAGAGTGGATGTTTATAGGTGTGCAGAATTTTTCCTCTCTTCAGATGAGCTATGACTAACTTCAGTCATAAAGTATTCCCCAAGCATTGCTATTGTACAGTGAAGGCTTCATCCTGTTTCTTTTTGGCTTACTTTCAACTGAACTGGAGAGAGACCATGAATTCCAGCAGCACAATTCCAGAAAGGAAACCTTGTATAACATGAAGTTACTAGATGAAAATCAATCAGCAGCGTAAAGGCAAGTGCAAACCACCAATGTGGGATGGTGGTCAGGCACCTTGGGAAAGCTTCTCTTTAAAATGGCAGAGGAAAGTGCATTTCCCCAAATGAACTCATGTAAAGAGCAGCAATAAGCATCATAAGATCTGCCTTCAGTAAGTGAACAGAAAATGTATGCCACAACTCAGAGGTTATAAGAAAAATCAGTATTAACGGGTTAATGTCATATACTATATTTCTCAAAGAAAACAGTGGAAATAAAAATAATTCTCACAGCTTGCACATTTGGAATTTGAAGCCTCAGTTACACTAAGTAATACATGCATTAAAGGCATTTTTAATGACCTCCCATACCCAAGTTCTGTACAACTCACTTGTTCACCTTTTATGTGCAGGGCTCCAGAATTATAACTCTGTTCAATTCCTCTGACTTTAGTGAGGAAAAATCTGAAAGGGTTCCCTCCATTCAGCAAATCCCAGGTATCTTGTGCTTCACTGGGTGCTCCACACCACTCCTCAGACTTCTGATTCCCTTCTAGCTTGTTATTTTGGTGAAAATCTGGAAGATGCTCTTTGGGTGCATCATTCTTCTCTTCTTTCACTGTCACTTTGTGCAACTGCTTTTCCTGATCTTCAGGCTCTTCCTCACTACTAGAGAGACACCAGCCTGAACCTTCTTGGCCAGGTCTCTGCTTCTCTGGTGGGTGTTTTTCTGTGGGAAAACCTTTATCACTGAACTTCAGCGGAGAGGCCTTCCTCTTGTGAGCAGCTTTCCTGGCCTCAGAGCACGGATACTGCGGCACACTGGTGCTGCCCTGGGCAGCGTGCGACAGCGAGGAGGTAGATGGCTTCTCATCCTCAGAAACTTCTTCAGTACTTTCATCACTGCTAGATACTGTCCACTTTCCATGGGCTCCTTCCTGAAGCATGGTCTTGGTGGTGGTGGGGTGGGAGGGAAGAAACAAATAACACAAAACAAAAGCACAAAACTTAACCACATTTGCTGTGCTTAAGGCTATTTTCCCTCCAAACATCCTTTCACCCATCCCTGTAACTTTTTTGTTGTTGTGATTTTATGGGATCTCCAGACTACCTAGACTAGCCTAGACAGGCTAGGTGCTACCTTACAGCACAGAAAGGTCGTTTGCTTTTGCACTGAGACACGAATAAACTCTTATAACGGTGGTGAGAGCACAGGAAAAGCAGCTAGTGTGTAAACACGCACAGTGAAGGCTAACTGTGAGAAGAGCACGTGCACAAAAGCACTTTAAAAATAAACGGAACAACTTTCACCACGCGAGTACTTGTTATGTGACTCCCACCACACAGGCGCTCGGCACAGCACGGCTGCCGCCGGGCCCGGTGCTCCCGGCTGTGCAGTGGAGGCCGAAGGCGCCACGGGCGGCAGCAAGTGACAAACGCCCCGGCCACAACGAGAGAGACACGTGGGACGAGCACGGGGCCGGCGCAGAGCCGGGAGCCGCCCGCCCTGGAGCCCGGCGGCGCGGGGAGCCCAACGGCCGCTCCCGCGCGCCACTCACCTCAGCGCGCCGCCACCAACGCCCGCCCCTTCCCCTTCCGGCAGAGCCGTGGCGCGCGCGGCCCGCGACTGATAAGAGCCCGCCCCGGCCCCGCCGAGCCAATAGGCGCGCTCGGGTTGCGATGGCTCTTGGCGCCGGGGCCAATAGGCGCCGGCGGCGCGCGGGTTGCTAGGCAGCATGCTGCGCCGCGGGTCGCCAGTATCGTGCGGCGGCGCGAATCCCATCAGAGCGGAGCTGCGCCAGAGCCGGCTGCTGCTAACGGGACCCGGCAGCCTGTGGGGTCCCTTTAGTGTAATTTATTACCAGTTAACAAACCAGCAAGCTGCGCCCAACGAAGCTCGTCCCCGCGGCTTCATTAGCGCTTACCTGCTGGGCTCCCGTGCAGGGTTGTGTGTCGTGCTGTTTCCTGAAGCAGCTCGCCCGTGCGCTCCTCGAGGCCCCAAATATGAGGATGTTTAATGGTTTATCAGGTCTTGCTGAAGCTCTCCTGAGGCTAAAGGTCTCTCATGAAAACTAGATCTTCATGTTATGTGCTTAATTTCCTATATTTCTTATCTAAGTATAGAGGAGGTCCCTTCCAACCTTAACCATTCTGTGATTCTGTAATTGAACTAATGGTAGTAATTTCAGCTGGTATAAAATAAGGTTTCTAACTGAAGCAGGACTGATCTTCTGCAGCTGGTTTTAAATAGCGTAGATCATTCTGTAAGTAGCTGTTTTATTCTTCCCTTAACTGTTATAATAAGTAAAAGCTTTTATTTTAGATCAGAATCATTGCCTTTTTAATGTAAACATTCTTAATAGGTTTTGAAGTGTGTGATGAAGATATCAAAGGCTGTTTAAGCTTATTTAAAGCCACTGTAGTGATGCTGTTTGGTTACAGACCCTCAAAGGTACACGTCTTTATCAGTTATGTGCTGAAGATTCAGCACGTGTGGATGACTCATGGGGAACACTCTACAGGCTGGTCTGTACTGATCAGAGTGGACGAGGCTGGGGTTGTAAAACATGAGTGATTCCAGATTCGTTCATAAAGAGAATGTGTTATCTGGGAGCATTTCTGGGAGAATAATCAAACCACTGTCTTTCTTGCTGAGAGTTTATTTCTCCAGGCTGTGATTAGCAGAAGGATGCACTGTGCAGATACAGAGTAATTGATATACTGAGCTTATTCTAAAGCTGGAGATCAGATCCAAATTACTGTTTTTTACTAGTGATGTACTGTTTACTTTGTGGTACCATTTGACAAGAAAGTATTGCATGTCATAAAAACAAATCCGTATTCTTAAAAGCATAGATATTTGGGGTACTAAGGGAAAGCTTTAGCCATGACAATATAAATCAATAGGTGTATGAAGACATTAAGAAAACAAAGGCTTATTGAAAGAAACCATGTGCTGCATACTCACAGGAACATAAAGGATAAATCACGTGGCTTAATGCAGTTTTGTAAACTATGTTTCCACGATATCAAAAACGATATCAAAAAGAGCATAAAGAACACATCAGTTACATGTTAAAGTGAAAAGGCCACTTTTACTGAAGTGTAGAAATAGTCATCTCTGATGTATTTCAGCTGTGGGTAAGCATTTTCCAAATGACTTAGAGATGTGTGTGTGTGTATGTATATATGTATATTATGATAATAAAAAAGGGGGAGAGAGTGGGAACTTGGGAGCTTAACTGAGTCTTAACTGCGGAATTCTGACCATGAAAATGCTCAGCTTACCCTCACTCTTGTTTGAATTGCAGACTTCGTCTTAAACTGCACCCTAAGCTATAGGCAGGCCTTACTTTTGGTATTGATATGCCAGCTCTGTTCTTGGTCAGGCTCTGAACTGCATTGGTCTATCTGGCTTTCACCTGTGAGTAGTCAGTACCCAAGAACTGCTCTCCTGTTTAAATTCCCTGAATGTTTGTTCCAGCAGGAGCACTCAGTGCATGCTGATAGCATTCAAACCCTGTTCCATGGGGCATCTCCTGTTTGGGAAGAGAATAAAAGTGAGGACTCCCTGGGGCAAAGATCTTCAAGTTTAGATGTTTCTTCCTGGGAAGGTGCCTGCTGTCTCCCAAGGCAGGCTGTGACCTCCTGGCCCTAGGATATTCTCTCTGTGCAGCGGCACAAAAACTAACTAATGATGCTGGTTCCCAGGGCAGTTCTGTGCTCCTCTGGTTTGCCAGCTCCTTAAGTGGTCCCAGCTCCAGGAATATCCAATGCTCCAGGAATCTCTCCAATGACTGGCTGCCTGTTCACATGGCTGTGAAATACAGAGAGCGTGCTGCACTGTCGGGCACTTTGCAGCTTCAAGTAGTGTGCATTAACTGTGGGGTATGGCGTGCACACATCTTTTCTGTGTCATTGCTGGTTAGGCCTTCCATTTTCTTCAGCATTTTGGTGGGTTTAATCTGTTTCTGAGAAACATAACTTTCTGCATGCACCACGAGGAAGCAAATGCAGGAATTACATTTTGATTGATAGTATCTAGCTCTTGAGTATTTTAATGTCCAATCTACTAGCATTTTTTCCAGAAGTAGCTGTAACCAATTCTGACACAGTGCTTAAAGTAGCTTTTCCAAGAAGTAGGAATTAGTGTGTATATGTTATAGTTAAGGCAAGATTGTTTCCTAAACCACAGTACACAGTAACATACATTTGTTACTAGAAATGGCAATTATTTAGCATTACCTGTATTTTTAGTAAATTAGTAAATTGCTGATACATCATTTTTATAGAGGTTTTTCTTTAAACAAAATGTAATACTAATTTTTCCCACAAGATGTCACCAAAAATGTCTTTACTGCAGGAAATGTGAACTAAGGATTTGAATTACATTCTACTCGTTCAAAATCATTTGGTGAAATTTAACAAAATCCTATTCCCATTTTTTAATAAAATACTGGGTTTTTTTTGGGGGGGGGTGTGGTTCAGAACTTGCTACTGTTTAGAGTTGAGCTGCTGAGACAGGTAATTTGGAAGGCATGAAAACGGAATGAGATAAAGCTGTTTTTTTGAACTGATACTGTATGTACATTTATCAGCACATACAAGTCATCATTACTGGAAACTCACAGCTTTGTGGGATTTTGTAACAGGAGATAATATTTTTTTTTCTTCTGAAAGTTTGGTTCAATGGTCCCCTTTGCACCCCAAGTATTTGAATTGGTCTAAAGTGCTCTGGTATCGATAACCACTCAGCTTGACAAGTGCACATTTGGGTCTTAACTGTTTCAAACAAAAAGGGTACTAGAGGAGTAGCAGTTTAAGCAGAACAATCTGTTGGCTGATGTAAACTATATCAAAAATAGCTCAAAAGTCACCTCATTGAGATGTTTCTGTGTCGTTGTCCCGGCCAAAGTTTCGCTCGGAGCTGTGCTTGGAAGGCCCCGCTGCGCCAGGCCCGAAGCGTGTCCAGGTTTCCGTGCCCCAGCTCCGTGTGCTCCTACCGGGACGTGGGAGCTTGGCCCATGCTGCCCGGGGCTGGGCACCTGCGGCCTGGGGAACCCCAGCCGCTCTCCTGCCTGCCTCACTGCAGCCGCCAGGAACGTGTCTGACATTTTACTTGCATAAACATGTTAGCATCGTTCCCGTGTTACTATGAGGAAAAAAATGAGTAAGATCCTCATGAAAGGCAGTAAAGGAGCTACATGCCACATAATATCAAACAATAATAGACTGGCTTCGGGATGGTTGTGGGGGAAATTGGACGATGCAAACATTTTATTGTTTCATTTCCATTTCTTTAATCTCTTACCTCTCTTTTTTTAAAATAAAATGTTTTGCACAATTTTACCATATGAATCTTAAACTACTTTTGAGGAAATGCTTTGTTTCTACTCTGACTACTGAGACAAACCTCTGTTTCAAGGACATCACAAATGTGGATGCTGAAAAACAACCAAAAATGCTTATTACGTAGGGTTTTTTGTGTGATTCAGCTCCTATCTGTGTAAAGTTAAACATACTTGTTTAGTATACTGAGTTTAAAATTGGGCTCATGATTAGGATTTTGTTAGGCTCTCTGATATATCTAATTTACTTGGCAAGGAAGAATTTTTGTAAAATTAAAACAAAATCTTTCTTAAATGCCACAGACAATTTTACAGTAGACATGCAAAGTTATGATATCAAAATTCAGTTAAGTCACAAACTATTAATACAAAATGGAAACTGTGTAGGAGTTCAGACTGATAACGCCGTGGTTTGTTTCATCTCTTCCGGATGGAAGTGGATTCAGCAGTGTCTTGTGTGCACCCTGAACATTTGGGTAATACACAAGGACTGAGCTGTCAATGATTTCTAATTCTTTTCATTCATAATTTTAATAAATCAATAGCTTAGACTCTAAAGAGCCTGAGGAAGAACCTGGTGTAGATTGCCAATAAATGAGCTGCCCAAGATGTTAAACAGGATTGGAGGATTTCATGTAGTTTTGAAATACTTGTGATAGTTTTGTAATTTACTTTTGAACTTATTCTTCTCAAAGTGGACCTTTTAATAGCATTATATATAAATAGTGATGAGGATACAAAGAAGTAATTGGTAATTTGTAGTGTTCAGTTGTCAAGTAACTAAAAAGGATTTATCATTTTTTTTGATACTGTCCCAGTGGGTTCCTAGCGAAGTATTGGCATCTTACACCACAGTTCACTGAATATTTTTTTCTGCAACAGCGTTTCTACTTATACAGCTCTTGTTTATTGCTATCTTTGTGCTGCCCTCTCAGTTGTGTCAATGCATCTGCTTGTGGGGCCATGTGTCAAATCATACTGAAGAACTGATTCATGCAGAAAAAAAACAATGCGGCAAAAAAAAAATGTCATTAACAGTAAGTTTCCTGATCCTTTTTGCCATGTGACTTCACAAATGATTGTATTGATACAGTTTAACAGTGATATGAAGGTTGGATCTGTTTGTTCTAGCATTGACACCAAAAAAAAAAAAGAGTTATTAAACAACATTCTTGCTTTTAAATCTTTTATTTGGGCAAAAATAACGATCAAGCGCTTCAGTTGGATTTTTTTTTCAAGAGAACAACCACATATGAATGAATATCTGATCTTAAAATAGTGAACTAGCACATAAGTCATATTATGAATTTATTACTAACTGGCTTGATTGCTTCTTTTTTTTTTTTCAAGATTATCTTTTTTGTGTGTTTAGATGGTCTTACAGCTTGTATTAGTAGTGCATAAATCACTAGCTCCCAAAGATCAATGAATAGGCGGCACTGTATTACAGGAGTCAGTCTAGAAAAGGAAAATTGTATACTATAATTTTCTGGGCTCATAAGTTACACTGAAAGAGAAAAATGAATGGATGGAAAGCTTGTGTTGCTTTTTGTGGTTTATCTTCCATAGTTATCCAATTGAATGGAAAGCTGTTCATGCAGGCAGGTTCAGTATGTTTAAGCAACTCTGTTATTAAAGAAATTGTGCATGTACAGAGCCTAGCAGTTCAAATCAGCATGTCTTTGTAATCCTGGAAACTGAGAGTGTAATAGTTCTTAATGTTTGATTTTTTTTTTTCAATAAGAAATCCGGAATGAAACACTGGAAATCCATACACTTGCAGTTTAAGATTTGAATTGACAGCAGGTGGAGCTGAAGGAGCTGCGCTTTTGAATCGCTGCAAGAAGAACAGAATATGAATACATCAAAAGAGAGAGAAATGCAGAGCTTTTGCTATATTATTTGATAAATAAAATTGCAATCATACTGTGGTCTGAAGAAAACTGAATTGTTCACAATAAGCATAAAGTACCTATTAAAAAGAAAAAAAGGAAAAATATTAGTCTGTTTAAATTTTGAACAGAAGCTACATTTATTTTTGCCAAAAAGTTCTTTCTTCAGAAATTCTGATTTTAAGATTTTTGCGCATTTCATGGGGAGGCAGGTTTTGGAGGCAGATTTTTCTTTCTTAATTTTTCCTTTTTTTTGAAAAAATAAAGGGATATTTAGCAAAACTTAAAAAATAGGTTTGTATTTCAAGTTCTTTCATTTTCAGTTCATTAAAAAAAAGAAGTAAGTGTACATATGAAGAGTTTCAAACATTACACAAGAGGAATAACTAACCCAGTTTTACCATTCAGTTTTATTAGGAAATTGTATCTGAGTCTATAGGCCATCTTGGAGCCTTCACTCAGTGCTGAGCATGATAGCAAGTACAGTGTTTATGCAGTGTCCTGTATAGCTTTATCAAGGGTTGTTGACTTAGGAAAGTTTATGTTTCTCTTGGGTCTAAACAAAGATGAGATGGCTAGCAAGAAGGAAAAGTAAACAGAAGCACTCCAATTTAAAAGATACTGAAATGTTTGTGTGAGCTAACTTTGAGAACCATTATTTCCATTTTTATTTTTGTGTTTATAAAATTAAAACTATTCATAGTTATTTGCATATTTTTAAGGAGAAAAAAATAAATGAGCTTTTTTTTTGGCAATGAGATTTATTTATATTTTCCTTTTTCCACCATTTTCTAGGTATATTACTGAAAAAGATTTTAGATTTCATGAGCACAGAGAAGGTTGTGCAGCTATTCAGTAATGAAATAAAGCACATAGTCTCAGCTTTCGACATGCAAGGTGACTTTTTTTTCTCCTCTGCTAAATGCTTTGAGTATTGATTTAAATCTAAAACAAATAAGCCAAATAGAATATTTCAAGGGAGTAAAATGAGGGTAAAGAGTGCCCCTAATGCTGCAAAGTGAAGTAACAAAATAAGACAATAAAAAGATCTTGATAATGTTTCTATTAACAAAGCCAGAATCAGCAAGCTGCAGGGTTCTAGGCAGTAGTTATGAGTTGTCTGTTGTGCTATGAGCTTCTCCAGCAATTAAAACAAATTTCTAGGCATTCCCCATACCTTTTGGCTTCTGCTACCTCTCATTATTATTTCTGCCACTCTGATATTCTGCTATCTGCACTCATTAGTTTGGGCCACATACTCTGCAGATTTCTGTGCCTGGTGATGGCTGCAAAGCTCTTTACCCATCATGATAGCCCAAGGAAGGGAAACCAAAGCAACAAGGATTTTCTTCCGTTCTTGGTGAGAAGTAGATGTGGTGGTGCTTTTTAATTCAAAGATGATCTCTTCTTATGATTAAGAAAGGGAGAACATCAGTAGCTTCTGAGCCAACAGATACATAGCATTCAGATTATCCTCTGCATGTTTTTCCCTACCATACAGTAGGTCTGTGGCCCTCAGAAAGTGGAAAGGCAGCGTGTGGCAGATTGGATACTGGGATGTTTGGATAAGCATCCATTGTAGATTTTTGCAACTGAAGTTGCAAGAGACTAAAAGTAACTTTTTAAGTGTTAATACTTAAAGAGAGTTATTTCAAGGAATTTAACCATTTCAAGTGCTCTAAATTCTTTTATTTGTCTTGCTGTTTGTTGCACAAAAAATGAGGTACTTTATTTTTCAGGATCTGGAAATTGACAGACAAGGTGATCATATGATATTATTCTGCTAAAGCATATTTAAGAGGTTAACTTTGCAATAAGATTAATCAGAAGGAAAATTACTTTGTGAAAGAAAGTTTTTTGAAACAGTGCTCCGAAAACTAGCTAACAAAGATCCCAATAAATGGTAGTTTTGGAGTGCAATTTTGATTATTTTAGAGTCTGTATTTTGAAAGTTTCACATGTGAAATTTTGTATTCAAAATCACAATTTCTAAAACTAAAGCTTTTAAATATGAGAGTTTTAGGCGCAGTGCTTTTGAACAGAGTTCACAGCGGCACAAAGGTATTGGTAGTATAAAATCCTTTATAGATCCTTCATCCATTCCCTTTAATGTAGCCATTTCCTTACATGCAAATACAGTAACTTTAAAGAAGATGTAAGCATATTAGAAGTAACAAATAAAATAGATGTATTTATTATTAATTTCTTAAAGAAATAATTTGTATTATTTTTCTTTTCTAATCTGGATTTAAAAGGCAGAAGATTTTTGACTTTAGAAGACTTCAAGAAAGCCTTCCATTCAGTTTCTCCCAAATTATCTGAAAGAATTGTAGTTGAAGCCTTCAGGTAAGATTAACAGAAAGTTCCTTATTCTTAGATCTTTTGTTGCATATATTGTAGTTAATTGAAATCTGTCATGCAGATAGATTCTGTCATGCAGTAAAAGATACAAGCTTCAGCACATTACTGTGTCTGTGTCCTTATATACTTTACAAGAAAAGGAATATGCCCAGCATCTGTAATAAATAGTGCAAAATCCATTAAATATTACCAAATGTGGAAAATGATTGGTAACCTGAGCCTAAAATTATTTACTTTGACATTTTACTCACGTAGTCAGGAAAATCAGCATATAGGACCTGTCTCTTGAAGAATTCAGAGTTGCAACTGTATGCATGTTGTAACAGATACTATTGGTGGAATTTTCTGTAAGTGAAATTTGGCCCATGCAAGAAAGGGTAGAATTTGAAAGAGTAATTTGTAGATTGTAAAAAAAAAAATGATCTCACTCTATGGTTGCAAGTGGACACTTTCAAAAGTGTTTTGGAACACATTGCCTTGAAAGGTGTTAAACTTCCTTTTGGTGGTATGAATGACTTGTCTGGAAGCAGCTCGGTCATTGAAAGGATTCCCCTGCTATTGCATCAGGTAGCTTGTTGAGCACCATCTTTAAAAGATAGTCATTTTAATGCATTTTTCAAGCATACAGTTGTGTGAGGGATGTTAATTCCATACAAACTGATATGAACAATGTACGAGTTCAGCTCCAAGGCTGGAAAATTGTTTGTTTTCTGAGGGCTCAATAATTTTCTAATTTTATAGGCTATTTATTAAGAAGCACCTTCACGTTACTCAGAAATAATGACAAGAGAGTTGTATGGCATCATGTAATATGAAGTTGAGATTACAGGCAGTATCTGGTCTGAACTTTATTGATATACTACAGATTAGGTTAAGATGACCTGTAGTAATGTGATGGTGATTTTGTGGGCTTGGATTTTTGGAGGGTACAGGAAAAGTTTTCTTTCTTGTATGTACACGGTGTATTTAAACATTTTAAGTGACAAGAGTAGGTATGTGCATCTTTAAGTCTGGGAATGTGAGATAACAAAAGTCAAACTTAGGTGTCTTAGATGATCCTCATGCCTCTCTGCTCTAAAGATATAATGCATTTTGAGGAAAGTAATTATTTTAAGAAGGTTGTTTTAGGACATTTTAAACAAGAGAGATTGTTGCAACAAAGTCTGTAAGTAATACTTAAATGTATTATCAGACTGATGTGAGGCATACAGATTTTGTTAAACATAAATACGGTTTACAATGCACTATATTACAAAAATTGCACAACACACATCATTCCAAAAAAAGGAAAGAAATGTTCGTGTTCATGCCCTCCACAGCTTTGAAAAGCTGTGTGATATGTTTTTCTTATGATCTCCAAGTGATTTTACTGTCCTTTTGGGGTCCTCTGTTCAGAAATGGAAATCCAAGCAGAGCACCTTGAGGCACTATCCTTTTACCCATTAATGTGTGTTATTCTAAGAACTGCTATGAAGGGCCTGATGTTCTGTCCTGAGATTAATTAATGCTTTTTAGGTCAAGAAAGCATATGCAATTGCTGCTCATGTTGCTTTATTTTGTGTATTTAATGTATTGTTTTATTATTTTTCTTGTTTTAAGAATTATCAATTATATTTAGCATTAGCTTCATATTGTAAAAGAGTTTCTCAAAACCTATTTTTCTTTAGCAGTTAATGCAACATGTAGCAGTCAAGTCTATAGAGAATTGTCTATATGACAATTTCTTAAATTGTCATATGAATAACAACTTCTGTTTATTTATAGATTTTTCAGTGTAATTGAGATCCTATCTCTAAACCACTTCATGTACTGGTGGGCACCTTTGGTTTTTTATAGCTTTGTATTATACTGTTGGATATATTATTTTATTATACTTTTAGAAAGTAAAATGTTATGGGAGCCTCTAAGCCTTTAGTTAGTGCCACATAGGTTTAAGAAAAAGGAATTTAAAAGGGAGAGTAGAGTATGGAATGCAGAGTAGGGAATTATTTTCTGCTACTGAGCGTAATTCTCAACATACTGTTTGATATAAAAATGAAAACAAAGATATTCGTGCTATGTAAAACTCAAGAAGGGAAAACATCAGTATTTGATGCATTAAGAATGAAGGACACTGCTGAAATCATTTAGCTTTCTGTAGATTCATTCTAAATATTTAAAACTTAAATAATTAGAATTTGAGATACCAACACATGCCAAACGAAAATGCTTTTGAGTGAATCACTTTTCAAAGTCATCTCTTCCATCTGACCATGAGTTAGCTGTTTTCATTTGCTTATAATATGTAGGAAAGTAAGGTCCTACTGTAAATGTAATATTCAGGATAAGATATTCAAATCCACTTTCAATCCTCGA
This sequence comes from Tinamus guttatus, assembly GCF_059628265.1. Classification (NCBI taxonomy): domain Eukaryota; kingdom Metazoa; phylum Chordata; class Aves; order Tinamiformes; family Tinamidae; genus Tinamus; species Tinamus guttatus. Next base: position 13,720,318 of record NW_028288582.1, read on the forward strand.
GCTCTGAATATCTCACATAATACATATACAAGCAAAATACAAGAGTCCTACACCAAGGTTACAATACTGCAGGTTTTGGATATGTAATTACTTCATTTGTAGGTGTGCCCTTAATAGGCATCCATAAACTTTGCATCAATTTTCTCAAACTTGGGACTTTAAAATATAATTCCTTCATTTACCGTTCACATATTTTATTAATGCTAAAATAGAGTTAAAATGTTTAATATAGCACAAAGCCAGGTAGAGTAAGGATTATTTTCTAACCTATCTGTACAACAACTGTTACACAAATTATCTTGTTATGGCTACGGCAAAGACTCACTGATATCTAAAGTCAAGAATTTATTGTTAGTATTACTGAAATACCAGTGCTGTAAATGAAGAATTATTATTAGTCCAAATCTAATTATTGCAGAAAAGGAAAGAAAAAAGAAAACAATACAATATTGCAAGAACGGGGTCTCAGTAAGCATGGAGTTAAGTTAGTTGTGCGCACACTCCCGAGCACCCAGCCCTTCCCTGGTGTAATTCTCACTCCTCCTCTGGTCCCGAGGCTGCAGCTTCAGTCCCGCGTGTCCCCTGTCCTCACAAGCAGGTGTGTGATGTTCGTACTGATGATTTCTCACTCTAGGATCCAGGTACATCCAAATTTACTGTATCTGGCACACATACATCTTACAAGATGTATAGATATGTTGCTATTTTTGTTGTTCCTAAACTCAGCGTTGTTCAGTACCAGAGCTGCAACTCTGTAATTTACCCCTGAGTTGTTTACACCTCAGTCTGCCAGAGTCAGCCTGTACCCGGGCCTTACCATCCCATCCGATACTCCTCTACCCTACGTGCCCGCTCGCTCTATTCCGCAGGGCCCCTGCTGTCTTACTAGGCTTGTATTTCTCAGCACTGAGTCATTATCTTAAAGTCATAAATACTTAATTTTGCCGCTGTTTGCATTGTATACAAGTGAGCATTTATGTTCTATGAAAGAAATAAGATTTTGCAGTGGTTCTTAGCATAGTAAGTGGGCAGGGTTTTTTCTTTCTTATGGCATGAAAATAGGGCCAATGCAAATGCATTCTCATCTCATACTGTCGAAATAATATTTGATGTAGGCACTCCTAATGGATTAATTTCTTACATACATCAGTAATAGCCTGCATAGTTAGTTGTTGCTAAAGTTTTCCAAGATGTGTTTTCAATTTGATTTGATTGAACTAACTGACCATAATTTTGGCTGATTTTATTTTTAAGCTATTGTAACTTTTTAGTGTTTCCAAGCTAATATTGTGCTTACATTGAACAGTATGCCCCAAAGCTTATCATGTAGCTGATGTGCATCTGATTAAAATGCCACTGTACCATAAAAACTCGACTGATGACTGACAGAGGAATTGCAGAAGTACTTAGTATGGTAAATGGTTTGATGCTAAGTTCTTTATTGGTGTGTCTTTTCTAAATGGCTAAAATACAAAAGAATTTCTTTATAAAAAGGCTGTTCTGCATTTGGGAACATAGATCTGAAATGTGACATACCTTTTGTAATAATGATTTGTGATTTTTTGTTCTCTGTAAATGAACATGTTTTTAAAGTTAAGATTCAAATTTTTTAAGAAAATAAAAAAACAGTAGTGTTTTCTTCCATTGAGAATAAAAACGTTAGCTAAGGGAATTGCACAATATTATTAATTACTGCTGCTAAGAAAATATTTGTCTTTGCTGTATCATTTCTATAGAAAGATAGGTATCTATATGTTAAATCTTAAACTAGAATAATGGACATGGTAAAATAAATAAGCTGAAAATGAATCACATGTGAATGAACTAACAAATTATGAAAAATGTCTTAAAAAGCAAAAGTGGACAGCTAAGTCTCGTACAGTTTTTAGAGCTAGCAAGCTTAGAGCAGGTCTTAAGAAAGAAAGGCATTCATGATGTGCATTTTATGCTGCTATATCCTTCATTTGATAGGATCACACACTACAGGCATTTTAGTACTTTTGTATATATTAGGTCTTTCCATACTAAAAATGACCTTATTGTCTGGCATTTTTTCATGTAATTTTCTAGTAGGAAGAAAATACCCTGGTCTGGAGAGCCACCCCACAGAAGAAATCTTGTGCTCTTTTATGCAAGTTTGATTTATAGACATGTACTGCAGAGCACAGTGAATATGAAACATTCATCTTCCTATGGCCAGTTGCCATGGGAACGTAGTACACAGTACAATGTCATTCCAGCTCCGGTGATGCCTGCACTAGTTTATTCCTTTGTTGTTCTTGTTTCTTAAGCAACTGTCTTGCAGCCTTTCATATTATCACACTTAATCACCTACACAAGTCTGTTTTCTTATCTCTTGAGAGCCATCGCTAATAGAAAAGATCCATTTTTGTCGGTGCCTGCATATGTGTGTGGGTACGTTTCTTTTTTCTGAGTCGTTGGTTAAAAGCTGGTTCCATGCCCACAGATAATAAATAGTGTTACCCTAAAACTGGTAAAAGAAGATGGAAAAACAGACTGGATATCAGAATTCCCCAGGAATCCTGAGAAAGTCAATGTCATCTAAAAATGTGTAGCACCCTTATTGCTATCTCTTGTCGTGCACTGGACTTAGGCTTTTTTTCCGTAACCAATATCGCACTCCAGGAAGACAGAGAGAAAAACAATTCTCCTACCTGTCCTTAGGTGGCATTCGTGAGGTGACGACTCCAGCAGCTGTCACAGGACCCACTTCATTTCATTTCACCCTTTATGAAATAAATAATGAGAGAAACGGGAAAAGAAAAGAAAGGAAAGGAAAAGAAAAGAAAAGAAAAGAAAAGAAAAGAAAAGAAAAGAAAAGAAAAGAAAAGAAAAGAAAAGAAAAGAAAAGAAAAGAAAAGAAAAAAGAAAAGGAGTTAGGAACAAAATAGTTCCTTCTTAGGTAAAACAGGTTTAGAAATGATATGTTTGTCTGTATGTTTGTCTAGGAAGCCAGTGTTCAGTTTGATACAGACTTTAAAACAGGTCACCGGGCCTGATGTTGTGTCTGTCACTCCTAAGAGTGACAAGGATAAAGGATAAAGGATATTTATACTGCCTGCACAGTAGTAGTCTGTGTTTGTGCATAGCGATGCCACTTCGTAACTAACTAATAACAAAGGAAAAGAGAATGCTCCTTGTGGGAGAATTACTTCCTACGAAGTATTTTGTTTCATTATTTCTGTTAAGAATATTTCCTGGACTTTAATGTCGATCTGTGCAACTCCTCAGTAGAATTCCTCCTAAAAAATGGAATGTGGAAATCTCTCCCAATTTTGTAACTGATTGTATTTCTATACCAGATTAGATCTCTGTGAAATAGTATCTAAAGCTAACTGCAGAGTTAATAAGTTATTTTAATAATTATTTTTATAATGTGTGGTTTTGTAATGAATTAAAGGAATCTGCCTAAGCCTAAACTAGTTAGTTAAAACACTAGGGAATGGACTAGTTAAAATAGTAGAGCATTGAACTGCAATTGCACTGCAAAGAAATTAAATGTTTTTTATACTGAGAAGCTTTCTCCTAACACTAGTTCATTTTTTCAAGGCAGTACCTATTTGATGCTTCATTACACAGGGAACTGATCCACAGTTCACAATTAAGACTGTAAGTGTGTCAAGCTCAGGTAAGTGAGATGATGTTCTGAGAGAAAACATTCAGGGTGGAAAACATGTAGAAAAAAATCCTGAAGTAACACCTAAAAATAGATATATATGATTATTGGCAATGTATTTGGTTTGATTTTCCTTTCTATAAGTCTGTTTCCATATTTGTCAACCAATTACTTAACTATGTATTTTGCTACTATAAATTGAAATAGTTCATTAGTATTAATGCTGGTCTAATAGAAAATTGCCTGATATAAATTTTACCTAGAAAACTAGGTAAATCTACCAGGAATTGGGCATGCAGTTCATTTTGGAGCAATAAATCAATACTCTTTTCACTGCATGGAGTTTTCATTATAAATAAATCTGACCCCAGATTGCCTTAATAAAACTTTGAAACTGCATTTTTAGCAGACATAACCTATATCTATTTTCCAAGTCTTCAAGAAAAGTCACTTCTGTGTGTATCAATTTAACTGAAGGTAAAAGAACTACTAGTACCCTTGGATTAAGCACACACTAGATTTTTTGCAGGTTTGAGACCAGCCATGAGTACATTGTATGAAGTTCCACATGCTTGCACATTCTTTCCTTCTAAATAATTTAACATATTTTTTTCTAATTTGGGAAAATATGACTGCATAAAATGAATTTCAAATATTTTTTAAAGCTAAACCTCTGGCATAAAGATAGTATGTGGGTTTTTTCCTATTTTTTTAGGAACTGGCAAAACAATTCAATCAGCAAATCTTAATAAGTCACTGCTTCATGCCTCTTGCTTGTGATTCCTGCCATTTATACTGGTTTTCTTTCATTGGTCCTTGAAGTGAAAAGTAAATTGTTGTAGCATAAACCATTCTCAGTGGTACTTTATGTGAATCCACTTAATTTTGCATTACCATGGAGCAAGGGTATGGCCAGTTACTGTGTTACAGCTATGATGCTATAACTTAGTAAAGGGTTCTAATGTTGCCGTAAGGGCTTAGCATGTCATGTTCCCAGGGCCAGAGCTCTTTTTAAAGACAATTTCTTTCAGATAGGATAAAGCTGTAAGCTATCATTAAAAGGATGAGAAGGAAGAATTATGAAATAGATCAAATTCACGTCAAAGATTGATTTTCTTTTTCTTATGAATAACATATGGGATAGTAGCAATGTAGGTATTTTTTGTCACATGTGCCAAAATCCCAAAACTAAGAAACGGTTGCGTTTGACAGCTTTTTTTTTTTTTTTTTTTTTCCAGCCTAGAGATCTCTGCTATGGATGCAGATGCTGATTGTTTTGTAACAGTGTTGGATGATAGAAACTGGGAAAAAAACTGACTCTACCAAACTAATTTCAAGTCAACTATTAAACTCGCATTAGAAGAAAACAATTCTTGTTCATTTTCTTTGATAGCTGAACTTCTACCCTACAGCAAAAAATGTTCTGTGCTCTTTTTCAGAGCATGCTTTTTATTAAAACTAGGAATTTCCTCCAGTGTTAAGAAAAAGATGATTTGAAGCAAAATAAATTGTACCATTTATTTGGATTGTAGTCTGTGACGCATGCTGCTAGCCTCAAATGCAGGTGTGTTTGGATTTTTTTTTAGTTTAATCAATAGAGAATAATATCAATAGCAACCATTCTTTACAATAGCAAAAATATGTTTGCAAAGTCCCTTTATGCTGGGTGAAAACTGTGACAAAAATCAAAATGAGACAGTCTCTAACATATTAGAACAGCCTTCTTGACAAATTATTAGCCAGTTGTGTTTTGAGGTATTAGTTATTGTTCCATTTTCTTATAATCTTTGCTGCATTCTGAGGATGCAAATCAGCATCAGAACTGCAGCACAATTGAAAAGAGGATATAGTAATAATGCATGTCAACAAATTAACAGCTAGTTTCAAGAGATAAAGGGTTACAGCACTTGTTTTTAGCACAATAGACCAAATTATTACTTGATTTAGGAAATACTCTCAAGTTAACAGGCAGTATGTTGTTTGTTTATGAGATAGCTTGCACAGCGACCATTTACTTCCTCTTTTTTTCATTTTAATTAAAATATTAATAGCATTTAAATGATACGTGTATGCTCAGCAAGCCTTATAGTCACCAATTTGGCAATGTTTATAGAATTACTCATGTTTCAGTTTTAGTAATATTTCTGTGGCTTTTTTAACTGAGTTCTTACAAAAAGAAGGCATGTAAGGTGATGTGTGTCCTCTCATGGACAGCTTTGAAAAGTACAGACAGATATTAATGAAATACCACAAACTGAGGTCTTATAAATAATTGGATTTCTGCAAAATTCCTAAAAAATGGAGAACCAAACAGAAGAGAGATTCTGTAAGTATCCCGACAGAGGAAAGGGCTGTTATGCGAGGTAGTTAATATTAATGGAAACCAGACAGTCAGTATGGAAGAAAGATCATGTAAATGCCCAACTGCAGAAAAACCCTTGGAATAGGTTATCCAGAGATGTGCTGGAATTTCCCTTGCTGGAAGGATTCAAGGCTCAGTCGGACAGGCTTCTGGGTAGCCTAATTTTGTCCTGCTTTTCATCTGAGGTTGGACGAGATCATCTCCAGAGGTTCCTTTCATCCTAGATTTGTGTTTCTGTCGTTTCTGTTGACAGGACATAGACCTCACAAGTACACACGTGATATTCAGTAGCACTTTAGAGACTTAGTTAAGGAGCAGGGTCATGTAGTACTAGCCAGTGTATCAAATAGTAAGCTTAGCCACAAATTTTGTTCTTCTTTCTATTGGTCTTTATCTGCGAGTTTATTCTGTATACATGTGGCATATGCACTGTAATGCCAAATGCAATATTGATTTCTTACGTAAGTTAGTGAACATAAATACACAGCAGGATTGTCCTCTGCTAATGTCTAAATATATTTAATATGCTGTCACTAGAATTTTGAAGTGTGAGTGTTATTCCAGGATAAGGAGCTAATAAATTGTTCCTTATATGAAATATATATTGAGTAGTAATAATTCTGTAATCTTTTAAACAGTTTAGTGTAATGTAAAGGACCTGGAGGTTTTTTTTGAAAGAATTATTTTAACTACTTACTTATTCTTGGCATATTATGTTGGAAAGTTAGCAAATTCTTGAAGCTAACTTTTTAGCACTAGCAAACAGCCTCATAAACTCTTAAAAGGGACTCTAATATGATGATGATACCTAGTTCATTAGATCTAGTGAAAAAGGTCAGTGAGGAATCACTGACATTCACATAATTCACATAATTAACAAGATTATAATTAAGTAATTTATTCACCTGCTCTCAGTTGTGGTGTTCTTTTTCCTGAGGATTGGTTTTAGAAAATGTGTATTAATTTTATTTTCATGTGTGCATAGCACAGCAATCCAATTGTGCTGACCCACTCCTCTGTTTTTCATTCTTGGAATCCTGTTCAGGAATGGAAGCTTCTCATAGTCAGTTCCATTGAGTAGTGAATTATCTGGGCTTAAGGAACTTCCCTTTCCTTCAGGAAGACCACAGGATTAGAAGCAAGTCTTGACATCATCCCAAGCAAGAGCAAACCTTGTTCAAAATGTCATTACCAAAGGACTCCCCTAAAGCCCAGACACCATAATGGTTTTAGGTTCAGCATCTATGCATGGATAAGGAAAAGCTGTAAAATCCCCTACCTTTGTACTGAATTTGAATAGAAAGTGCATAAGCAAAAGTGAATGAGTTTGCTAAGAATAAAAATAAAGCAGCAGCAAATAAATAATTCTTTGCTAGCAGCACGCAGATTATTTCACAATATAAAACTGGAGTTTTGGAGCAAATGCATACCACTTCTCAAAAAGAAAGAAAACTGACAAGAGAGGATAAGGAAAGCTGTTTAGAAATAAGACATTCTTTAAAAAGTTGGAGCATTGTCCAAATGAAGAAAGTAGGAAAGGTTGTAAATTCTGTTAAATTAGATGTAAAATCATAAGCAGGCAAAAAGGTCTGAGGAACAATTTGAAGAAGACATAAAGACATAATAATCTTTCCCTTGTATATCAGAAGACAGAATCCTGACAGTTTTAGACTATGTGAACACACAGTCAAAGCATATAAAGATTCACATAAAAGTTAAGGCAATATTAGAAGAACTGAATATTTCTTAGTATTGTGTTCTACTTCAGGAACCATGGGGGAAGTTCCCATTCCAGAATCGTTGTCATATCATGTATGTGCTGATGTTTAGAAGAAAGATCTAAGAACAAGATTATCTGAAACAAATTACAAAATGTGCCCTACTGTGGATTAAAGAGGTGACCTTGACTCCTCATTTTATAATCTGACTTTTGGTCAAAACTGCCCCTATTTTTTGTCATCATTTATCATTCTAGTTTTCTAGGAAAATGTCTTATGCAGTAGCATTTTCTGTCTATCCCGTCTTAGTTACTTTTAATGCACTGGCCCATTTCAACTGAACTATATACAAATGTCAAAAATTTAGAACTTATTTTTTGGCAACCTACATTGTTTTCTGGCTGAAGCAGAGAACTTACTACTTATTCCTTCCAAGAAACAGAAGCATTTTCTCTATTAATGATGTTTCCTCATTTCTTGCATGTATGTAGATTTTGAACATATCCATATCTTCAGTCAGTTGTGGCATATACTGCCTCTTGTTCAGCCATAAAACTAGGGAACAGATCTTGCAAATGCAGCTGCTGTGCAAGGAAAAGGAAGAGGCTGAGAAGCATGAAGAGAACTGGAAATACTGTAAAGGCAAAAGTCTTTAGGGAATTGGCTTATTGTGGTAGGGAGATGTAGGAAATCTATAGTAGGCTAGGTTTCATTATTTGTCTACTTATTAAACATCTTGTTTCTGTTCCTCTAAGTAATTTTTTTTATAAAAGAGAAAATTTGATTGATGCTGACAGCATCTGTTATTTGGCAAGGTTAATTCCTTAGTACATTATTAACCCTTCTTACCCTGCTTTAACACTGTCTGGGTTTTTGAAGAGAATGTATTTCTGTATTTATAAAAGAAAGCAAGACAATAAAATTGTACAGAATTATGGGGTGTGGCAGATGGTTGAATTTCTGGCAAACAAACATTTTCAAGTGTTTATATTATTACGAATCCTTTCAAGTAGACACCTGCGATATCTATATGATAAGTCTTAAAAATCTTTCAGAGAATGGCTGTTAGACTTAATCTGTTTGCTTTTCTGTGCAGCTTCTAAGACATGTAGCCAGGACCAAAGCTTTCCACCTCCTAATTGCTTAAGTAATTGTTTTGTCCATGGCGTTCTAATTTTTAAATCCCACGTTAGCTCCTTTCTCTTAACTGCATTAAATTTACCCTTTTCTCTGTCTCCAAAACCATGACACGTTTATGAAGAAATGTGCATCTTAAATGCTAACTCATGTTGTCTTTTGACCTTCTATCAGAAATGTTCTTGGTAGCTTTACTGTCTTTTCCATTCTAGACTTCATAGCTCTGCCTTTTGTTTTACTTTGGGATATTTTTGTATCATTTTTATTATTATTATTATTCTAAATAAACAATGATAAACTGTTTAGAAATTTTATTAAAAATTATGTAGTTATTGGTAGGCAAGATACTCTGGGAAAGGTGTGAAATAATGGAAAAAAAGGGTGAAATTGAATGGCATAAGTATTGGAATGACACAAATAGGAAGTAGAAATTGTTCAAAGATAAATGAATGTATGTCCTAATGTTATGCATGTTGCTTAGCAACAAGCAGTAAAAATGTGGATGAAGAAGTAAGTACAAAAAGTAATTAAAGGAAAGAGACATATGCATGGCATGGTACAGTATAATAATCAGGAATACAAAAAGAAGAAAAAGCAAAGATGGAAAAAATGGATTTAAAGAATGTTAAGATAAATGTTGAAACAGTTTTTATTCTTTGCGGATAGATTTTTTTCCCCCCTGTAATATTAGGCAGCAAAAATAGACAGCAACTTTCTTTGTAATAATGCATTAATACTATGTATTTTCCCTAAGGGAAACATAAATTTCAAAATATGAATCAAATCTAAAGAAAAAATGCAAAAGACTCATAAATAGTAAACTTAAAAAACTGAAAAAAAGTGGCAAAGTTCATTTTCACCCTACAATTAACACAGTTTTTTAATTATCTTAGTTATTTAGAAGACAAGTATCTGAAATAATACCATTCTTTTTCAGCAAGAATCCAGTGTGCCCACAGCTTCTCTCAATGCATCACTTTTAGAAAGAGTATGCTTTTTGTGGTTGATTTAAAGATTAATTTTCTAATGTTTCACATAGATGATGTTCTGTATATCATAGTTTTATACTTGAGTGTTTTCAAGTATGATTTTGGATTTATGGTGAATTTATTATTGAAATACACCCAAACTATTTTTTTTCCCTCAACACCGTTGAAAAAGGAAGTTACGCTGTGGGTATCCAGCATGGACAGATCTATTAATATTTTTAGGATGACTGTGTGAAGGGTGAGAGGATTTGTTTTATTTACTTGCCAAAGGTAACTATGTGCTCCTCAGCAAATTGCTATATTGCTATGTTCTGTCTAAATGCCACTGCCAGAAGATACTGTTGGTGTAACGGGTCTCCTTTTTTACCCCCCAAAGTTGTACGCTGTAGTGCTGTTTCTGATCTTATTGCAGTTTATATCATGCTCTTGTTTAGCATTAATTGTTGTTCTTCTCACAAGAGCACTTTTCTCATGAGCCTCTAGTTATTCTTCTACCTTGAGATAGAAAGAATTCTGCAAAGAAATAAAAGACTTTTGTTCCTTTTTAATAATAAGTTGAGTTGTTCCTTAGCTTACTATTTTTTATCAGTCAGTTTCTTATTTTGTATTTGTGTTGTTTGGAAGTTTAAGACTGGCAGTTGGAAATGTACAATAGAAGTGGTAAAATATCTTTATAAACACAGTAGTACTCCATAAATATAATGCAAAAAATGTTCTGTAATTCCCATTTCTGATACAAGTAACTAAAATAAATTTTAAATGATATAAGGTCCCACATAATTACTAGATCTCCTTAATTATTTTTTGAAGATATTATTATATTGAAATGCATAATGTCATATTGGAATCTACTGTTTGTTAAAATTTAATATCAGACACTTCCAACGTCTCTGAGAAAGAATGCTTTTAATGATAAGCTGAATGTGGCTGCCGGTGTAAAGGACGTGCAGATCACCATGCACGCTCAAGAACTGCTGTCAGGAGCAACCTGCTAAACCATGTGCGTTCCCTGTGCTTTGTAGGGTCCTACCTGGTGGTATAAATGAGTGGATGTGACGTAAATTCTGCTGCTTTTCACTTAGTGCAAAGCAGATCTTGGACAATACCTAGTTCAGTTTTTGTGAGATTTAAGGTTTGTTGATAAAGATGATTGTATAAACATAATGTATTTGGGATACAGAACAGCACGTAATTTATGCAACATTCTGATATGAAACAGTATTATAAAAGTGTTATGGATGGAGAACTGACTGAAGAGATTTCAGAAAGTCATTGGAAATTATCATTGAGTGGTGGTGTTTTCACATGAGTTTTGCAGCTATGAATAGCAGGCTGGGTTTTATTGAATGTTTTTGTGAGTGATTTGCCAGTACTAGTGAAATACATGGATAACACTAAGATGAGCAAAATAGCAAAGAGGGACTGTGACAAGGTAGTTACGCAGAGTGGCTTAGATAGTTTGGTAGTCACTCAAGGGCATATGTTTTAATGAAATGAAATGGAATCAAGTATCTAGAAGGAGGGATTCCAGGCTGTGTCTGAATAACAAGGGCTATATCCTCAAAGCTCCTACTTAAAAAAAGTGGTTAGGGTCACAGTGGGCAAGCAATCAAACATGAGATTCCAGTGAAGCAACGTGACAAAGAATGCAAATGCAGTCCTTGGATAAAATAATTGAAGTAGGTAATGAGGGTCTATGGGAAGGTTATTTTCTCATTCTCCTTGCATGGCATTGATGAGACTAATATTGAATTGTGGTGTGGAATATTGATGTCTAAATTCTTCCAAATTTGAAAAGGGTGTAAAAAACACCACCAAAGCTGGGATGAGATCTAGAATTATTCCTTATGTTAAGAGACTTTGAGCTCACCAAGTTCAGCCTATTATAAAGTTTAAGCTCCACCTTGTTACAGTGTGTTAATGCCTCCACTGGGAGAAAATACTAGGCAGTATATATATTCTAATCAAGGAGAAAAGCATTACACTACATTATCTGGAAAAGGAAGCCAGGGAAGTGAAAATTATAAATGCAGTATTGATACTCAACAGTGATGGTGATTAACCATTGGAACAAATTATTAAGAGAAATAGTGGACTGTCTTGTGTTATTTTTAATAAATATTGGATGCTTAAATACACAGAAGTTACTTGATTCAATTAAAAAAAATGTAAGAGTCATGTAAGTTTTGCTAATGTTCCCTTTTAACTTTAAAATTCATGAAAAATTCATAAAATTCATTTCAATCTGTTCCAGCAGCAGAAGATGGCTAATTCTGTTTGTATTGCTTTTAAGAACAGTTGTAAATGTGGTGTGATCAATCTGATAAGCGTGTTAATCTCTATGATAGGCTGTAGACAGCCTATATGAGTAAGCATGTTTAATGGTGAATGAGATGCAGATTTCGTTGTTTCCACGTATGGTTCAAAAATATGCTTTTTTTTTTTTCTCGCTTTTTCTTTTTAGTTATATCAATTGTCTGGACTGTGCATGTACTTCATCTGGATTGCTTCTGTTCAGAAAGCAAGTTAAAAGTTGAAAACGACAGTAGCATTTTTGCTAGTATTAGGCAAGGATTGTAGTATTTTCATTGGAGGTCCAGTATTAACCTGCAGTTAGTCTTCCTACCCTATTGCATTTAGGTGACCGCTGAACAAACATAGGAGCAAATACCAAGGACCAACATAAAAAGAACTAATTACCTGCTTGTTATGCAACCATTGAAGTAGAAATAGAGCTCACACTGGCTCCCTCTCATTCCATCTTTTCTCATCCCCAGTTGATAAGAGAATACAGTTTTCTCCAGAGAGCCCTGAGTCTTGAAACCTGCTTTAGCAGGGGTATAGGTCATATGGTAATTATTTAAAGATTAATCAATTATGGACACAGGGGCTGTAGGCAACACGTTACTTTGACTCATACTTCAGTATTTGGCCAGTTTTGATTAAAACAATTGCTCACATAATGCCCACAATATGAATAGATTCCATATAGTTTTAACAAGAAATAAGACTGTGATATCTTGATCCTTGAGCTCCAGAGGTCAAAGATGTAACCTGTATCTTGAGCTCATTAAAACGAACATGATAGATATGTGCAACTGCATAAGAACTTGGGAAGATTCCCTTGGCAAAGAGACTTTTTTTAAACAGAAGTGTATATGTGTATTTATTTTGTAATTACTGGCCAGTAGTAATTAGCTTATCTGGTGTTTCTCATTAAAAAAAATTATCTTCTTCATATAAAATAAATACTGTGAATGTTAAGGCTTCCCAGAACCACTGCCTTTAGAATATTTGGAGATGGTTAAAACCGAAGTGCTCATATGGAATCTACGGACCTCAGTGATGATATAAAAATTCCTGCTCCAGTTTTGAAAACAAGTGCTTCAACAGTATACACATAGTATATTTTTCTTTAGACTGATAATATATTTTTTTTTTGTAATCAAAGATAATATTTATTCCAAATAATAGCTTATGGGCCAAATATACCAAAATAATATATGAAAATAATCTCAAATTATCCAGGCCAGAATATCTCCTCATCCTAAATGTTTAGGATTTTTGCATGAATATGCAGAGCAAGTGTATTTAAACTAAAAGAAATCATATTCTAAAGTTTTATAACTGAATGATATGAAACACGTACAGTTCCATAGTGCGCTTTTCTGTGCTGCCTATTTTTTGTGCTTCAAGCCTAAGATGGAGGAAACCACTCTAACAGGAAGAAAATCATTCCTTTTCATGACCATTATACTGATCAGTTCCTGTATTTAAGTAGTAGCTTTCAAGTCCTGGTCTCTTCGATAGCACTTCCAGTTGATGCAACTGTAGGTGGTAGATGTTTGTGGCATAGACACTAATATATAGGGAACTAGACTAACACAATCACCAAATAATTGTTGGTTTAACAGCTTCCATTTAGAAATGATTTGGATTAGATGTGATCTAGCAAATTAAAGGTAGAGAAATCTCTTCTAAAGCCATCCAAAATAAAGCATTATTCATAGCTTTTGCTAGTATGTGCCAGTAGTGGGAAAAGGCAAATTGCATAGCTGGTTATATTTTTTAACATTTTATGTTTTGTTTCATTTTATTTTTAGCAGAGTGGCATTTTTATAGAGAGTAAGGAATTTGGGATGTATTCGTGGAATAGGTTCTGTTTGAATATGATCACCTAACGGTTGTTATGTGTGAAGAAAGGCAAAGAATTACACGTGCATGTTCTCTTTCAGTTTTGTATTGAATTTTATGAAGTGATTGTACTGAATGTTTTGTGTTGTTTCACTTTAATACAAAGAAGTATGAAATTAAAACTGTGAAGAAAATGACTAAAATTGTGGAATGTTTACATTTACATTTAATCATTTATATACTTCAGTAGATTTTAAATATCCTTTATAACCCCCCCCAAACAAAACCTGCATCTACCGATATCAACATAGTAGGTGGATTATTCTATAAGTCATCAGTTCAGAATAGTTTGAAACTTGAATAGTTTTCAGCTTTGATAAAATTTATTTTTTTTAATTCAACATCTTAAATTTTGAGTTAATAGCAACATGTTGTAACTGGCTAAAGTCAGTTGCTGTCTGAAGCTTCCTTGCTTTTATTTAAAATACCAACTTTCTTAATGTGTTTGTCAGGAACTCTATTTCTGACTAAATATTTCTGACTTTAGAAATACAAGATGTTTGCTATTACTTTGCTGGTTTCACCAAGAATGTGTCAGCTCCAAGCATTAATTTATTAGAGAGACCTGCTCTGAAACATCCCTAGCCAGCAGACTGAGTCACCACCATCTACATATATCCTTGGTCAGACCATAATTCTATCACAATAATGAATTGCTATTGGCTTCATGGGACAGGAATCATATGAAGAGGTTAAATGGAGTTTTATTCTGGTCACTTGTGTTTTCAGTAACATTCCTTTAAATTGACTTGAAGAAATTCCTACGATTTAGTTTTGTTTCCATCTCAGTGACAGATTCTTGTGACTGGGAGGTCAGCTGACAGGAGTTTCTTTCATGAAAAAAAAAAGAAAACTTATTAAATCCATGTTATTAAATTTAATCAGTTATTAGATCTGTCAAAGAGAGGTCAAAGAATAATGTGTTCTAAATTGTTTTGTGATTTTTCCATTTGCCAAAAATGAAAATGTTTCCTCAGATACTTCCTTTTGGTCCATGTTCCTATTAGAGTTTTCCTTATGTAAGCCTAGATTAATAAAATAATTCTGTATATTTTACTATGCAGTTCCAAACAGTTCATCTAGTTTCCTCCACCTTTCACTTTCTTCCGTTCTATTGTTTATGTTTTCCCATAGATTGATTGAGGTTTGACAAGTCTCTTCCTTGAAAATTAGTCTTAACTGTGCTGTTATTGACTGGTCTCTGTCAATGTAGCTAGCTCTGAAGAGCTAAGGATACATGCCTACACAGATAGATTTGTCTACCCTCCTCTTCAAAGGCTTATACTCCCAAGCTTGCTTGCTATAGATAAAAATATGTTCACCAAGCAGGTCCAGGAGCAAGAAGACAGAGATTCTGTTTCCTCCTCACTTTGGCATTTCTCTTTGTCCATAGATTCATAAAAAGCTTTTATGTTTATATAGCATTGGTTTATTATATACCATACCAGCAAGGATAGTCTACTTAAAAATTCTTCTTAAAAAAAGCTGCCTAAACAATATATGAGAAACCTGATCCTTGCTTAACTGTTAAAACCTCTCAATACATGTGCAGCTCCACAGAATTCTTAAAGTCTTTTTCAAATGAGGATACTTTGCAAGAATTACTGTTTGGCATGAAAACAGTGAAAATTTAGTTTTGGTAATGCAGAGTTATCTAAACAGTACAACAATAACCTGCTATGTAGTATATGCAGATATGCTACAACTTGATTCTTTTCCTAAGGAAGTTGGTAGCAGCTTTGCTAGGGACTACAGGAAGGAAATATTTCTAAAGATGGCCCACTTTCTCCTGGACTGATCAAAGAATGTTTTGTTTTTATGCCAAAATTAACAATGCCCAGATTTACGTATATGAATACAGGTATTCTACATCTATTCACTGTATAATTTGCATGATCTTTTCTGTTATTTCAAATACATATAAGAGAAAAATATTGAAGGGTTAATTTTTATTTGTACTTGTTCAAAACTTAATGTTGAAAGCTAAGCTGGAATGTGTTAGTTATTTTAAATTATTTATGTGTGATTTACCTATAATTCACTGCCAGTAGCCCACTGCTTCTCTGAACTGTTTTGTTACCTATTCTGTTACACACTTAAAGTATGTTTTTCAGGTGTACGATTACTGAAGGATGCTGTCTTCCATGGCTTGCTAATGTTTACACTAAAAGTTGCCCCTCACTTGAGTGTATCAACCATTTTTTTTTCTTTTTATTTAGTTGAATCCACAAGCAACATGTTTCTCCTAGAAAGCATATTCAGTGAAATTACAGGCTTGTTTGCCATATGGTGCTTCATGCAGATGGATGATTATTATGCAAATCTTTTGATTAGTGAGTTTCTGCTATTCTAGGAATCATTTCCTTTATATATGTTGCCTCTGTACATATTTCATTCCAATTGTAGTATGACCTATGCCAAATCTTCGATAATTTGAGATATACATTTTTACAACTTTTCCCTTATATTTCTGCTTTATTTTATTGTTCTGTTAATTAAATTTCAATTCAATGTGACCTGAGAAAAAATAATGTAAGAA
The DNA here is from genome assembly GCF_059628265.1 of Tinamus guttatus. Lineage (NCBI taxonomy): Eukaryota > Metazoa > Chordata > Aves > Tinamiformes > Tinamidae > Tinamus > Tinamus guttatus. The sequence continues at coordinate 13,736,894 of NW_028288582.1, forward strand.
GCTTCATTCTCTATCTAAAGAAATCAATTAAAAAGTGATTTTTTTCATCATAGCCCTTGCATCGTACTTCTAGACATGTGAGCCTGGTACATTGGTGAGGGATTCTGTCAAATACAGTATTTCATATGGAATCAGAATGTAATCCAATGTTTCCTAACAAATTTTCTCCAATTAGCAACTTTTGCTATTGAGTACCGGACAGATTGATGTAATGCTACTATTTTTTATTTTAACTAGGTTCATGAAGATTTTTTTTAATAGGAATTATATCTTTAGCTCTTTCACAATGAGCATGGAATTTGAAAATTGCATATGAAAAGAAAGCGTTATTTTTATAACTAGCCCTTCTGTTAACTTTACGTTCCTTAGATACAAGGGAGCAAGGTCTGTGACTGACGGAAAGCATTGCATCTGAAGGCTCTTATTGACTCTTTATTACAATTTATTTGGACTCACATTAAAATCAAACCTCTTTCCATTACCTCTACCAGATCTGTTGGTCAGGCCTAACGTTCATAAAATTGAAGCACTCCTAAATGATGTCGTTGGAGTAGGTGGACAGGAGTGCCAGACTTTTTCTTCAGAGAGAGAAAAATTAGACCTTAATCCTGCTGAGATCCAGGGAGATATGAGAGATGTCATTTAGGCTCTCCCACAGAATGGTAATGCTGCCTATCAGATTAAGTGTTCCAAGAGTGGATTTTTGTAACGTACACTAATCTTTTATCTTTGTCACAAAGCATTCCAATGATTGAGCCTCCTAAGTCATAATTTTGTTTTTTAAATGTTTTATTTCACACAGTGTTTTGCTATTGTGCAAATTCAGAAATAAATAGTTGAAAATTATACTGTAATTTTCCTTAACTATGTTTAACTCAGGGGTATAGCAAAGGAGATGATTAAAAAAAGGAAAAGATCAAAGCTATAAAGCTATTGCCTTTTATCCATTTATCTAAATCAGCTCATTAGAATTTTTAATGCAAGTATAGATACCTATTCCATAGAATGCAGTTGTTATTTCTTCAAAGATTGCTGAAAATAGAGCATTGTATTTATATCAAAGTTAAATAAATAGATTGACTATCAATAAAGCAGAACTGAATAATTTACTGAGGAATTATTGGATATTTTTGGCTTCTTATGCAGAAAGACAGACTAGATGATTACGACAAGTTTAGTTCTAATCCTTTTTATTAATAATTTGTCTGCAATCAATTGAATTTCATATTTTTAATCCACAGAAAGCTAAAGTAGCAATTCACTGTTGTCAGATGGAGAATAATTTGAAACAGTGCATGTTTCCTTATCTTGAAAAATGCTTGTTTTGCTTCTTACTAGTTAAGACATTAATGTAGCAAGATATTTTTTTTCTGCCATCTGTAAACCTTTGTACCTATATGAAATACTTTTAATTCATTTTTGAAAGTGCTTTTAAATACATGATGATCTGAATAGTAGAGATATTTCAGAAATGACTCCTGCTTTGAGAGAAACCATCTTCAGACTCGTTTTTCAGTATTTTTTCATATTAAAATTTTTATTATTTAATTTTAAATATTTAACACTTTGTCCTCTCTTTTTCTGGACTGTATCAAAATGTAATATTCCCTTTAGTATGAACCTTCTAATAGCCTGTGTACAAAGGTAAGCAGAAAGGGCAACATCTGAAAAATAAAGAAACCGTTTGGCTTGCTGAAAGGTGCAGAAAAGTTCTATATCAAAGCAGATTTAGAATTCAGAGTATAGTTTCCTTCAGGAGTGGGGTGAAGTGCAAAAGCTGGATGACTAAGTTCCTCAGTTACCCCTTTGAGCCTTTTACAGAGAGGATCCCTTATCTCTCTTGATTACAAGTCTCAGGTCTGCCATCAGTTCATGTGCTTGCCAGTTCTGCATGGAAGTGTTATGACCCTCATTTCTAGCAGAGTGTGTCCTAGGCTGAAGTACTATAGCACTGTTCTTTAGTTCTTGCTAAGACTTACATATAATACTGGGGCCGAGGGTTTAGTCTGTATTGTTAGGAATTGCATTAGTAAATTATACTTTTCCCAATGTTTAAGTCCTTAAAATAATTCTTCCTCAAAATCTTCTGATATGGAAATAGTTAGTTTGCATTGCTTCTATAACAGTTTACTTCAGATAGTATTAATGTCAATCCACATAAGCTCCTTTGGCAATTTCTCACTTGCTCTGAAGATGCAAATTGTAGCTCTGTGGTCAAAATGCCATCATTTGACTCCATAACTAAATATGCTATTTAGTTATAATCGCTTTCCTACCAGTACAGTATTAATTTAATATCATCATTTTGTTAATATGATTTCAACTGTAATGGTGAAGGAAAATGTATCTAAGTGCTGCCACTTGTTTATATCTTACAGGATATTTTTTAGGAATTTAGGAAAGAGCTGACAAACAAGAGAGAACGATAAAAAGGGGTATATTTTCCTTATTAGCATTGAAGCTCTGAGCGCTAGGGGGAATGGTAGGGTAGTCTGGGAAGATGATTATGAACTTTCGAGTTTTTGTTGAAAGGAAACCAAGAATGGTAAGAGGGTAATGAGGTTGCAAACTGGGGAGAAGTAGGTAGCATGTACATTCAGACTATGTTGGGGTCTGGTCAACCTGTTGATCAGACTGATCATTTCTTTCTTCCTAATTTGCAAATCTGCTTTGTCACCCACTCCTACATGTGAAACATGTTTTATTTTCCTTAGTTTATACAAAAAAGACAAATACAAAAGTTGTTATTAAAACAGAATATTACTGGTATGGAAGTATTTAATACCTAGGTAAGCTACTTTAAAGTATGCTTTATGACCTGTGAACTTTCTACTAATGAGAATCAGAAAAGGCACATTCAGGATTAGTAATATTTTGTATCTATCAGAATTGTATTTTCTTTACAGATGTTAACTTGTATATGAATTTGGTTTTCCTGTTGTCTTCCACACTTATCAGGTTAAATCTGCCTTGTGATGGCACTATCATTAAAATATCAATAGGCAGAAATTGTCCTTCATTACAAACAAATTTATTGCTTCATTGGTTTGCAGAATAAAAATATGAGGAAATACAGATTAGAAGCATGACTTTGTAACAGAAAAATGGTCAGATGCAAGGAAGGTAAATATCACTTACTACAAATGTATAATGTTTCCCTTGCATAATTACATATCAGAATTCACATTTATATTTTATTTTCAGCACTTTAATTTTGTTTTATCAGACTGGTGATGATTGAAAGTGTAATTTCTAAAACACTAAATATGCCATGTTATGCACCAAAGGATAAAGCTGATCAGATGCAATGAAGAAGATTATTTTTGGAGAATGATTGTCAGCAAAGATTTTTCTTTGCAAGATACCATCACTGTGGGAAGATATCAACAAAATAAGAATTAAAATAAAATTTATTCATAGAAATTGTGAATTAACATCTTTACTAGCTCTAGTAAGACTTGAATAAATCAAGTATGCATTATTTCTCACGGTTTTGCATTGTAAGTAAGAGCTTTATGTACCATAGCTGTTTTCATGTTATATGGAAAAGAACTTTCAATGGTGACGTCCAAATGTGGTAAAGTATTAGCATATGGTATCTTACTTTTTTTTTAAAAAAAATATTTTTATTGTAATGTTTTTATCTTTATTCTATTCAATAGCTGAAAATACCATTAGTGTACTGTTTCCGCCAAAAAATTGTTAGTCGGAAGATACGAGAACTAAAGAACTTGTATGCTCAAAATCTTGCCTTCTCCGTCTGTCTCAGGTAATCGAAGGACAGATACTACATCATCTCACAAATTTTTGGACTGATTACTCTGATTTTACCATAACTGATACTCTGAGGCTAAAAAGTACTTAGGCCTGCAGAAGCTGGATGTTGGAACTTGAAATTAAAGAAAATCTAATTTGGAAGTTCATGTGTAACTATTCTTATCTCCATATAAAGAGCTGTAAAGTTCCTGTCATAGCATGTCTTGTACTGCTTTAAAGTAGTAGCATTTTTTTATCTTTTTAGCAACTGATAAGCATTGAAGAGAAAGGTTAGGGTAAACAGAAGCTGCATTAATTGCTTTCCTGAACCTGCAGTCATTGAAATTAATCATGAGCAGCTTCTTTTATGATTCCAGACAGCGTGTCCATGGAATTCATAAGGTTAGTCTTTCTGTCATTTTTAATGCTAGAATGAGGCTGATAAGAGATATAGAGACGCAGTGGTCCAAAATTCCAGCTTCACACACTCCTCATCTGGCTCTCCTTCTCCTTTGCGCTAGTACTACTGTCTTCCAATTCTGTATCTCTCTGAAAGAAAAAGACCAGGTGAGACTCACATAGTGTTATTAGAAAGAAGCACTTTAATTCAGTATTATTTGTTTAATTTCAAATGAAGATTAGAGGGACCTTTTCTTCAAATTGTCCTTTCAGATTGCTGTTCAGATCCTTTTAGAATTACTGGGTGAGCCAGAAACAGGCAAAAACAACTGTGTTTTTTTTTGTGCATATACAAAAAGAAGGCTGCAGTCTGTCGTACAACATATGGACTGTGTTACAGCTTGCCTTTGTGAACTAATGAAGACATTTGCTACAATTCCAATCTGTTAGTCCTTGCCGTAGCAATCTGTATGCTCAGATAATCTTCTTGAGGCCATCAGTCTGATGTTTCTTACCCTACAGTGACTTTTATTTTATGCTTATTAATTCAGTCTTAGTGTTCATCTTAAAGGCCTTTTACAGTATGGATACAACATGCTGGAGTACTTTTCAAATTCCAGTAATGGCTTTTCAGTACTTCAGTCTGCAGTCTTACGCATTCGACCGTCATATAGTTTCTTTCCAACTGCATATGATTTCTTTGAGAAAATGAAAGGTAACTTATTCACAGAGCAGCTACAGGCCTTCATGGGAAAGAATATAGTATTTATGTCTAAATAGTCCAATAGACATTACTTATTATTCTACTTTCATTTATATCTCTGTTTTGCTTGTATAACTGTTCAAATCATAGAGATTTGCTGTCATTGTGTAACAGAATTCTAAGGTAAAAGATAATTTTAAGCAAATTTACCTATAAAGTAATAATATCATTTGGTAAAAACACTTAACATTGCAGGTTGATTATGTCTTTTTTATTACATAATCTTATCACGTTATCTGCATTGCTAAATAATGGGATCTCATTATTTACCTTGGGATTTGTGGGTAAAAGGAATCCTGTCTACTACCTGTCTACTACCTCTCCAAATGCATTTCTCTCCAAATAAGTATGGATCCTCTGTGGAGACTTTACTTCTGTTTCCATATGAACTTTTGTACCAACACAATATTTGGCAGCCTCAAGATTAGGTCTGGAAAAAAAATAAGCATTTATATCAAGACTAAAATATACACAATGTTATATTAAATAGATTTTTAAGAACAGAAAATACGTAAAGCAGTAAGGCAGAGTGTAAGGCAACCATTTATCAATAACCATTGTGAAGCACCTTTGTCTGTGAAAATATTTCAGTACTTAGGATCATGGTCAAATACTAGTAGTGTAGTAGTGTACTACTAGTGTAGTAGTAAATGCTGAAGTAGCTGCTATTGATAGCTGTCAAAGTGTGGTACAAGATAAAAGCCATGGTTTGATCCAAAATGGCTTTTCTTGTGCTTATAAGGGAGGATGATTATTTCTAATTTATGGGGGTGATGTTGAAGGGAAGGCTAGATCATTTCAGATGTTATGCAATTGGATTACGCCCTGCATTAAATGCTTTTATGCTGTTAGAGAGTGCAGTTGTAACAGAATTTGTTTTTCCATAAAATGTGTAGTGGCATTTTATAGATTGCCATAGGAATGTATAAATTCTGAAAAAATATGAAGTGTCAGTGAAAAAATATGCTCCCTAAGTCTAATCAGATTCTTGTTTTGGGAATCCAATCTTACTGCTTTTACTGTTTCCCAGTACCTTTCTTATCTATTATAGTTATATCTGGATAGCAAAGAGTAAGCTATAGGACTGATTCATGGGGTGAAAAAAAAACGCCAGTGAGTGAAAGAATTTCATTTTTTGTTTTCTTGAAGTTTTTTTTTTTTTTTTAATTAATCCATCAATGGAGGTCCCCCTAAGGCAGCAAGGTGCATAACTTTTAATGAAACGCTGTATGGAATTTTGAATTCATGCTGGAGCATATGCCTTGCTCACTGAGCCTTGGTTTCCAAAGTGAAAGCAGGAGCTACCTAATAGTCGAGATTTGCAGGAACAGAATGCTCAAGCTCTATATATTGGCAATTAGCCTTTATTTCCTTTAAGAATTTTGAATATAAATGTCTGGCCTTTATCTCTGAAGCATAACATGCCGATATTGTACATCTTGAAGAATTTTAGTTTTATTTTAGTAAAACAAAATGATTATGCTTCAGTACTTTTAGAAAAAAAAAGCCTTTTTAACATAAGTAAAAAGTTTAATAAAAATATAAAGTCACCAGTGTAGGGTGTTATATAAAACATATTTATTTAGCAAGTTTATTAGACAACTAGCATTTCTTTTAAAACTATGATTTCTATAAATCTGAAGAGAAATGTTTTTACCTTTACAGATTTCTTTATGATCCTGCCTGAAACATGTATTTGTATTTTATGCTTTGATGTGTATCTTCACTTTTTACTGAATACAATGCTGCTATACAGGAACACTAACTAATGATGCATGCAGGTTTAATAATAGTTTAGCTGATTGTTTAAAGTATACAACTAAATACCTTTTTATCAAATAGTCTATCTAGCTGTCATAATTTTCTTCAAATAAATACTAAGTGTTCCATTTTTTAAAGAAGTCCAGGTTCAGTAATTGCACATTTAAAGATAATGTTTGTATGATTCTGTTTCTTTTTATCAAGGCAGCTTTTCAGGCAGTCTATATTATCTAGCTCTATGCTACCCCTATATGTTGTTCCATACTGAAGCAGATGCTAAATCCAGTTGCTAAACAGGGAGAAAAATTAGAAGAATTCATTCAAAAACCTAAATATCTCTCAAAGTGAAAAATTTACACACTTACTGTTATTTTAGCCTCTTGTACAATCATTTTTTAAATCATGTATAGTAAATAGAAGAAAAAGGAATCACAAAAATAATTTCAGCTTCATTGTAACTAGCATTACTTTTTTTTTCAGGTTCATTTCTTTTTAAAAACAATTTCCTAAATAAAACTTCCAAAGGCTCCCCTCTTTCTATCTATAAAATTTAATTTACCATGATCCCAAAATGAGAATAAGATACATAAAATTAATTTGAATATCAACTTTTTTTTTCTTAAATTGCTAGCTGGTTTATACATTTCTGTTGTAGACAGCTGAAGTGCTTGGAAGCACTCCCTTAGAGGTTCACAGGAATATACAAATGTGACTGACAGAAAATAGAACACTAATAGCAAATCCTTGAAAAAACAGTATTTATTTTAAGATGTTTTTCATGTGAAGTGCTCTTATTAGGATGCAAATAGCATTTTTGAAAAGCATAAATTTCTGATACCATTTTCAGAATTTTGTGTAGATTGAAAGATGTTCTTTGAGATTTCTGTTTCAAAACAAAGAACATAATCTGGCCAAGTAGTAGAGGAAAAATATCATATACTGAGTAGAATACAGATAGTCTTAGAAACTTGTTTTTTTTATATCGCTTTACATGTTTTACAATCATATATGCAAATTAATGCACCCATTACTGGAAGAAAGCCACCTCTGAAGAAAAATGTGACAGAAATGTATAGTAATTCAAGAAATAAGTGCGAATCAAGAAGTAAAGCCTACAATATGCAGTCAGAAAGAGTTGTTAGATAGGCAGATGAGATAATCAGCGGTGTAAAGTTGACTGCATTCTTCAGTAATTCTCGTTTATCTGACGAAGGATTTATGTAATGCTGGTCACAGAAACCATAGTGTTTGTATTTTGAAAGTACACAAAGGGATAAGTTAACCAGTATTCTGGTTAATTAATAATATCAATAGGTGGTCACAGGAGAACTCTTCATGAAAACGAAATGAATTGAGAGATGCCCATTTTTCACTGAAGTGTATTTTAGAAAACAGTCTCATTGAAAGCCAAATACATACAAGGTACAGAATGTTGTTTGGATGCCCATGTTTTAAAGAGGCTTTTTAAACATTTTTTTCCCAATCATTTCCAATCATTCTTCCTTTTTTGCTATAAAATATTATGGAAAATTTGTATATCTTAAGTTTACATCAAAAATTTAATGTTTAAAATAATATTACAGTTCATGCTACTGATGGCAGTGGGGGACAGAGATGAATTAAATAAGTCTACAAGTAGAAGATTCAGTGTGATAGCTCTACCTGTGAAGTACTAATCTAAATCTATTATAACTGTATCTCTCTGCTTCAGTAAGTGAAGCGATATGTTCCAATTCCAGATGCTATTAACATATGGCAATTTTAAGAATCGGAGCTCTGTCATGTATACTAATATGCAGAAACTTTTTTTGTGCCTTTTGCATGCTGCATATGTTATCAGTTGTATCTGACCCATTAAGTTCACTTATCAACATATTTGCTTTACTGCAATCTCTTCAGTGAATAATGCTAATTCTTTCACAAAAAATGAGGTCTTTTATAAAAGATTGTTTTACTGAAAGTACAAGTGTCTCATTTTCTTATGCTGCATATTAATTATGCAGAAATATCTTCTACTTTTGTAGTAGGAGGCATATGTGTCCATTTAACAGTTTGCTGAACTCTTCTAGTTTTTTGGATTTGCACGAGTTTTGTTTACAAATAAATTATATATAGAGACATATGAAGAGATAGGGTTGTTTTTACTGAAATTTTAATGAAATAGAATCAACCATATATTATCACTAAGAAAACTCAGCATTCATTTTATTAAGAAAATATATTATGTTTTATGAGTGAGACTTTCCATAGGATAAAATTTTAATTTTACTTAAGGTTACTGTGCAAACATTTAGTATATACATTTTTCAAGGAACATATGTTGACATATATGTACTGAAACACCCACCCTTTATCAGGGAAAGTACCTTGAAAACTGAAGAACCTTCAATTTTATTTTTAATGGCTAAAGATTTGTTTTCAAATCTTATAGTACTGGATTGATTGGCTACCTCAGTGCATGGTAGTGTCATAGTTATTACAGTTACAACTGCAAGGTTTTGTTTCATATATTGATAGATCAAAGGAATCCTCTCCCTGTTTATTGAATCTCTGAAAATATTAGAAATGGGCAGTCTGTAGACAATTTTTTTATCCAGCATAATAATTGTTATTAGTTCTTACTTTTCCTTGTTTTTCTTTTTTTTTTAAATGGAACTCATATAAAAATCTACTAGACCACATATGATAATATAAAAAGTGATTGTATTAGTCATAAATATTGGCTAACCTCTATGCAAAACAGGGCTTAGAGATCAACTTTAGTGAAATATTACTGTGTGGGATGCTTTTGTGGTATTTTACTGGTTTCTTTCCTCAAGCAGTTTTTTTAGACTGCATACATGTTTGATTTACATCACAATGTTAATTTTTTTCCAGCACAATGTTAATTTTGTCTTTTCTCAGCCACCAAGGAAAATCTGGTTATATCAGACTGATAGCCCATTTAAAAAGTTTTCATAATAATAAGCAAGCTTCTCCATAGTATTTCAAATATTAGGGTAATTGTAAAGGAGTGGTCTCAGCAACTGTAACTGTAAAGTGGTCTCAGCAAAAATTAGCTGTTAAAAAGGTTATACAACTGTTCTCATGTTATTTTAAATGTATCATGGAAAGGGGACTCTCGTAGTGAGCTATTTTTGAGGTGGCTTTTTTCAGCCTACCCTGGAGGAAGATGGTGTTAATGTTCCATGAGAATAACACAAACAGTTCCTGCCAACCTCAGGCCATCCACTTCAAACGTGCCTGTTCTTTCTCTTATCTTAGTACTCCAGTGCTGCCTGTTTGCAGCAAAGAACTCAAACAAGTTAAATAGATTGTACTTGGTCAAACATGTCCTTAAGGGGTCCTTGAAACAGCCCTTTGAGCAATCAGGCTTCCTTTTCCCACAGTGCATGTAGGAGCTGTTTGGGTATTTGCCTGTCAGCCATGTGAACCCTCTGTTTTCCAGCTATGCCTAAGACTGCACTTTAAATATCTAGCAAACATACACTCAGAACCACGCAGGCTCTTCCAGTCCTGTGTGAATATCTGCTTGGCATCCAGAACTGGCAAATGTGTGAAATCTCTTCTACAGTGGTTCTGAAATGAAAAATCCTTAGCTAATCTTATGGCATGAACTAGTCACCTTCAAGATGTCATCTGTGTACTCATCTATGATGCCATCTGTTAACGTGATCGGATTTCCTTTATTGATTCTTCTGTAGAAGTTCCTTTTAGAAATGTCTGTGTTACTAGAAACATAATTTTCCTCCTTTTTTATGCTTCTTCTCTAGCTGGATCATAACATACTAGGAGACTGTTGAGCACAAAGTGAAAAGCTCTTAAGAATATCTGTTCTTAAGGGATTAAATGATTACATCTCCGTCCCATTTTTTTCATCTCATAATCAAGTTCAAGATGGTACTAGATAGCTCAGTTGAAGTGATTATATATTTGAAATCAAAATCGTTTTGTCTCCTTTTTCACACCATATTATTTAAGTAAGTCAGACATGTCTTTCCATTCATGTTAGCGTATTTGTGGTTCCTTGCAGCTGTCCCTTTACTTGGAAGACTTGAGTGGCATTTAGAAAACAAATCTTTTTCACAGAAATTGCTATGATAGAGGTAAGATCTCAAACTCTTTTATTTACACTGATACTAATAAATACCATTAAAAAGGAATACGTAGTATTTAATGTGTTTCTGTACCTAAATTAGGTGAAGAGAATGGGAAGTTGATGCATCACTGAAGGTGTAATGGGAGACAGGAACTTTCATTTGAATGGCCATCGGTTCTTTAGTATTTTAGTGTCTGATGATTACATAACTGTTAATAATCGTAACTTCAGATTGGTTTCTTTTGATAAAAGCAGTATTTTAGTATTTTATGGCATCTTTTTTGGTAATTTTGATAGAAACACTAAGGTCAGTTTTTCCATGAAGCAATATTTGTTTATGTTCATTCTTTGCTAAATAGAGTTTCAGTTTCTGGATTTTCTGAATTTGTTGTTGTTGTTTAATATTTGCTGGTGAGAAAAAGTTTAAATGAAGTGGGTAAAAGTGCCGAAGTTCTACTTTCAGCGTGTGTTAGGCACTTAGAATTCTGTTTCACTGAAAATAAATTACACTCTAGTCCTCAAACTTTTAAGTGCTTCAAAAAACTTATATCTTAGTATCATGCTTTTTTTCCCCTAAAGGTTGCTCGAGCATGTTGCTTAAACACAAGTAATTCTTTTAACAATTGGTTTATTCATCATTGACACAAAATATCCTGGCTCATATAAAACATGTAGGGCCGCTGCATTTGGAACATGCAGTGAATGTTCCTCTACTCAGATATTTTATACTTTCCTCAATATCATGATAACTAGGTCACTTCCAAAACAAATGTAGGTAATACTTAAGTTTGATTGATTCTCTTATCATTCATCATTTTCTCCTTTACAGCAAACAAAAATTTTTAGATTTTTTTATAAATTTTTTCAAAACTGCTGTGTTGTCATTACAAGAGCTTGTTATTAAGATCCAGAAAGTATGTCTTGTAATTTCAATAGCATGTGATGATACTCTAAATGCTATGACAGTGTGTTCAACAGCTCTAAAGTGAAAGCTTTACCTATAACACAAAATTTATAACACATTTGCCTTTAAGGGGACAGAGCTGCAAGTTCTCAGTATTAGGTATGCTGGGCCTAAATTACTGCACACCTTAAAGACAATGATAAAGATGTAGAACCTAGCTCAATATTTTGTAGGAGCTAGTGTAAAAATGGAAGCAGATTTGGTGTGCTTGCAGGACCCCGTGTTGCAGAGGAAATGTGCTGCTGTGTTCTGTACTATTTTGAGTTTCCTAAGGGCTAATGGCTTCATGCCCAGGATATTGCATTACTGTAGTCCAGCTGAGAGGTGACGAAGACATGTATTACGGAGGCCAAATCATCAGCAGCAAAGATGAGATGAATTCTCATAGCTCTTTTAGAGATATTGTCAAAAAGAAGTCCACTTCTTTAGAAAAGAAGTTCTAAAATGTAGACTGACTTGTCTAAATGAGGCTGTGTAATGTCTGCCAAAAGATACTTTGCTGTACCACAAGTCTCTTTAAGTGCTTCTTCCTGCCACCAGGTGTAACCTCTCTTTTTCTGTTTCTGCTTCTACCTTCTGTTTTTAATCTATGAGTTCAAGTACTGAGGCAGTTTGGTGACAGTGTGTTGCTGTATGCAATACAATATGATAAAAGGGTAGGATTTTGTGATATCTACGTGGTGTTCTCACTGGAGTCCGTGACCCCTTACCAGTTCTTTCTGTGTCTGCATGTACACTTTAAAATTGGTTTGAGGGAAAGGGAAGTATGTGTTATATTTTTCTATTGAGCCTCTCTGGATATGTATTTATGCTGCAGAGATGCTAAAAGAAAGAAGTCTGCGCTGTTCACAGTGTGGATTATGTGACACAGACCACAATGCTCTTTCTATCTAATGCTCCCTAATAAATTTGATATATGACAGGTCTAGGTGATTAGTAATATCCAGTTTAAAATGTAGATGACAAGGATATATAGTAATCAAAATATAGCAAGAGTATGTTTTGAATAAAGAGGGTTCAGATGTGTTCAGACCGTGCTAACACCTCAAGTTGTTGCCTTAAGTCGTGAAGCTCAAACCATGAGGTTGGAGCAAACTGTTCTATGGCAGCTGCACACAAATATGCAGATGTACATTTGAAAGGCTGAGAAACAAGACGGCTGTTCAAGAAAGGTAAATGTTTAATCGTGTGAGAAAACTGCACAGTTCATGGAGAGTGTTTGCCACTACTTTCAGAGTTTGCATTATGAATTGGCAACTTCGGACAACCGCAGGACCTTAACTTGCCGCTGTTAGCCCATTCATGTTTCCATGACCTGCAATGCTCAACTTTTAATCTGCTTAAAAGGATAACATCTCATTTCAATGTATCTTCTTCATCCTTTCTTCTTGTTTCAATGATTACTTAGAAGAACGGATATCTGAGCACAAGTAGAATTCTGCTCTTCCAACCTTACATTTTATATGAAACTTTTCAGATCTGATTCTGCCTGTCTCGCAAGATGTGAGATTGCAGCTTTAAACTCTAAGAAAAAATATAAAATATGTATGTGTGTGTTTTGAAAGAACAATGCTAATTTTAAGAAATGGAGGTGGTTAGCTGGGGAGATGGACATAATATAAATAGGAAATCTAAGCGCATGATCATATATTTAAAAAAATGCATCTGTTTACAAATCGGACATTGCCTCACTTACAAAAATGCTACAATCTACTAAAGAAAATCATTTGAATCTGGGGAAAAGGCACAGAAGGCCATGTACACTACTAGAGGGCACTAAATCTACTGAAGATGATGATGCTTCTCTGCCTTTCCCATGGCAGTCCATGGCAGTCTAAGTACAGGGAACTTAGTGTCTCCTGAAAATAACTCATTACATTCCAGTCTGATGTTTATTTCTTCCCTTTGGTTTCTTATATTCTCAATGGTACAGACGAATATGAAGAAACAAACAGGATGTTAAGCATTTGCATCCACTCAGTTCCGATCCTCCTAGAGCTCTGCTGAGTGGAAATTCAGCTGGAGAGGGGAGAGCTGATCCCTGTTTTTGGTTATAGTGCCTGTCACGTGAGGCAAACCCATTTCAGGCAGCAGGATCTGGAGTCAGTTTGGTTCTTTAACAATAGCGCCCTTTATTTAGGAAGAATTAGACTCCTTCCTGCCTGTTTTCTAATTGTTTTGATGACTCTTACATTGTGATCGTCACTGGCACCAGGCTTAGAAAGACAGGATAAGTTCTGCCTCAGGATAATCCAAAGCCTAGCAATGTATGAACCCAGTCATCTGCAGGGCCCCTCACACGCTGAATGATGCTTGAAGCAATAAAATACAGGCAAAAATTGGACACCGTCTTGTTCCTTTGAATTCAGTTGCTTGCTGACATTTATTTATGCTTCTCTAGGGAAGATGGGGAGAGTGCAGGTGACCATCTGCTTGAGCAGGAATTTTGTGTAGGTACAAGCTCTCTTCTGCTTCTATTGCACAAGAAGCTGCAAAACGTGAAACTTCAACTGGGGGTCATTTTTTCCTTGGCAGAACTGCTTGCACGAGATGTAATTTTTACTCTTATTGGTGAATCAGTATGACAGCTTTGGTTCTAACACAGTGAAAGTCTTCACACTGGTTTAAATTATTCCCTGATGGTCTCTTTAAAAATAACACAGTAACAATAAAATCTGAATATAAAATATATAATTAACTTAAGTCTCTGTTAGGCTGTGAAAACTTTATTTATTAAACCCAATATTTACAGTTACTCAGAAACAAACAAACTGACAAAAACTGCCAGGAACTGCAGAAGCTGACCACACACAATATAGCCTCAATCATCCTAAGAAGTACAGTTTGGATGGTGTTTTTTATTTCTGAATAACTGTAAAGAAATGAATTGCTTATTCAGAGCAATTCAAACTATGAAGTTTGAATTTCAGCTACTGTCTGCATGGCCATTGTGCAGTTTAATGTACATTCAAGTGACGTTTCTGTTTTCTTTCTGAAGTTGTATTGTAATCACATAGAATATTTTTGTGAAACTGTTTGTTCCACAGGTTGGTATTTTGAGCCATCTAAGAAAATATTCTGTTCTTTTCACAGTTGTTTCCATAAACAGTGTGCATTGGAGGAATTAAAAAAGGCTTTTTTTAGTAAGTATAATAAACATATTATCTAGTTTATAATATACAGCTATTGGAGCCAATATTAATTTGTAAAACCTGTAACTAGGTAGCAGGAAAACAATTTTTAAATTATTTTTAGAGTTTTTTTTTTTAAATGTGTCATAATTCTGGATTCTGAGTCTAAATTTCTTAAAATTTGTTTTGAGGCAAAAGGCATTAAATCAATTATCTACAACTAGCGGTAGGCAGGCAGAATGTTACCCGATAGTTCTTTTAACATTTTCAGGTCATAAGAAGCAAGTCAAAACAGGGGCCAACAGGAGGAGCACAGCATCATTTGCTCCTCTTTTGCATTAGAAGTTAAGTGTTATTGCTTGCAGTTCAAGACAGGTTGGGTAAATAATAAGTAGCTGTACAGAGCAAAGGAAAGTGGAAGAAGAAGGTGTAATATGTTTAAATATAATTTGAGTACTGTAGGCAAACATAATTTGGAAATTTTTGTCCTTGGGGTACATGCAATAGATGATTAAGTTTTAATGGGAAAGCTCATTCCCCAGGAAACTGAATCCAGATTTTCTGATTGAGGCAGAGGAAGGATAGTGTCAGAAACAGAGCAGCTGTAAAGGAAAATTCTTGGACTGCATTTTAAGTTTTCACATTTTAACAGAAGAATGGGCTTTCCACTGTCGCAGACAGGTCAGAAGAGCGAAGATAAAAGCAGACATGGTTTGATCTGAATGATGACAAGAACTTAAGCATAAAAGAACTATGTCCAGAAATACTTGCAAAAATAAAGGACTCCAGGCCTAAAGGTTTTATAGCAAGCAATCTTGCTGGCCTCTGTTGTTTAAGTACGATACAGCATTTAAAATTTAGAACATAATTAGTTGCAAGGCTACTTGCAACTTATGGGCTATGAGTAGCCCATAAGTGCTTGGTTGCAGTTTAGGTACAATTTAGGTTGGTAGTCCAGGAGAATGAACTCTTTATGACAGCTATGAACTAAAATTTGAAGAGAAAGCAAAC
Organism: Tinamus guttatus; assembly: GCF_059628265.1. NCBI lineage: Eukaryota > Metazoa > Chordata > Aves > Tinamiformes > Tinamidae > Tinamus > Tinamus guttatus. Next base: position 13,752,778 of record NW_028288582.1, read on the forward strand.
GTTATCCTTACTCACAGTGCACACCTAAATAATGAGCTATCAGGGAACTTGGTATAGGAAGATTTTGGAAGCTGGTGCTAGATATGTATATGAACATTTAATCTCATTTGAACTACAGCAAATTGGGAAAAAAACACCGGTATTCTTAGTATGTCCTAAACTAGTGAAATGTAAATTGTAAATAAATCTTTATCTGAAGGATACACAGTTCTCTGTTCTTAATATGCTTCTGCTTCTAATTCAAGAAGAGTAATATATAATATTGGTAAGTCTTTCAGTGTGGAAGAAGAAAAATATGGGCAAAGGAAAAATCACAGTAGTTCATGGACTATTACAGAAATAAATTGTCTCTGTACATGGTATATCTTATTACATCTTAATCTGGTCTGAGAAATTTTTCCGGGTCAGATTTTGATAGTTTTAATACCAGCAGTTGGTACTGCAGGCAGTGTACTACCCACTATGCACATGGTAGTTGTATAGCAATGTATAAAAGGCCATGGATTATTAAGCCTACGTATGTAGGGATTTGATTAATGACAACAGTGCATGGTAAGTAGGTGCCTCTGTAACCTGTTGTTTCTCATAATATTTCAGTTAACTATTAAGTGCCTGATAAACTGATGAAACTAAAAATGTATGGGAACAAGTGTTTAAGATTCCTATTCATGTAGAATGCTATAAAAAGGAACCTGGGAGGTTTCCTTTTCACTGGTATGTCCTATATGTTATATTTCTCATCCTAAACTTGATTTCCATGCTATGTCTTCTGTTATCTTCTCACTGATCTCTGTCTGTGAAAACTTTCGCCTCCATAAAATAGATGAAATGAAAACTTTCTCCTCACAGGATAAATTCAGTGCTTTCAAAGTTAAAGCAATAACCATGCATCTTTCATAGTATAATTAATGTTCTTTAAGTATGTTTACATAGCAGAGGAATCTAAGCTGGTTTTAAACCACCTGCTTCCCAGGCCGCTTGGTGTTTGGCCATGGTATGAGAGATCTGAGCAGAGTTTAATTATCCTGTCTGACTTTTGGGGCTCGTCCTACTGAGCTAAGCAGTTGAAGGCCAACTAAAATGCAGTCTCTGCTGGCACTGCACTGAATGCACTACTCAGTTTTAAACAACAGAAAAGATTGCTCGGGTTTCTGATTTATCACTCAGATTAGATACTGAATTACCAAGAAACAAAGGGACAAGATTAAAATCTTTGACCTGTATTTTTACACTTTTTGGATAGATATGTTGAATTATTGAGAAATGGTGTATAAATCACAGCATATTTTGAATTTAGTTCCTACTTTAAAATTAAGGCTTACATAAGAGGCTACCCATACAAAAAGAATAAATATTGTGGCCAAATTCAGTATTTGCTACTTTGGGGAGTGTTATACCCCAAAATTAAGCTATTTTAAGGGTAGTGAAAAAATGTTGAAGTGTCTGATTAATATACAGTTATTTATAAAATAAAAAGACAGTCTATCTTTACATCTAGATGCATTTTTGATAAGCACTCATCTCAGTGAATTAATAAACATGAAATTTCAAGAGAGAGATGAAATATTAGTCTTCTAGACTATTCATTTACTGTACTCATTGAGATTTACAGTTAAAATATTCCTGTCAAAAGAGAAGAACCATTTATCTAATCCAGTTTCTTATGAAAATACACTTAGGTGATCTGGGGAGTCTTCAGTTACCTAATTGAATAAGAGCAAATTTATATCTCTCAGTAACTTGTGATGATCATTTTTGCTCAATTTCCAGTAAAAGAGCATGCAATCTACTCTAGCTACTGCATACCATGAAATATCTATATACTTACTAAAGAATGTTAAGTGCAAAGTGGCCTCTAAAATAAAGATTAATATGCTGTGACATATAATTTTCATAATCAAAAAGGTGACTGTAGCATTTGCTTCAGCTATATGAAAATGAAAATTGAACTCCAAGACCATTCTTGCTTTCAGGCTATTTTTGGCAAGGTTTCAAAAATCTGTAACATTTAAATCTAGTATTTCTTAAAATTACTGCTGCTAGCTGCTTTCCAGTTTTTTCCACATTTATTTATCAGTCAACATATGTTGCTAATCTCTGCTGAAAGGCTGTTCAGAAAGTGATTCTTAATTTGAAGAGGCGTTTGGAGGCTTTCATGATGTTGAACAAACATCTCATAAAGTTGAAGGCCAGTCTTTCAAGACCAGTCTCCAAATGGGCACACATCATGAATATAAACATTATATATGTGACTTATGCCCCTAACTCACATATTTTGGATAAAATCTGTACCTCTTGAAAGTTAATGGCAAAACGTATATGAACTTCAGTGTAGTCAGATTGTCAACACTGACTAATGAATTGATCTTCTGGGGTTATATTCTCAGAATACCTCATAATAACATCAACAAAAAAAAAAAGATTTTGTCATTCCATTTTAGACATTCATAGAATCATAGAATCATAGAATGCTTAAGGTTGGAAGGGACCTCTAGAGGTCATCTAGTCCAATCCCCCCTGCACACGCAGGGTCACCTAGAGCACGTGGCACAGGACTGTGTCCAAGCGGGTTTTGAAGATCTCCAGAGAAGGAGACTCCACAACCTCTCTGGGCAGCCTGTTCCAGTGCTCTGTCACCCTCACTGGTAAGAAATTTTTCCTTAAGTTCCTGTGGAACTTTTGATGCTTCAGTTTCCGGCCATTTCCTCTAGTTCTGTCAGCGGCCACCACTGAAAAGAGACCAGCACCATCCTCCTCACTCCCTCCCTTGAGGTATTTATATACACTGATTAGATCCCCTCTCAGCCTTCTCTTCTCCAGGCTGAACAGGCCCAGCTCCCTCAGCCTCTCCTCGTAGGGCAGATGTTCCAGGCCCCTGATCATCCTTGTGGCCCTGCGCTGGACTCTCTCCAGCAGCTCCACATCCCTCTGGTACTGTGAAGCCCAGAACTGGACACAATACTCCAGATGTGGCCTCACATTCTTTAAGGAATTTCAACCTGTACATTGTCTTTGCCTTCGAATGAATTAATTTTCTTGCAAATAGCTAGTGCAGGTTACAGTAATAATTGCTATCATTAGGCTTTTTGTTTAAAAATGTCTCTATGATTGATCTTTAAAAAGAACATGCACCTTGTTATACACATAGGCACTGATAAGACTGATTGGGTTATAAGGGTTATAAGGAATATCAAATGACTTGCAGGTTCAAAACAAGTAAGAGGAGATGTTTATTCACAGAGTGAGGGTTCAAGGCAGGAGTCTTATATTTGTTCAAAAAGCTTAGACAAATTCATGCAATAAATACAAGCATACATCTGAGGATACTCTGCAATATAAAGCAAATAAACCGCAGGAGGATAAACCAAGTGTACCACTTGGTATAGTGCATCCACATACACGCATCCATTTCTTTTGTACACGTCCATTGTTGACTTCTATCAGAGACAAAGTGTTCAGGTAAATGAAGCAATCATCTGGCTTGGTAAATCTTTTCTTTTTCTTATGAGTTCCTGTTTATCTGAAAAATGTCACTGTACAAATAGGGATGTTTAAGTAAAAATAAGAAGATGCAAGTATTGACCAGCAATCATCATCTACAGTTTCTTTTTTATTAGGTCATATCAGTGGATAAAGGCGATGGTATCGATCAATCTAGAACTCATCAGATTCTTAAACTTTCCTAAAATCCCAGGCTGGGATTCATCTCGCTTTATCTATATCCATTATTCTCTAGATATGCTTTTTTCTTCTCTATTTTCAGTGGAAGAAATTAAATAATATAGTATATTAGATCCTTAATATATTTTAGAGACATTGCATTTCAGTGGATAAGTTTCCCACCACAGTACAGTTCAATAACAAGACCTAGCATTCCACTTTTGGACTAGAACATGTGATGTAGAAAGTTATTGATGGTCAAAAGTCTTGATGGCCAAACAATACAAAATCTCCCTTATCTCTGAGTAAGTTACCACAGTACCTAATCAGCCTCATTAAAAACAAACAAAAGTTAAATATTATAGTTAATTTTTTCTAGCTTTGGCTCCAACTTGTGCCTACCATTATGTATTTTTATGTTACCTTGAAAAAGTACTTACTATCCAAAATATTTACCTTATGCTCTTGATTTGATTGAATCAATTCTCTAATCTTTTTTTGAATTGAGTATTTTAATATCTTCTTACAGGGCATATTTTCCAGAACTCATGTAATTATTGCAGATACTCTCTCAATTCTTTCCTCTTCTTTACTGTCCAGCTGGAATTGTGGGTACCAGAAATTAGATACGGTATTTCCTTCGTAATTTTGCTAATGCTTTCTTCTGAGATAATATTTGGCTTGTATTTGTTTTAAATATTATCCTGCTTCAAGGATCATATTCACCCTCTTATGTAGAGCTTCACAGTAGGAGACAGTCTTTAGCTGCTTACTTTCTATGACTCCCCAGTCCTTTTTAGTCACTGCTTTCCAGGACAGCAGCTCCATTTTGTAATTGTGACCTACATTCTTCCCTCACTGATGCATAAGTTTACATGTGTTTATATAATAACATATTGTGTTTGAAAGGAGCCCTCTTTCCAAATGATTTATCAATTTGAGTAAATGGTCCATCTCCAGCAATCATGCTGTCCTTAGAGACTTGACTAAGGCTAATCATCATCCCAAACTTGTTACTAGCTGAAAAGCAATAGAATATCATCATGTGCTAGGAATTAATTCTATTTAAATATTTCTAGAAGGATTTCTTGCCATTTCGTCTGATGGTGGGCATATAAGATTCGTTATTGCATCAAGTGGTTTCACCTTTAGCTGACCAGATTAGGAAAGTGTTTTACTTTATAATAAGTTAATAGTTCTGCCTTATACTTATTTTGCTTTCTATATTCCTTATATATGTATATATTCTGCTTTATAGGTTTCTAGTCTGCTTAAGCACTAGGACAGATTCTGTTCGCTGCCAAGAGAAGAGAGCAATCTTGTCAATGATATTAGCAGTCAGTAGTTTGGAGGGTTTTTGAATAAGATGAAGATTAACATTTCTTATTGAAAGGAAGAATGATAAAATGTTTATGTAAATAGTACTTCTTCAGAGAGATGGGAATAAGAGGTGGCACATATTCCAAACCAAGTCCCTTTTCTATGAAGACAAACTTTAAGAGGTAGTGTTTTCATCTAAAAAAAAAAAAAACCCTTACTGTGATTTGATAGTTATTGATGTCTTGAAAGGGGGATAATATAGAAAAGTTTCTTGCAACTGCAGGAAGGGCCGATCACAGAATGGCTGAGGTTGGCAGGGATCTCTAGAGATGTGTACAATTTCTGTTTATCAGCCTTCATAACCTTTGTAACTGTGTTTCTGTATTTGAAGATGTTGTAATTAAATTATTTTCTTTTACCATAGTCTGCATTTTTAGAATAAGGTTAAACATCACATTGCATCCCTATGTGTAAGGCTTTCTTTAAAACTACGCCATTGTACTATTTTCTCAGATTCTAGAATCTTTATGCAATTTCCAGAGCATTGAAAGGATAATAAGGTAAAACTCTGCTACACAGAATGGTTTTATCTGGAATTTGCAATTTTATTTGTATAGAAGACACATCCCATTGGTTTGCTGCAGAATAGTAGGGAACACTACAATTTAGCTGCAGAATGGGAACACTACAATTGAGCACTACTGGTCGCGGCAGTTTGCAACACTATAATGCCACCAATTTTTCTGTCATTTACAAATTTTATCAGTAAAAATTTTGGATTTGATTCCAAGTTATTACTGAAGTGAGAGACTAAAGTGTGAGAGAGTGATTGACTTATACTGGTACAAGTCAATCTATATAGTTCAGTGCAATCATTTTCCTAGATTATAAGGAAATTTTGAGATCCAACAGTTAACTTTTTTTAATAATTTAATATTGATGTTAGTATAATTCTCATATTTCTAGGAGGTAAGCTAAGCAGAACTAAGACAAATATTTTACAGGAGCCTACTTTGTCTGCCAAATTTGTAATTGCATCAAATAATTTTATGAAGCGTATTTGACAAAACCTCATATGTTAATGGCAGTACTTGAATTGACATCTCCTATCAGCTTGGGTCATAAATATTAACAGTTTTTACTTTTCAAAGATATTTCTTCGATTATTGTATTATCTACTAGAGAGCATACTAGTCTAAATTAACATTTTTCTCCTACAACAGCAAGGAGTAGGTGTTTTGCTGACATAATCTGCATTCAGAATAAACTTTTTGCAACATGCGAAGGTCATGGGACAATTTGGGATAATTTAAATGCAAATTTACAATATCCTAAGATTTAGACGTCTTGGTTTGCTTATTGTTTTATGGAACCTCTTTACAAGCAGGTTGGATTTTGATTTAGGAAGGGAATGGAAGAGCTAAATTTGTATTAAAATTACTACATTTGACAAAGTCATATTACCTCTTTTTGTTACCTATTGAATAGAGATGATACTCCTTTTGAAAAGCTTCGAGATCTTTCTGCAAAATGTATTACATAAAAAGCATTTTTAGCTAATTATCTCTTTGCATAGAATTCCAATGGGTAGGATTCATGAGGTCTTTAAGAACAGTGTTGGCGCTGGGTATCTTCACTAAGTGTCATTTCTGTTTTACATAATGTCTTTGGGGCTTTAAATACCAATCTCTTTTCTCTTATAGAGAAGTTGATCAGGATTCTGATGGTCATGTCAGCTTCAAAGAGTTTGAATCTGCAATGAAGTACGGACAAGATGAAGTATCAACACTGTACTTTGCCTAAAGTATATTCTCTAGTGAAAGACAAAGTGAAAACTCTAGATCTCAAGATATTTAAAAATCAATGAAACTTCATTTGTTTCAGTTAGCGTTTTAAGAACTTTGACTATAAATGTAGCTCAGAAGAACAGCCTTTGAAGCTTTACTGTTGACAAGTAGGGTTTATTAATGTACGTGTGTATGCGTGTGTGGAATACTTAAGATGTTTGAAATCTCTACTGATTTCCAATCATGCTTGTGAGGAACTGCAACTGTATACTTTTTCATTTTGACTTAACAGATAAAAAAGGAGTGACTCTGATTTCAACTTACTATGAAATTTATTTGTACATTTTTTAAGTGCTTTGTTGACAGAACAAAATATCTCACCCATGTACAAACAAATACATGACTGATAATGCCTTCTCTTTTAGAATCAGTAGTGCACTTGTCTTTTTATTATTTCACTTTCACATCTTCTTCACCACACATTATTTTTAATTTTACATTTATTGGTGGTTGCCTACATGATGTAATTCTGAACAACAACAAAATCAACTCAAGATTTGCATATACACCATAAAAATAAGGAAGGTCAGCATAAATACTTAGCTTCTCCCTACTGATACATTTTTATTAAAGTGGAGATGAAAAATAAGTCTTTAAAGTGTACGTAATGTTCCTTTGTCCGTCAGGCTGAAAATATAGTAGATACAAATCTTCAGCTGAGTTTGAATGAAGAATCTGGATGTATGCACTTCAGCAAGATCAGAGAATTTTCCAAGAGCTGTGAGGAAGTATAAGAATCTGTTGCTGTCTGCACTCCTATCTTCCCTCTCTCTCCCCCTTTTCCCTCCTTCCCTCCCTCATCTAGTAACTGATTATGGAGATATTCTTGCCTACTTTAACTTTTATACACCCATCCAAGCTGTGCTATGATGAGATAAATCCTTCTTATTCAATTCATTTTATCTGTGATCAGGTACTTCCTACTGCCTTTACTGTTCATATTAATAATAATAGATAATAGAGATTTCATTATGGTCACTGTATCTGATCATATGGTCCACTTTCTTGCTCTGTTTCTATCTTCCTGACAGTTGTTGAATTACTTGGATTATAGATTTGTTCTGAAATTGTCCAGAGGCAAACCCCTCTGCAGGTGGGCTTGCAGGCTACAGGACATAATTACTACCGCTGTAGATAAATAGCAAAAAATAATGATAGTAAGAGGAAGAGAATAGCTTTCAATCCTATTCTAAAGCAAGAGGGAAGTCTCAATTTTTTTCTTTCAAAATTGAAGTAAGACATGTCAAAGTTGTAATATGCAGTTGAAGTATATATAAGACGATGTCTGCATTTTCTGTTCTTGTATGGTTTACACGTATGTGTATCCTTTTCGATGCATAAAGCGAAATCTTTCTATTCTTTAAGGCAGATAGGGAATAAATGATAGTAGGAAATTGGAGATTCTGAGTATATCAGTAGATATATCTGATTCTATATATAAGAGCCATTAGGTGAAATGAGCTGTAACTCAAATAGCCTGCTTTATGTGCTAATCAGTGAGAGAGAACTGGTGTTTCCCTTGAAAGGTGATAGCAAGACATGTTAATAGATTGGGGGTTTTGTCTTAGAAATGACATTTCCCAATAGATGAATGTTTTCATAAGAGAATCATCACCATGGATGTTAATTAGCAATATCATCACAGCTTCTGCAGAGACACAGAAAATTGAATTATTATCCCACAGGGATAGCTTCTGCAGGTCTAGACGCATTCACAAGGAAATGTAAGATGGTGGCTGTGCCATTACTTACGCGGTATTTTTTTGGTCAATAGATTTCTGTTTCCATGGTGCTCAATCCTTGTACATTTCCTGAACACTAAATCCATGCAGTAGTATTTTATTTTTCCTGTGTTATTTTTGTAATATTTATTTTAAAAATAATTGTCTAGTTCATAAGGGCAGCCAATCTGTCAGTTTTCCAAGTTCTGGAAATCTAATGTCTGGTAATAACTTTTATTCAGCCATTAAAAAGTATATGGCCTCTTTTGTTTAACTTTCTGGCCTGACTGTGTTTTGTTATTTAAATAATCTGACAGTATTTGCAGTTCAAAGACATTATGCTATAGAGCATAATATTCTGTTAAAGATTATAACCGACAAAATGTCTTTGTATGCTTTCCTCTTTAAGAAAAAAAAATGGAAAGATGCTTTAGAGAGGAAAGAGCTCTCTGTTTCCTTTAGTTTCATGTACTCTCAGTCCTCATTTTCCCGGGTACTTGAAAAACTGCTATAAACTTGAATTACTGAGAATGGAAACTCCAGGAGAGGCCAGTGAAATCATTTTACTATGTTCCAGAAGTTTTTTAGGAAAAAAAAAAAAAACAGAACTTTAATAAAGGATCATAAGTGTTCTTGTTTCTCCTCACATGAGGACTTACTGAAATTAACTGTGCAGATGACCACAACTGAGTGGAACTGAGCAAGTTCTGGTGATACTCTCCCTACTGAATACTTGAAATAACTACTCATTTGTGTTTACCAGGGTTTTGGCTATCAGAGTGCAGAAGCGCTGAAGTTATCGCTACAGATCAATAAATTGACATTTAGTAGATGGCTGAAGTGGTGGGCTAGTCTCTGTGATGGTTTGGTGATGGTTTGGCAAACAATAAGAGCAGTAGCTACCCAGTTATTGGAAGAAGGAGGTCATATACTCACTTGTTTTTGTATGTTTTCTATTGCTGAGGTAATGGCTCTCCTTTTGGTCATCAGGAAGGGATCTGCAGAGCCAAGAGCTATGAGCGGATGCAGCATTAGCTTGCAAGTTATGATTCTGATGATGCATATTCCTGTATATTGTTATAAAATGGGACTGTATGCTCATTAATAAGTCACATTCTTATGAGGTTCAAAACAAACTCATCCCAAGCATGCAAGGCCGTCAATGGTTTGTGCCCAGAAAAAAAGTTGGATGGCTACCATCTCTGCCACATCCTTTGGAAATGAATCATGGCTCAACCTCCAGCAGAGAAATGTTGAGCTGTGGTAAATACAAAGAAAGAGCCATGCCTTTGTCAGGAACAAATAATTATTTGTATATCCTGTGGCTCAACACAGAGGTGTATCTTTGGGATTTACTTATCAGGATGTTGTACTGTGTTTTCCAAGTTTATGAGCACATCTGCTTTCTTACTATGCAGACTTTCTTGTTTTCTCAGTGAATTTGCAAGCAGGATTTACTTGTAAGAATACCTGTGAAAAATATATTTACTTTTCTCAAGTTTTCAGATGAGGGATCAATTTATTTAAATTATTGCAAATAGATCCTTATGTACTGAGCTTGTTGCTACCATTTTCTGTAGATAGATGACATAACCATAAATACTATCAAAATATATTTGTTTTGTTCTCCTGGGCTTCTGTGATTCACTGTAGCTGTTGAAATCTAGTAATTTTCTTTTTAAAGGATTTGGATGATTGCATAGATGGAACGAGTGGTTGTTAAATTATGGTATTTGGGCAAGCAAATATTCCTGGTAGCTTGCAGAGCGTAATATACTGGAATCAGAGAGTGCTTTGATTGAAGTAAAATTCAGAGGATTGAGTCTGTACCAAGATTTCAGTCACTGAAATAGTTTTTCTTTTTTCCCTGCTCTATCAGGCAATCATTATTTTATCTGCATATTCAGTAATCAGAAGGATACAGAAGTAAATTTGTGCAGTACGTCATAGAATATGTAATGTTTCCCTCTAAGGTCTCCCAACAAAACTTTATGTAAAGATAGTACATTAGGGTTGCAGGAGTGTTACTGTGTCTTCTATATTTAATCAATTAGGTGGGTGGTGACTGACAAGTCAAAAACAGTAACTAGTTGGCACAAGAAATATGACAGTTCAAGGAAAAGCTGTGGCATGATTCTCATTTACTACAACATACTGGCTTTACACTTCTCTGGCAATGAAATGTGGTCATAAAATTGGTATGAATTACAGCTGCATTCCTTTGATTCATTAACACTGTTCTTTTAGTGGAAAGGTACTTGAATGTAGAAAAGAGTCAGGAACTCTGTGTACGGGCTGCCAATAACAAAATATATTACAATATGTAATTATTTGAAAAATATATTACATCACTTTTTCCATATGAAAACAAAGAGGAGGGCTTTTAAATGGCAGTTCTTTAAGAATCCATTTCTGACTCTAATTTACAAGAAATAGGATATTAGGAATGAATTTTGAAAGAGCCTATAGGCTGCATATGAACTTTGGCTCAAAGTATAATGTGATCTGAAGCGAATCCCCTAATCTTCCCCATGTTTCCCCACTGGTTCAGTAGGGCATACAAATTAAATTCACTTTCAAGGAAAGTAAATAAGAAGTCTGCTTGAGGTGCCCACAAAGTATATTTCAGTGCCTAACGGAGATAAGTGGATCTCAGTAAGTGACTGTCCTGCACCACCATAAAGTCCTCCAGACCGCATCAGGCAGTCAGGCATTAGGAGACTCTAGAAAGGTCTAGGGTTTCCTAGAAAGAAGATTTTCAACCATGACTTGAAGTGATTCTCATGCTGCAGGAATGATGAAATTGTCTGTGCACCTTCGAATTTGCAGTTGACTATTAACTAGTATTAGAAGGTCAGTGTTAGAGCCCTTCATTGCCACTTGGCCAATAGAGGAGTTGCCTACTCCAAACTTGAGCCACTAATCACTAGGAGAGAAGGATTAGAAGTCAAGGATCATGAGGCTCCACAAAGGTGATAGTCTCTTTTGAGCACAGGAATGGGGTGCTAAGTCATCGTGTAATTATGATGGAGTAACGGACTGGTTGAAGGGCTTCCACTGTTCCCCTCCACATTTGATTTACAGCAACCACCATATTCAGAAAATTTTGAACAACATAGGTGGTGAGAACATTTCATCTAGTGGATCAGATTGAGTCTAGTCTATAGCAAATTTCCCAAATTCCACATGGTGACAGCCTCAGCACCAATTGCAACAATATACTAATCTGCTGCTTTTTCACTAAATTGCTAATTATTCAGATTGAGGTAGCCAGAGAAAGCCTGGTGCCTGTGGTAGTTTTCATATCTGTGCTTCAGTGAAAATCTCAGCCACAGTCAGATGAAGTCTCTCACTAACACCAAGGAGGAATTGTGTGTGCAGTGCAAAATGTCTAGTCAAGTTTCCATTTAGATACATTTAGCTTTGGTATGTAAATTGAGAATTTTCTTTGTGTGACCATTTACCTTTCTGAAAACAAGAAAACACTGTAGAATGTAGATACAGATGGCTTACAAACTGTTTGTGAAAAATAGGATGCCCACCACAGTGACTCTTAGGCTGAGTTGCTGCATTAAATGACCTGAGTTAGTCCTACTGCAAAAACCTAGTAACTGCAGAGCAGTTATGCTAGAAGGAAAGATCTTTGAAATACTTAATCCTTCTTGGAGAAAAAAGCTGTGATAGATGTTAAATAATTATAAAATATTCAGTGACATATTGAGATATAACAGATGCTATGGAATCATGTCATATTCAAACATTGTACTAATTTTATAAGTGTCATATATTTGTTAGCATTTCTATTTCAGGCAAAGGACAATCCTGAGAGTTAGTAATGTGTAATTCAACTGATAAAAAAGTACAAATAACAAGTCATTGAAATTCTACTTTCCTGCTCTGTTGGGAAAGCAGAAAACACATATTTACCTGGCTCAAAAGGCCTTAGAAGATAAAGAGCTTGAAATTCTGGTTTTTGACAGCTCGTTTTGAAAGAGAAAAGCAGTATTCCAAAACTGAAAGGCTCTCCCTAAAGAGAGCATCCCTGAAGAAGGACAGAAGTATCTTAGATTTTCCAGATCTTTATTTGGAAGATAGGTCACTGCCTGATGAGCTAGGACGTGTAAGAGCATCTCACTTTTAAGCTTTCTTTTTTCTGAGAGGCTCTTGATCTGAATTAATAACTGCAATTAAATACGATTTTTTTCACAGTTAGCTTTGTGAAAATGAGCAGATTTTATTGTTCTACTGATTTTACAACTTTTAACACTGACCTGAAGTCGCCAACTGAACAGGAACAGGAACACCAACAGGAACAATTGTAAAGTCAGGCAGATTTTGGAGCCTAAAAGTCTCATCAGGATAGGGACTCATATGCTTCTAACCAAAAAAGGAATGAAAACTGAAGACCAAAGTAATCTGAGTGCCACAAATTGTAAGAAAGAACTGTTGCACAGGACAGATCCTCCTAGTCTAATTGTGTAAGCTGTGAGACATGTGATGCTTTTCTACCTAGCACGCTGTGTGTGTTCAGCAATCAGAGGTTTAAAATTCTTTTCTATTAAGTTCCATATTTCAGAAGTAATTCCATCTTGAGTCCCACATTTATTTCTCTGCATTACATAGCAGTGTAAAGTTGTTTCTCATGTTATGTTCTGTAGCTTTCATAATAATTACCTGAGAATTCGATAGTAAGATGGAAGTACAGTTGATTCAGAAACAATGTTAGAAACTAGTTAGATTTTTCTCTATTTTTAACATAATTTTTATTCATGCATTATAAAACTTTACTGTCAGAAATATAAAATAAATATTATATATCATAGCTATATATCATAAAACTTTCAGAAATCATATTTCTGCAGTATTTAAGCACCTATATAAATGTGAAGATTCTTCCTGCAGTTTGCACAGCCTTTTAGGCACTCTGGCACTTTGCACTGGAAAGTAACTTCCTTAAGCTAACTACTTATGTACCTTTGAAAATCCTATAGGAATCAACCTGCCTTTTTAGATTTTTAAGTTTGGGCACATAATTTGCATAAACACACACACAAAAAGGAGAATTTTATAAATCAGAAACATTTCAAAGACATCCTCACTCCTGCAGTTCACTGTAGCATGAAGGGCAGTAAAGGATCCTCAAACTGTGACTTGACTACTGCGTATTTATACACTGCAGGGCAATATCATGGAAAATATTGCCTATTGCCTAAGGTTTGGGTGGTTAAGCTCTACTTACTTTGCTCTGGCAAAGCTGTGGTGCTCCAAATTTTGGAGCTGCTACTTCATAGAGATATTTTCTGTATTTGCAGAAATCCGGGAGAACAGCTGCAGCTTTCTAAACGTAGCAAATCACCTAAATTTTCTGGAGACAAATGCAGCTTAAGAAAAGTGAGTCATCTGGCTTATTAAAATAAAATCATTTAATACTGAAACTTATAAGGTGCTTTTAACACTGACTAGTCATAAACTATGCTTACATTGTTGCCACTATTATATTATTTTGTTCATAATGATGAAAAATGGCAAAAGCTACAAGTTAGTACAATGCATTAAAACTCAGATCAGCAAAGACTAATTCTCAGATCTCTAGTACTGAGGACTCTAAGTCCAGCATAAGAAAACTTGCTAGATCATAGAATCATAGAATCATTAAGGTTGGAAGGGACCTCTAGAGATCATCTAGTCCAACCCCCCTGCATACGCAGTGTCACCTAGAGCACGTGGCACAGGACTGCGTCCAAGCGGGTTTTGAAGATCTCCAGAGAAGGAGACTCCACAACCTCTCTGGGCAGCCTGTTCCAGTGCTCTCTCACCCTCACTGTTAAGAAATTTTTCATTAGGTTCCTGTGGAACTTTTGGTGCTTCAGTTTGTGGCCGTTTCCTCTAGTTCTGTCAGCGGCCACCACTGAAAAGAGACCAGCACCATACTCCTCACTGCCTCCCTTGAGGTGCTTATAGACACTGATCAGATCCCCTCTCAGCCTTCTCTTCTCCAGGCTGAACAGGCCCAGCTCCCTCAGCCTCTCCTCATAGGGCAGATGTTCCAGGCCCCTGATCATCCTTGTGGCCCTGCGCTGGACTCTCTCTAGCAGCTCCACATCCCTCTTGTACTGTGGAGCCCAGAACTGGACACAATACTCCAGATGTGGCCTCACCAGGGCTGAGTAGAGGGGCAGGATCACCTCCCTTGACCTGCTGGAGACGCTCTTCTTAATGCACCCCAGGATCCCATTGGCCTTCTTGGCCACGAGGGCACATTGCTGCCTCATGGTCAACTTGTCGTCCACCATGACACCCAGGTCCCTCTCTGCAGAGCTGCTCTCCAGAAGGTCAGTCCCCAGCCTGTACTGGTGTCTGGGATTACTCCTCCCCAGGTGCAGGACCTTGCACTTGGCCTTGTTGAATTGCATGAGGTTTTTCACCACCCAGTTGTCCGGTCTGTCCAGGTCCCTCAGGATGGCAGTGCAGCCCTCTGGGGTATCGGCTACTCCTCCCAGTTTTGTGTCATCAGCAAACTTGCTGAGGGAGCACTCTGTGCCTTCATCCAGGTCATTGATGAATAAATTGAACAGGACTGTACAGAGGACTGACCCTTGTGGGGCACCGCTAGCTACAGGCCTCCAACTAGACTCTGCACCACTGATCACCACCCTCTGAGCTCTGCCGTCCAGCCAGTTCCTAATCCACCTCAGTGTCCACTCATCTAACCCACACTGCCGGAGCTTGCCCAAGAGGATGCTGTGAGGGACCGTGTCAAAAGCCTTGCTGAAATCCAGATATATGACATCTACTGCTCTCCCCTCATCTACCCAACCAGTTATTCCATCATAGAAGGCTATCAGGTTAGTCAAGCATGATTTCCCCTTGGTGAATCCATACTGACCAGTCCTGAGCACCTTCTTGTCCTCCACATGTTTGAGAACAACAGCCAGTATGAGCCGCTCCATCACTTTTCTGGGGATGGAGGTGAGGCTGACTGGCCTGTAGTTGCCTGGGTCTTCCTTCTTGCCATTTTCGAAGACCGTGACTGTGACATTGGCTTTCTTCCAGTCTGCAGGCACCTCCCCCATTCTTCAGGACCTTTCGAAGATGATGGAGAGTGGCTTAGCAATAACATCTGCCAGCTCCCGTGGCACTCTCAGATGCATCCCATCAGGGCCCATGAATGTGTGAATGTCAAGTTTCCCTAAGAGCTCTCTGACCCAAGCTTCCTCTACTCAGGGCAAGTCTTCCTCTCTCCAGGTACCTTCTCTGGTTTCTAGGGTCTGGGATTCCAGAGGGCTGCCCTTGGTAAACACTGAAGCAAAGGTGGCATTCAGTAGCTCTGCTTTCTCAGTGTCTTTCATAACCAGGGCACCCATGCTGTTGACCAGCGGACCCATGTTTTGCCTGATCTTCCTTTTACCATTGATATATTTGAAAAAGCTCCTATTATTTTTAACATCTCTTGCCAGATTTAATTCCAATTGTGCCTTGGCTTTCCTCGTTACATCCCTGCATTCCCTGACAACATTCCTATATTCCTCCCAAGGAGCCTGTCATTTTTTCCACTTCCCGTATAGTGCCTTTTTCTGTTTGAGTTTTGCCAGCAGCTCCTTGCTCATCCACTCAGGCCTCCTGCCCCCTAAAAAATTTGGAGACAGCATAGGCCTAGGGACACAAACGTAGGAACCTTAGTCTTGCTGAAGTCCTGAGAACTTAAATGCCTTATAGGGTAAGGTCACTGGTCCTTCTAGCTGCATAACCTGTGGACAGGGCCAGCTCTGTCCCTGGGAAAGAAGAGTGCACAATCCTGGACACTACCTGCGGTTCATTCGCTTCATCCTGCCCCAGCATCCATAGTCATTGGATTAAGAAAGTTGGAGAGCACAGCTTTGCCTGTGGCTTTATTTCCTATTTTGGACCATACCCATGAAATTGTCTAATCCCCTTTTCAACCTGCTGATACTGTCCGCCTTTAAGAACCTCTTGTGGCCACAAATTTCAGAAAGTTATTCACCATAGTAATTAAAAAAAAAATCCATAGTTCAGTCTCTTACTAGTTTCAATGAGTGTTCCTGACATTGGAAGAAATTTGAATAACGGTCTCCATTTGCCTTAATCACTTCTTTTATGATGCTGCAAAGCTTGAACATATCTTCCCCCAGACATCTCCTCCGCAGCCTGAAGAGTCAGGATCTCTGCATTTCTTCGCCCATGGCTCCGTGGCACAACATTTCAGCAGAAGTACCAGCCATCCACCCTCCCTCAGTGCGGCCTGTTGAGTAATGCCAGATAAACCACTTGGGTCAAAGCCTCCCAGCCTTGAAGACATCTACGCAGGTTAGTGACATGCCTCACTGAAGTTAGATACCACACGTTACCCAGTGCCTTAGGGCTTGCGTTGGCTCAAAAAGCTTGTGTGATGCTGCTGGGAGGGTCTCTGCATTGTGCTCCACAGCAGAGAAGTCCTCATGGACATTTTTAATACATCCCACTCGTAATCAGCGGAACCGCAGCGATGGCGTTGAGGGTTTTATTTCGTGGATTCTGATAACGGTGCATGAAAACAGTAATCTAATTGCATGTCAGCTCTGCTGGAAGTTTTGACAGGAGATTCTCAACTACACAAAGCATCTTTTTACTTTAGAAATCAGATATTTAGATAATTATTTCAAAGGTCTTTGGTTTCCAATAAACAAGAAACACTACAATATCATTTTATTGTCACTTTTCAGAGCATAACAGTTAATTTAACTATATGGTTACACCATTACTATATATAATAAAATGTGATGTTCATGTATGTGCAGTATAGAGTTAGGGTTATCTGAAACTTCGTATTGTTATGACTTTTAAAGCCTTTGTGTTCTGATGGACCTTGTGGTTCATCATTGCCTATGTTTATTTGTACAGCTCCCAGGTGATTCCGTGCTGGAAACTGTATCTAATCCAGTATAAAATCTTTTCCTTCCTTTAAATACTCATGATCACAATTTCAGGTATATTTACTGAAGGAGCATCTATCCCCGTACAAGATCACATTAGGCTAAGCACTCCACAAGCATGGCTAGAAATGAGTCTCTGCCTCTAAGACCTAGAAATATTCAATTGCTCTTTATTCCTGCTGAGGTAACCTCTTACTCCTCGATTCTATGAGCCATTTACTTATCTCCAGCTTCACAAATAAAGCATTTTTTTGCATGTTTTACAGAACCCATCAGTGCCCCTTCCTGCATCAATCAGCAGAAAACCTAAATATTTAACCTCTGTGAAATAGTCTCTGATATTATCATAAAAACTACATGGGCAACAGTATGTTGGTAAGCTATATTTGATGTTTCTCCTTCCTGTGCCAGATAATATATGTGCATAATTGCTCAAGTGTCGTCTGGTTGAAACTTCAGATGTGTTGCTCTGATAACGAAAGCGCTGATTTGATCCCACACATGAAATAGAAGTGTGATTAATGTGAGTCTGCTTGATTTTGTAGATCCCTCATATAAGAAAAGAGCAATGTGTTGTCAAAATCTTTCTAGAAATATGCATTTACTAATGATTTTTCCAAATGGAATGAAAATACGGCTGGAAGATATTTGACAGTTTTGGACTTGAAAAAAGTTAATCTTACCCATGAACATAGAGTATTAGTAGGAAGCCTCTACCCTGCTTGGCACGTATTGCTAGGGCTTCGTGACGTGGGGAGGAAACGTCAGCGATGAGTGGGATGCAGAGGCAGCAGCAAAACAGTGGGGCTCAGCCCAGCCTCTGCTGCAGTAGATGGCACAGCTCCCTCTGAGGCAGCCCAGGCGTGTGTGGCATCAGCCTCGTCCCACAAAACAGAGAGGTGCTGTCAGGCAATTGGAAAGAGCCCCCAGAACTCGCTGGTCCCAGTAACAAGCATCAGTGGAATGGGGTTTTCGACCACCACCGTCTTTTAGGTTTATGTTATTTTCTGTCTCCTTTCCCCAAAATATGCGAATAATATGAATATGTGCCACGTAGAGCTGCAAATGGACATTTGTGAAGACGTATCAGGTCAGCACCCGCATGGCGATGGAGACCCTTGAGCGAGAGCCCCAGGGATGGTGAGGACTGAGGAGTCCTTGATCCTTGAGGAAGGGCTGAGTGAACTGGGGCTGTTCACTCCAAGGATGTGAAAACTGAGCAAGGGGATGGCAGTGTTATTGGAATGCACAAAAGAGTGTTTTGATTAAATGATTAAATGCATCAAGTGAGATTTACTTTAAAGTAAGGAAAGCTCTAATGGTCAAGGAGTGACTGGCCCCTACATGCCCACTGCTGGGGCTTAAAAGCACAGGCTTGACATGCACCCACCAAGGAAAGTTTAGGTGTCCTTCATCCTACCACGGGGCGCCGGGATGAGGTGACACCCTCTGTTGGCCTCCCAGCCCCTTTTCTGTGGGCTGGGGTGTTCCTCCTGCACACCTTTCCACCTGCCCTCGCACCTAATCCCACGCTCAGCTTGCTCTGCCCCTAGCACTTGCTCACTCTGAGCTGTATTTGAGACAAGGAAACTGTGAAGTGCCTCTAGAAAAGTATGTTTGATTTTTTCAAATCTTTTTTAAAGTTTGTTTGTCTACCTGATCATGTCCTTTTTTTAAATACAGATTATTGTCATTTCAAATGTGCACAAAGTGATAAGGGAGGTGACTCGAAGCTTATTATTAATTTGCTGGTTTTATCTTAGGGAAATTAACATTCTGGTGAGGAATTTAATTGGGCTTTTCTGTTAATTCTCATAGTGACGCTTTGGTTTTTCCTTTAGGGATTGCAGAGAGAAACCAGCATCTGGTATTTGAAGATGCTGGGGATTTACACCATATTATGTGTAATATCAGTACTGTAAATAAACAAAATGAATAATTAAGTGAATAATGAGGTGATTGAAGACTTTTCTGACTATATCTGTGGAAAATCAAAAGCGAATTTTGCAGTCCTGTACTCTGTTCCTTGTTGGCATGTTCAGTATGCCATTGCCCATATGGATCCTACCAATATATATATATTTTCAAACAGAAAGCAGAAATACTATTAATCAAGGCTATCAGATACAAAGGATACACTTGCTTTTTGGTATATTCTCTGTTCATGTTAAAAAGAGTAAAGCATAAGAATATTAGAGGTTTTCTTGTGTCAGTCACTGTCCCTTACTGTCAGTTCGTGATCTGGAGCTATTTAAAGTCTAGAGGAGCCCTGGCCAAGCTACACTACTGGAAGCTCTGCATGGTCTGTCCTGCCCCAAAGCAGCATTCTTCAGTTCCTGGAGCATTTTCACTTTCTGGCCATGGAGAAAGCACTGAAGGTTTGTTTCTATTGTTGCTGGAGAGGGTTTCCTTTCCCTGGTTACTGTGTGAAATGCTGCACATTAACACAGCGCCTCTGCCTCACCTGGAACAATGCCGTTTTTCCTTTGGGAAGAAAAATGCAAGTTCCTATTTTCACATTTTTAGAACTCTTCAGGTAAAGCTTGCAAAATACCAAGACTTTGACCACATCTACTCGCAATATGCTGCCTCCCCAGGGAAGATATGGCAAATGGATAGATTTTGCAACAGGTGATAGTAGGAAGTGTTGAGATCGGTGGATCGGTAGCATGAGATACCTGGTGGATCGGTGACTCCCCCTTCCAATCCATGTGGCAGCGTAAGGATGAGGACACGATGCTGGGTTCAGTCCCAGGGCTGCCACGGGCTAAGCGCGCTCAGAGAAATGGCTTAATTCCCTTGTTCCTTGCATTTTAAATCAAAAGCAAGCAGATTTACTGATTTCACTCACCTTAAAAAGGAAAGTGACAAGGGACAGCAAGACTTCTCTCTGAACATGTGGTATTAGACAAAGTGAGCACATTTTTTTTTTTCTTTCAACATGCTATTAGTGTGCTCATGATCAGAGCTGTGCCAGCCAAGTTAGCTCAGACCTCAGTTTCTCTGGCTGCAGTGAGATGACAAGAATCATGTCCCTCAATAGGGTTTTGAGTGAACTTGCTTAAAGCTGAATAAAGCAGAGCAAGATTCCCTAGGAATCCACAGAGGAATGTGCCCATTGCCTTGATGCCCTTCACTCTGTTGGGAAACCTGATATGGAGACAGCTTGAAACTGTGGCTGGAGTTAACACTGCCCCAGTTTCAGCTTTCCGCCTTGAAAGTAGCTGCATATAAGAAGAATACAAAGTGTTTTGGTGTATGTTTGATACAATAATTATACTAAGCACCTCCTCAGCTACTCAAAAATAAGGGACACTGAGTGGCCAAGGAGATGTAGTAAAAACTTGTGGTGGAGTAGGTCTGACATCTGATGCCGAGTGCTCTGCAGAATATTAGGTCATTGCTTGAAATCTGTTATTGCCACCATAGATGAGTGTCCTCAGCTTTTTTGGACAAGTTCCCTGCAGATGGGCTCTACCGTGGTGCCGTTATTTCCATCCCAGAGGCGGGCACGCTCCTGCTCACCTCTGATGGAAAACCTCCGTCATCTCCTGAAGCACAGCAGTACAGGAACGAGTCAAAAAGCACCAGAACTCTGCAACATCAGCGCTCTGGTCTGCTGAAGTGACAGGCCTTTAAAAAAGCTGTACATTAAAACACAGCCTTATCTCAGAAGTCCCATTCCTGGTAACGTGACGTGAAACCTTCACACATCGCAACTGCAGAAAGTATGGTTGGTCCAGTGTTAAATCCCCAGCAAGGACAAACTATTTTTAGAGCTGTCATATATTGTTGCACCTGAGCTTTATTTGTCTTCTGATTAAGAGAGGGTTTTCTTCAGATAAATTCTCTTGAATTTCATGCTCATTTACAAAGTCTTATGTTCCAGTTCAATTTATTTTAAAGCAGATTCTTTGGGGAAAATTATAAAGCTAATTTGAATTGATTCTTTGGAGATTCAGGCTTAAATTAAGTGCCATAAAATTGGCAGTCAAAGTGAAAAAATAGAATTGAATTTTATACTTGTTTTACTCAATGGACATGGGCATCTTGCTCTTTGCTGCTACTGAGGGTTTTGATCTAGTGTATTTCAGACAATTTAAACATACTTAAGAATTAAACTTCACTGAAGTTTTGCTTGCTAAGGAATCTGCACCATTTTCTTTCTACAAATGTATTCTATGAAATTACAAATTTATGGCTGACACGATCACAAAGTTTCTCATTCTCTCCATCCAGTTTTTCAACACTAATTCTATAAACCCTTAGTAGCATTAATCCTATTTTTTCATAAATAGAATCAAGTCCTATATTTATAACACATCAGAAAGATGGTACATTAGCGTTTAATGTGTTCGGCTTCAAGTAATGACCTTCACCTCCATCCTCCTTTTTTACCATTTCCACAGGCTAATGGTTTGGCAAAAATCGTCATCTGTCTTAGGCATCCATCAGCTGGGAATCCCAATTTAAACCACTTTTTTAAAGCCTGAGCTTGGAGTGGCGATTGTGCTGCTTTTTCTGCAACTGGTGTCCTTTTTAGATTTCAGGATCCCGAATTATAGGGCATCTAAAATCACTATCACTTTCAGAAAAGTTAGGGCATTGTGATGAGTAATTATTGAAAGAGTCAAAATTTGGTCTTATAGGATTCCTGTCAACAGGTCAATTTTGAGAGCATTTTTTTTTCCATAGAGTTTGTAGACAGATGTATTAAAAATAAGACCTTTTGCTTAACAGAATTTATGCATTTCTGTTACTGTTTGATGCATTTACAGCCTGGGAAATTCACGGGAATAATGTCAGAGGAGCTGGTGGTTCAATTTCCTGTCTCATAAATTACCGGCTCGATGTTCATTATTCCTGCCCAGCACCTGCCTTCCAGCCTAATCAGAAGCAGAAGTGAGGATATGAAAAGATGTGCTAGAGAAAACTCCATCCAGCTCCATTATTTGTTCTGCACCCCCAGCCCTATATTAGAAACAATTGTTATTCTGTATGAGTAAATGCATTAAAAATACTTTCAAGAAATTGCTTCAGTCCAGATTTCTTGTTGTGGGAATGATTTTATTGAAAAGTGAAAACTGAAGCTAGACACCGGAGTCGGTATTTAAATGTGCAAATGAAAATCCCCCAATTGTCCCCACGTGCGAAGCTGCTGCTGCTCTGGGTGGTCTCGGGGCAGCGGTGCCTGTGCAGCGTTGGAAATCCCGCTGCTCCGTGGAGGGGCTCCGTGCGGGAGGCAGGTGTTGGGGTCTGCGCACCCTCAGCCCGGGATGGCACAGGCAAAGTTCGAGCTGCAGGAGCTCTCTTCTCCCCATGTCCTCCTAAGACACAGAGCAAGGGAAGGCGTCTGGTGAGCAGAGCCAATGGCTGGATCTCTGGAAAATCAGTTATCGTGACTACAAAAAGCACGGTGCTGCCTGCACACCCGTCCATCAAAGAGGGAGACCTGGGTCATCAGCCGCGGAGATTCTGAGCTTTCTCTCCGTGAAAACTGGCATTTCCAGAAGCTGCAGGCAGGAAGAACATAATGACGCAGGCTAAAGCCCAGAGCTGACTTCAAAGGAGGAAATGTCATCCCGTTGTCTGTGCCCTACACCGCTGCTCCCCTCAGCAGAGGCCCCAACCTCCACAGCAAACCTCAGGATCGGGCCTCCCTCCAGGCCCCCCATCCCCGCAGGTCCAGGGCCTTCCCTGCAGCCTGCCTGGATGCTCCATGGTCTCTGCCGCTCCCCACGTACCCGTTCCAGCATCCTCTTTTTGCCCGTTGATCTCACGGAGGGGGTTTGCTTTCCTCCAAAAAATAAAGGTACCTTCTGGCAGTGTCG
This sequence comes from Tinamus guttatus, assembly GCF_059628265.1. Taxonomy (NCBI): domain Eukaryota; kingdom Metazoa; phylum Chordata; class Aves; order Tinamiformes; family Tinamidae; genus Tinamus; species Tinamus guttatus. The sequence continues at coordinate 13,776,087 of NW_028288582.1, forward strand.
GGGGAAGATAGGCACGTTCACCTGGTACTTATTTGTCCCTGGCAGCTGAATAAGGAGCCGTAAGAACCCCAGCAGGGTTTGGGGAATTATTGTCATGCAGTAACAGATCAATACTTGATTCTAAGGGACAAATTTGTTACAGTTATGGACTATAATAAAGTATACAAATAGAAGGTAAGACACTTTATGCTTTTTGGAAATAAGCTGCATGACAAGAACTCATTACAAAAAAATAATTCAAATCAACTACAAGATTTCAGCTTTTTAAAGGCCTCCTCTTTGAAGCTCTAGCAATGTGGACCTGTCATTTCACTGTGCCCAAGTTTCCTTTCTGAACTGAGTGCTCTCCTGCAAAAAGGGAGAGTCTCATGTCTTACTGCTCTCAGGATGAAACCTCACAGTTTTCCCAGTCCTAGGTTAGCGTTTAGGCATAACGGTCTCTGTATTCTAATCTATTATAATTTTCATTTATTAATAAAGAGACTCAACTGTATTTGGGTATTTATTTGATCTTGTCACCAAGCAATAGTAACGTAGTAAACAAAATACTGTTTATTAGCTGGTGGAATCAAGCGTGAGAGCACAGAGCCCCAATCGCAAAACAGCCGCGTGTCTGTCTGCTCTGCCCCACTCCTACGCTTTGCTACGAGTGACTGTTGTTAAATGCCTACAGATAACCATCTATCCCAGCACTTATAAAACAAAGACTTAAAAGCAAGGATATTAATACTTAAAGACTGTGTGCATCTCCCAGAAATCGTATAGGTCAATATACATAATAAACGTGAAAGCACTGCCTTATCAAGTTATAAATCACTTTTTCCTCACCATGTATAGCCATAACTGTTAAATCCTGCACATCTCCCTCCATCACACACTGCTTTGACTTTTAGAATTAAATAGTTTGGCATTTTATTATTATAGGGATAGGAAGTAAAAAATATTATCAACAGCCTTTAAACTAATAGAGCATATCTCCTACTTAACAATAAAGATGTGCAGTTTTAAATAGCCAGGGTTAAATGCATTCAAAGTTTCAGACTTTTTTAGCTGCAGAAGTACGTTCCCTTTCTTAAGGTGAGTACAAGTAGCTGAACAAGCTGATCTCCAAAGAAGCTAGAGTCACACTGGTGGTTTTGCAGTGAAGGGAAGTTCCTCTCACTTTCTTCCAATATGACATTCCTTGAAAGGCTGAGGAGATGAAAGGCATGATTGGTGCATCACCAGACTAAGGTAAGTGCTCTAAGGAACATGAAACTCCAAAAAAAAGAATGCTTCTGTGAAAAAAAAAGATGCTAAGTGCTTTGCATTTGCTCAATTAGTAAATAAAGCACTCAGTGTTTTTTATTAGATATAATTATTGCATATAAAAATAGAAGAATGAGGAAAAATGAACGTGTTTGACACGCTGGATTCACGGAATTGGGAGGAAGCTGTGCTTTTGTGCCTTTGAAAACTTTCCCTGCCTCCTGCAATTAGAGCACACGGAGGAGCCAGGCTATCATCACTAACCGAGGTGCCGTTCCCCCTAAATTGCCTGATCACTGCACCATGTAATTGAGGGCAAAAGTGGACAGAGATCTCTGTCTAGTCATATATGTCGGTGAGGAATTATCTAAAAAAACTCTTTGCTCATTTATCATTTGAGAGATTTTGCCTTGCTTTCATCACTTCCAAGCCTGCCCACTCCACTGTCGTGTTTGCAAAGTGTCTTATTGGCACATGCTGAAAACAGGCATTAACTCGCACTGAAGAGTATCAGACGGGATGCTTGCAGCTGTCATTTAGCAGGATTATCTTTTGCTCTTCCCTCCCATTTGGGCTAATTATTTCTGTTGCCACTGTGCAGCTGCAGGACCATGTACCCAGGCCAAATGGAAGAATCCCCTCATCACACTGCACTACGAGCTTGGAAACCCAAGAGGGATTAACGGAGAGGACATGAAAGAACAAGTAACTATGGGGAGGAAGAAGAGAGCTTTGTTCCTAGGCGAGTGTCATTGGATAACTTAGGGAGCAGATAGCTTTTTGATGAAGACAGGGTTTCAGTCAGCACAATTCCTTTGAAAAATAATCTAACAATCCAAAATGATCTTGTGACTACATCCTCTGGGCCAATGCCAACGTGGTAAGCGCTGCTATCAGCACGTGCGCGTGGCCGTGCGCTGGTGCGGCCGCCTGTGGTGTTTCCTCGCACTCCCGACACTCCTGTGGTCCATGAGAGATTTTCCTCATGGAGGACGACTGACCTGCTGCGTTCAAGCTGAGATAAGGGTGGAAAAAAATAATGGCGCACAGCTTGGACCACATATACAGCATTACCTGCAAGGAGCAAAAATGCTCTTAAGAGGGTGGATGCCTTGCTGCATTGAAAATGATCGCATGGTCTCTGGCACCAGGTGGGACAAGTTTCCTGGTGGGCTGCTTCCCCCTCCTGATCCCTTGGGAAAGCTTGTCCAGCTGCACACCTATTCCCCACAGACAGAGTCTGCACACAGATGCTCCTCTAAAAGTCATGGCATAGCTGTGTATTTCTTTATTTCTTTACAGTTTTTCCCTGCTTTGTTTGGTACTTATCTTCTCACCATATCTAGCCCTGGAATGTTCCTGCCCCTGTCAGGAAAGCAGGATCCACAGCTCAGCATCTGACCCTTATTTTCAAAGCACTGCTTCTTCCCTGGCTTGCAGGTGATGGTCAAAAGCAATTCCTGGCTGCTGCTTCTTCCTGTCAGAGTGCTTCACATCTCTGCACTTACAGCAATCTTGTTGGGAACAATGCATGAGTTTTGTATGAATAATCCTCTTGTCTATGATGCTAGATGGATCTCATTTTCAGACTCAGTTTCAAAGTTTGCCAAGCTCTGTGGTTTGTAGATCAACACTTAGGCCACTCGCCGCAGCTCCGTGGCACAGCCTGGGCCTCCCCTGAGTGTGAGTGTGAGCATTTGTCCTCTGCATGCAGTGTCAAGTTGTCCATTACCAGGTCTTGGCCAAAGCACCATGTATGATATTTCTGTGGATAAGATGAATATGGGCAACAAATTCACCCAAGTCAGGCTAATGGAAGTGCATACGCCACCACGTCGTGATTGCTCACACAAGTACGTGTCCTTCAGGTAGGTTTTGCATGGCAAAATAAACATTTTGACTTAAAAAAAAAAGAGCAATTCCTTAAAGTTTATGCAATGAATATAAAAATGTGGTACTGAAACACAAAGAGATGTATGCATTAAAAACGCAAAAAATGAGTTGCTGCTGTGCATCAGAGTCCTGGAGCACTGAACTGCAGCCTCATGAATTCTAGAATAGAGACACTTCTCTGTATTTCTATGCTATGAGAAATAATCACATTGAATAATACATTTTCAAGGGTTTCTATCCTATGTTTTTTGTCATACTGAAAACTGAGACCGTATCTTAACTCAGTTTGTTTCCTTTTTACAGTTTGGCATTTGGGAACGTTGCACTCTTGTTTGTATCTGTTTCCTGTCAATGTTGCTTTTAGGCTTTGAAGTTTCAATACAATATCCCAGTGTTTAATTTGCAAACACTGTCAGGACATATTTATTTGTGTTTCAACACATTTCAGTGGGAATAATAATTATAAAAAAAAGCCTTAAAAAGATGCCTGTTGATCTCTGATTATGTAAAATGTCTTTTACCTCAATTATGTGCCAGCTTTGTCCCTTCACCATTGCTTTTGGAAGAATGGGAAAGTAAGCTATTCAAAACGCATTAAAGAACAGGGAGGCGGCTGATATATTCTCTTATTATTCAAATGACGTCTCAAGCATAAAACAAAAGGTGCGGAGTTTGAGAACAGCTTATGAAGTACAGCAATACAGAAGCTCTCTTTTTATTTAATATGACCCGCTCCCCAGTGCACTGAGTGCAATGGCAGTCCCAGGTATTTCCCTGAGGAAAATCAGCCTGGGGAGGTTTAGCTCAGACCCCTGAGCTGGGCAGAGGAGGCCCGGGAGCGATGTCCCCGTACCAGGGAGCAAGCAGCACCCGGCCGGCTGGAGCCCATGATCCACAGCCCCACAGACGCGTCTTGAGAGGCAGCTGCAGCGCCTGCCCTGTTTACAAGGTGTGAAATATGTCATGCAGGGAGGATGAGAGGCCGCTCTAATGGGCCATGGCAGCCTGAGGCCGGGAGGCCAGGGCGGCGCTGGGCGCCCGTGTCGCGGGGCTGCGGGTGGCCTGTCCCTCCCGGGGCTGCGCAGCGCTGACTGCGGCACGAAGGGCCGCCCGAGCCTCTGCTCTGCTCAGGCCAGGTGGGAAGGAGCCCAGCTGCTTCCGCGGAGTCGTAAAACACATTGCAGGTGCTGGTGGAATATGTAATGTTGGGCCTCCAGGAGGAGTTAACCACTCGGCTGAGTGCTCTGGGGCTGTCTTGCAGGCCTGGGAGCAGGGCAGGCTAGTGCTCCCCTCCTCTTCCTGGCCCCAATTGCTGGTCCTGACAAAGAGGCCTGAAGGTCCTGGCACTGGCATGGTGAGTCCAGGCTTTTGAAGGCATCTCTTACCATAATGATGGGCTTCCTTGCTCCATGCTGGGGTCTGGCAAGCAGCAGAGCTGAGGACAGGGACAGTGTCCAGGGCAAGTGCAGGAGTTTGGTGCTGGGGGTGATTCCCTCCCCTGTCCCATTGAGATCTGCTCTGGGCTGGTCTCCTGGCTGGGCTCCTTGGGTGTCCCTGCTGTGCAGGCTGTGCCCGAGCTGGAGGGGCTGCCTGGTTCTGTGAGGCTGCAGCAGATGAGATGCTGTCAAAGGGGGCCTTGTCCTGAAACAGGAATTATAGGAGAAAGAGAGGGGTCAGCCTGGATTCACTTCTGCCAAAATGCTGCGTGCACCAGTGCCAGGCACAAGGGTTGTGGCTGGGCCTGCATTGAGCCACTTGGTCCCACAGATTTGAGTCTGAGCATGGATAACTTCTGTGATGAGGAGAGATAAAACCCATGGTGTTTCTGGGCAGAGCTGTTCTGAGATTAACTCAGGTAATCTTGGATTCTAATAATGCACTGAAAATTTAGAGCTAATGCAGCAAATGTAAGCAGTGAAGATGTTTAAGGTGACGCATAATTTCATATTAAAAATAAAATATGGCTTAGAGAGAACATATTAATTCAAACATTTTGTAGCTATTTGGGACTTGACATTATAATTCTCCTGAATTAACTTGGGCTGCCTGTAATACTCTGGGAAACCTGCCTTTGCCTGTTCCCTATTTCTCAGCTCTGTTGTACCTTGTCATGTTTTTAGTCTATGCTAAGAGGCTAATCAAAAGCCAAGTGAAGTAGATTGAAAGATCTTCCCTGATTTCAGAGGCCTCTGCTGCAGACTTGTGTAAATCTCTCAGAATAGGGAACCAATCCAGAAGACACCTAAACTGATGGAATAACTGCTTGCTTGAGGAAGTTGCTTTGCATTTCCATCATTTAAACTCTTCCTTTTCTATTTGCCAGTGTATCTGTGGGCAGACTTACTGTGCTTTATATATCAGAGCAAGTAACAGAAAGTGATTTCATGTTGATGCCCTCCCACAAGGACTTTGCTTATTTTCCATTAAGCTCTAAGTAGTTCTGGATAGGTAAAGGTTTTATGCTTGCAGATATACCTTTTTCTTTATTCCACTTAAATTTTCAGTCTGTATGAACTCCGTGTCTCTCCTGTAGTCTTTCACAGTCAACTCTGCTTCTCCTCAGCATTTTAGCCAAAGCGAGCTGCTCTGGTATAAGCACTTTGGGAGTTAGCCTGAGAGCAAGTGTGCTGTGAGAAAGGAAATAATAGATGTTTTTATTGTCTCTGTCTTCTATCAGAAGACAGAGCAGGGGGAAGGAACCAAATATGTTGAGCAAAACAAGGACAATAGGCTAACGCAGGAGCAGGGAGGGAAAATCTGTTAAATGCACATTCAATTTGGTGGAAAGAGAATCAGGCTGAGGCATGTAGTGTGTCTGCAATTAGCATACAGTGCTTTGGGACAGTGGCTGCCAGTCTGCTATTTCCCATTTTGTTTAATTTTTAATTCAAATTATGTACTAAAAATAGGGAACATTTTGGAGCTGAAGAGATGTGAGCGGCATAGGGGAAGAAAAACACCAACTGCATGAGAAATGCCACTAGCTGAAACAGCTCTGCTGGGATTTCTAGTTTTGTATCTATAGTGAGTTGTGTCTGCAAGATGCAGATTTGCCTCATTTGGCCCACTTTGGCTGAGGGGGCAGCTGGGTGCCCCTTCCTGGGTACGTGACATGCCATGACAAGTGGTCACCCTGTTGGTTCCTCTGACTCGCACTTCTCCCTAAGCAGCAGGAGCCTGCTGCAATTGCAGCTTTGGGTTCCCATGCGCTTGCAGATGCAGGTAGACCACCACGTGGGCATGTTTGTTTAGTGCCAGAATGCGTGTGTGTGTCTATAAATTGCTTTAAGTGGAGTCTGTTAACATTGATTTTCATGGCAACATTTCTTGTAACTGTGGGCTGTGTGAAAGCTCATTTTTGTAACCTAGATTCTGGGCCAAATCAAACTTGACAGGGCTGCATTAAAAATAAAACATTGACTTAAAATTAATGGTATAAAAATACTGATGTTGTAAATTAAAAATAATGGGAGTTGTGTGATTGCTCTAGAGTAACAGAATCACTTCACCCTCACGGGGCTGTGCACAGCGGTGGCTGCGCTGATCGGGGTCCTACCCCGCTGCAGGGCTGGGCTCAGGGCTGTGTCTGTAACAAGAAAGTCCAGAGACTTTCACCTGCAGGCACAAAAGTAGGAAACCTTATGTTGACACAGTTGCCTCCTGTCCAAAGAAGTTTGGAGATTTTTTATTTTTTATTTTATTTTATTTTTTTTTGCCTAAAGCTGTAATTCAGTGTCACCTCTGAAGAGATCCCTTAAACTGGAGAGATCCCCCTAGTCCAAGCAAGAAAATAATCTGAAAAATCAGTAAATTGTCTCTTATCTTCAAAAAGATGTGCTTAGTAAGCCTTAGAAGTCCTCCAGGATTAATGTGTGCATGCAGTGGAGAAAACACTATTTCCAGTAGCCAACTGAGGCAATCTGTAACCTCTGCTTTCAACACTCGGCATGTTCAGACCAGCTCCTCTGGCTTTCTGTGAGACAGCAGGTTTTGGGTGACAAAGATGAGAAGCAGGAGACTTCCAGAACTTCAGGCTTTATTTAAAGTCTAAGTTACAAAGCATCTTGTAAATATAGTGTTTCCATGAAACATCATCCCTTATCTTCACCTAAGTGTTTCTGGACTCCCATTTGAAGGATGGGACACCCTTGTCTATATAACCTATTAAATCTCACACCCAAGGAGGCAGAGAGAGACTTAATTCTCTAAAACTTTGCAGAGCCTCCTCTCTTTTGAGAGGATGAGAATGATAGTACTCTTATAAGGTTCTCCAGCTATGTACACTCGGAAATATGAAAATATTGGAAATTTGAAAATATAGGCTTTTTTTATTTTTCTTTTTTTGGTGTCATCTCTAGGTCTCATAATCAATTTGCTTCAGAGTTAGCAGGGAAAAAACAAATAAATTTAAGTGTTTGTCAGGATGAGACCCTTTTGATATATAATGACTTTAGAAGCTCCTTAGTGCCCAGGTTCTATTAAAAATCCCACAAGGTACCTGCTTTCAGATTCTGCTTAGATTTGAAAATGTGGCCCCCTAAATGCTAAGCCCGAATGAAGCCCTGCATTGCACACTCAGGAGAGGAAAAGATGATGATTCCTTCAGACCTTAGGGAAGAGAAAGACTTAGGGAAAGATTTTTGGGTTTTTGTTTGTTTGTTTGTTTGTTTTGCTTTCATTAAATGTTGTTTTCAGTTCCTAAAGTGCTCAAGAGCTGCTAGTTGCTCTGGAGTTGCAACCAATATCCCAGTAAACACTGAAGGCAGACTGAGGATTAATTCTCTTTTTAAGAGAATGGGTTTGGGCTTTGAGAGAGGAGCCAGGTGAGACTCCAGCAGGTGGTTAATCATGTTCCGTCCTGGCATGACAGACGGCTGGCACTTGTGCTGCAGCTTATGTGGAAAACACTTTGATTGTGCAGACCTCGAAAGAAGTACTACAGATAGGGACCCCTATCCTTCAAAATTTGCAAGTGTCTTTGTAGGTCAGCTGATTCCCAGACCTGTTGGGCTCTTATTTTCGGTCTCTGCTGGAGAACAGATACCAGAGACAACGGAAAGCCGCTTGCGGGTGTACCGCATGTGGCAGGAGCTGAGCAGTCAGCGACAAAGCGAGTGTCAAAGCTGCTCCAATCGCAACGCGGCTCCGCGGGTGCCCGCTCCGCGTAGGTGTGTTTGGACCAACGTGTCCTGTGGCGGCCGCGGAAGAGGATGGCGGAGCTGGGCAGGCTGCACCTGTTCCTCTGGCAAAGGGCTTCTCCTGCAGGAACGGGCGTTGGAAAATGTGAATTAACCTCTTGGCAGTATGGCTCAGGACAGTGCACGCAGAACCAAGGGGAGTTGGTGATGGAAAGCTAGCGTGAAGAACGTTCTTGCTGCTTCCCAGAAACAATTTCACAATCAAATTTTAAGTATAATGAGTTTACAAATGGCTGGCTATGTAGAACTACCTGAAGAAACTGCTCTTTGTAACTCCTTAGTGCTTACAGAATGATTTTTTTATTGTCCAAGTTTCCCAGACACTAGTTCATTGATCCTGGAATGCAGTGCGAGTTACGTGTGTATTGTTGTATGCTGTGGGCCACCAAAGCTGCCCAGCTGCTGCTGAGCCTTGTGCGGGGGCTGCCGCTGGCCTCAGCTAGGGCAGAAGCTGCAATCTAACTCAAGGGCTGCTGAGGGAACCACAACCTTGCGCTGCTGCTCCTGGCGCTCCTTCCAGAGCTGTCCTGCCTGTGATTAGAGCAGGAGCTCCTCCTTGGCAGAGATTAGTACCATGGGTGCATGGCTGAACTGAGTGTCTGGGAACTTCCCTAGCTGCTGGAGGCTGCCCTTCCTTTGGCATGGGGCACTCCTGAGCTCACGTGAGCCTCCCTTCGAGCTCTCTGTGGTTAGCAGTTCACCTCACGTGGGCGAAATGAAGCAGGATGCAAAGGTTCATATAAATAATACAGCTGGGGGAAGCCACATGTAGGCAGCACACAATAATCCAGGCTGACGTGAGCCCCTTGACTCCTGTGTGTTATGGATGTTAGCACAGTGCACCAGTTGTCTGAAGCAGGTACATCCTACACTCAATAAAACTCATAATTCACCCTGTAAAGGTGGGTGTCAGGTAGGGAGAGCTGTTCCTGCTTTGGGGGATGAATCAAATTGGTGCAGGGGCACTTCATGGATGTGCTGCCAGAATTAAGGGCATTGGGAAAACAGGTCTGGGCGGAAATGGCCGAGCTCTGCAATTCGTGTAATTTGTGATACAAGTGGTTTATGAAACAGCTAGATGTGGTTCTGGTGAGTCACCTCCACTGAAAGCCAGACTATGCATTAAGGATGTTCTTAAAGTCCTCCTTTAAACTTGCTGGAGGATAGAGGAACCACTGTGACTGTGCTACAGTCACCTCTATCCTGATTGTGGTCTCCCTAAGATCTAGTGCAAATGCAGCAGTGGCAGTGAGAATTAGCCTCATCCGTTACTTCTCTGCAATTCCTTCGTGTCCAATCCATCACGGATCTGGGGCTTAGTTTGTTTCAACTCTCCGCAGCAGCCTGGTTGTCCTCTGGGGATGCTGCACCCCTGGCTCGGTCTCTCCTTTGCTTTGGGCACGGCTTCGTTCAGCCCGTCTCGTAGCTTGTGATCTGTAGGGCACTGACCTCTCCCGTTCCTCCCACCCAGCATCTGTGTCCCCCAGTACATGCTGCAGATGTGCCCTCCCCAGTGCTGAGGCAACAGGCTGCAGTAGGTCGTGGGCTTTTAAGGCTGCCCAGGGAGACATTCGGCACTTTGGGACTGTCAGCACCAGCAGAGGCTGAGATGGGCACGGACCATGTGCTGAGGACTGCACATGTTCTACAGAGTGACCAGAACATGTTTCTAGGGAGTGTTTGCCCTCGTGCTTTCAGCGCTCCCCTCTGGCTTTATGACAAGTGTAGTAAACCAAAGGAGACTTTCCTCTGCTAAGAAATCTCTTCTCCTGTGTCTTCCTAATTTAGCAAAGATAAAATGCAGCAACACTAGTGATGATATCACAGCTGTGCTAGAAAATTCATTGCAAAATTAATATACTCAAGGGTCCACCAAGTGCAGCATGCTTATTTAAATGGATGAATCATGATAAACTGTAGAAAAAAGTTCAGGATATTTAGCAAAAGGACCAGAGGTATGTATACAAGTCATTATGGGGTAGAATTATGTTACAACATTTTAAATTTTGCTCCTTTCAAGAAGTAATTTGGGTAATTCTAACTGGAAGTGCAATGCAAGTAAGTATTCATATGCAGAAAGACAAAACAAACCAAAGAATGAGACACAAGTATGTAGAAGTACGTCATTTATTACCAATACCCTGAATCTAGCCAAGCTGTGTTACACTGCTGAATAGCTGCAAATTTGATCAAACAATTTTAACTTCTAAGTGAAAGCAAAGGCATTTTGACAAGAGAAGTCTGAAAAGGGGAAAATAAGCGTCACTGAAAGAGACAAGGCATGCTGTTTAATCAGAAGTAAAATGTTGGCTAGTGACCAGAAGTCTCTGAGAATCAAAGTTGTGGACAAATTGAAACAAAGACATAAAGAGGAGAAAGTAAAGGAGATCCAGACAAGAGGGTAGTGACCTCCAAGTTTTGGGTACTTCTCCTCCTTCCTTCGGGTGTGCTGATGAGACTCTGACAAGCACTTTTTTCCCTGAGTTTGTTGCTATGTGTTGTAGGAAACAAATGCCACAATCCAGCGTGAGACTTTATGGAAGGGAAAGGTGACTTTAAACAGAAGCCATTGCAGTCCCCCATGCTCTGGTTTGTCACCCTGTGCCCATGTGTGTTATCATGTACGTTCACAACACCATGCCTCTGCTTGGGAGCACGGGCACCAGGGTGCTGGCTGCTGAGGCCTTGCTACATCTCTGCTAGTGGCAAATGGCTTTTCAGAGGTGTTACTACAGTGTGCACGGTCTAACTTCTTCACATCCTCTGGTCTCAGGTCTTGCTCACTCCATTCTCTGAGGAGGTGAAGCAAGGCTGCTCTCCTATGGCTTGTTTTCCCACTCGGCTCCCTCTGTTTGGGACCAGAGGAGGACAAACAGCATGAGTGCTGTGAGGCAGCCTGGTTCCTGCCTGCCCATTACCCAAGTAAAGGACCCGCTGGTGAACCGCTGGTGACTGGGGCCAGTGAATCATGGATACTGCTGTTGCACAGCAATGTCTTTGCCCCTGGCCTTTGCTTGTATAGATGATCCACACAGATTGGAGAGTAGACAGGCAGGTCTTCATGTGGGCATGCTTCTCGGTGTCCGCAGCTTGACGGCTGTCCTTCACAGCCTGGGTTATTGTTATCAATACAGGGTGTTTCAATCCTTGCTCCACTATTGCTTGTGGTGCTTTGACACACGTCCCAGCATGGAGGTGCTTGGAGGTGGCCTGTTGTAACCAGATACTAGCAGAAAAGAAAGGTGTATGCTTATTTTATACAAGTAAGAGGTACCTGTGTGCTACTCTGTGCATTTCTTCCACAGTGCCTTGCTTATGTGAAAGATACAATTTAGGAAGTTTTGTTTACCACAGTAAACAAAAAAAAGAGAAAATCCTTGGAGAAAAAAGAAGACATTTTACTGTCCCGTATTAGGGCCAGACTGGCCATCCTAGGTTAAACTCTTCTCAAAGATCAGAAATAATGGACCTGTTAGATCAAGATCCCTTCCCTTATATATTCACAGAGTTAATTTTGAGATGACATCCTTAGCCAGGTCCTATTAGAGAGAGAAGCATAATTAACTTAGTTCAGTTACAGTATTAGGTCCAAAATCTAAATCCATATACCAGCTGTTATAACCCAGGGAAAGAAAGGGTAGGAGCCTGGCAAATTATTTTTGTAGGCTTCCATATAGCTACTCATCACTGTGAAATTAAGTGAATGCGTGTGTACGTGTGTACAGCCCGGTTTGGAGACTCCCTGGACTGCGGGTCCTGCAGAGCCAGGACTGTTTCTCCTGCGGATGCAGCAGCTGTCCCGAGAGCCCCAGCGAGGGGAGGTCGCCCTGTGAGGAGCCCAGGCCCGGCTGCAGGGACAGACACCGCTACCGCACAGCAGCCGTCTTGCCCCGGCCCTTGCGGCTCCAGATAACTACGAGGAATGAAAAACACACTGAGCTTGTCTCCATCTGTGTGATATTCCCATCCTCTGCTGCGCCGGCAATGCCTGCTGAACCCATGACGCCAAGCGCCTGCCATGAGCACGCGCCGGGGCCTGTGCGGCGCTCGGAGGCGCTGGCTGGGGGAGCAGCCGCGGCGCGGGCCCTTCCACGCAGGACGCGCGACCCCGCGCTCCCTGCATGTTGCTCGTGTTTGTGTCGGAAATGCACGCGCTCTTTTAAATGCTCTTCTCCTGTGTGATGCTGCTGCAAGCGCTTTGCAAAGCCCTGTTATAATTTTGTTTCTTCTTCCTCTAGAAATATGTTGTCATCTCTTAGACAAACATGAGATTAGGCTACTGCTAAAGTACAGGTTAAGCTCAAGATTCATTTTTTTCACCTCTGTTTACTTTGCTGTCTTAAACTTATTTCATTCAAAATTATATTATTCATCTGTTCGGATGAATTACACAGAATTGAGTCCAGGGAAAAGGATGTATCATGCCCAAATCACTTACCCCTTTCTTCATGTAGGTGCCAGCATTTTGGATAGATTTATTGGTTTTCCTGTTTTTTTCCAATATAAGAGATGGCAACTGTTCTCTTGTTCCCTCCATCCCAGTCTGATGCACCAAATTCCCCTGCCACTTTCTTACCTCTATTCCTGTTATCCATCTTGTCCTCCCCTACTGAATTCAATATCACAGTCATTAGAGAAAACCAAAGTAAAGTGCTCATTTAGAATTGGGACCATACTTGAATTATCTTTGATCTTTACATCATCCCCACTTCAGAGCAGGCTTTTCCCCACTTGTTCTCCTTTTGTTTATATAGCTGGAGAGTTATAAAAATATTATTTCCTTTATATTTATTATTTTAAATTCCTCTGCAGTGCTTCCCTTTGCACAGCTCTTGCTGTATTTCCACGCTCCCTCAGCTCCCAGTCAGTTCTCATGGCTGATCCGCCTCTCTTTCCATGTGTTGCAAGCACCTGATTACTTGGCTTTGGAAGGGTCATGGGGTCCAGCAGCACAAAGTCCTTCAAGGAAGGAGGGAATGGAGATGCTCAGTGGCATCTTGGAGACTTTTGCCAGGAGGTATAAATATATATAGGACAATCTCAGTATTTTGGGACTGCTCTGGCAACCTGGAACATCTGATCTCCTGTATGAGTAATAGCCATTTTGAAGCGATTATTCGTCTGCTTAGATCTGCAGCATTTCTCTATGAGTTGTCGTCTCTTCCCCTCAACTCGCTGGAAGGTTTCTTTGATCTAAATGTCAAGCCATTTCTAAATGGATGTCCTTGAGTTATCTGGTCAAGCTTTCTTCACTGGTTGTTTCCCCACAGTTAGTTCAATATATAGCAGCACATCTGTTATGGTTTATTCTTAGGTTCGACTCCAACGGAGCAAGCCCTGGTGCGCTTGCTGCAAGTTCGTGCCTGCAAGGAGCTCCTGTGCGCCGTGGTCCCGCTCACCAGAGCCAGGCCGGAGCTGCGGCTCGGTGTCGCGGAGGAGATCCGGCTCTCCCGGGCCCTGCGCCGCAAGGTTTCCTGCTGCCAGCGCCGCTGGCTCAGCGGCAAGCCCGGGAAGGGGCATTAGAGATACAGCGGAGCCAATTCTTACTGTTTTTCCTCAGAACTATGTTAGCTTGAGCAGGTTGTCATCTCTTTATGCTATCTTTCCTTTATAAACTACTAACTATAAAATACTACTTTATGCTCTTTCCTTTATAAACTACCATGACATTGCACTGCAACGTTCATCTGCCACGATGATCTTTATTTGCTTCCTTCCTGAACCAGCTCTCAAGGATCTGCAAAGTGCAAGGGAATCAAGTGCTCTTTAGGCCAGTGTTTTCCTTATGCCTATCAAGACCTTTATTCAGTGTAGTAAACATTAAGTGACCCTATCTCTCTAGTTTTTATTAACCTTATTTTCTGCTTTAAACTGACAGTGAACTGGTGCAGAGTTTGTCACATCCCGTCTCCTTCTTACACTGAACTCTTCTGCAAGACCCAACAACGCTAATCATTTTTGCCCTCCCTCCCTCTTGCTTTTCTTTTTATTCATTTTTTTAATGAAGGCTTGGCTTGCAAAAGCAGAAGAAATGCAGTAAAATCTTCCCTAGGAAACCTGCTTGCCTTGTATGAAGAACAGGTATTTCAGGGCCTTTTCTGGGAGCTGTGCAAAGCGTGCGCTGCCGCTTCCCGCCCCTGCTGAGGGGCACGGCGCTCCCGGCACGTTCACCGCGCAGCTGCCCGAGGCATCGGCCTCCTCGCTTTTCCCGTCTCCGTCTCCTGTGAAATCAGCCTCATCGTGACGGATACGCAAAGAACTAATTTGCAGTTCATAAGCTGGAGTGAGTTGAATGAGGTAGGCATTGGTGCCACTAACTCAGTTTGATATGTATATGTTTAGACACACTTTCAGACGATAATTCAGTGAGACAACTTACTGAGCTCAAATGTTCTCCTGGTTATTATCTTCCCTATTCAAATGATCAAACACATTTGCAAGTAACCACAAGCAACTCAAAAACAAAGACCTTTTTCCCATTAGCACTTGAAATGGTTGTCTGGCTTCCCTTGGATGCCTGATGCCAGGTAGACCCTCCGCAGGGTTTTTCTTATCTTCAGATCTCCCTATTTACACAATCTTTATGACTTGCCATGTCACAGTGAAGATACTGCTGCAGCTGCCACAGGTGGCTGGGATGCTACATTAGGTAACCAAGTCTCCTAGTGCTATTAGCCATGTGTAGCCCAGATAAATTGTTTTCCTCATGTTCTGAAGTCAAAATAAACTTCTAAAACAGCAATACAAATATCAGTATCTTAAATCTCCTGTTACATTCCATTTTTCTGCAGCTCCTCGGATGGAGGACGAAGGCCAAATGGCTGAAGGAAGCAACATTTCTAACATCCTAATGCAAAAAGTGCAGGACCCTTTTGTGGAAACAAAGCTTATGCATCACGAAGAGGGGATATTTTATTGAATCAGGAAGTTGATGCCAATGATGTGCTTTTCAGTTGGGAGAAAAAAAGAAGAGTTGTTGTTTATAGCATGAGCACATTTTACACAAGTTCCTTCCTGATTTACTGTGATTCCCACCACTAGCTTTCTAGTCCGTGAAGCCGCTATCACAAACAATTTACAGCGGCTTCAGCTCTGCTCTTTTAGTGCTGGTTTTCAAGGACTGAAGCCAAGACCTATTCACCAGAAGTAAATCTGGGAGGAAGTTCACTTACCATGTATATTAATTAATGATTATATACTATGTTATTTTGTTAAGCTGTGATTTAATTCAGACCATTGAAAAGGATGCTCTGTGGGGGAAAAGAAGCAGTAGCCATGTGCTCAATTCACTTCAGAGATAAAACCTGGTTCCATTCATTTTCTTTTACGGTGCAACCTGAAAACAAGCTCTGGCAAATGCAGCAGAAAGAAGAGTTCATAAGCCAGTGACAAGTGGTGCTTCGCTGTTCTCTGTAATTATGCAATAAAGAGAAGATGTTCAGCGTCACCTCCAGGTCCTCCACTTGCGTTGCTCTTTGTAGGCGGCAGCGTTAACCTCTCCACTTGGCTGCTTTCTTTCTGTTCAGACGGATCACTTCCCTGGGAAGGTACTCGTGGGAGCGACTGAAGCGAAGGGGCACAGCAGCGTCTCGACGCTGACGAGTGTTCCTAGGAGCTGAGCATGTGACACCCCACCAGAATGGGATAAAAAATGCACAGAACATTTCTCTTGGTCTATAAGAAATACAGGAGTAGCCTTCCATGCATGTATTTTTCATGCTATAGTGTGTATTGGGTTGCTCTCAGCTCTGTTCCTTTCAGTATAACCCTCAAGGCCCCAGGGAGGTGGGCTGAGCGTGGGGGCTGCTGCTTCTGGGTCTGTGCCCTTTGCCACTGGGTTTTCTTGGACTAGATGATCTCTAGAAGTCCCTTCCAACTCCAACCATTCTGTGATTCTCTGTTTTCCTTGTGCTCTTTAAGGAATGGTGTGGAAAGGTGGCTGCATAGCTGCAGCTTCTGATCTTTACAGCACTAGCCTTCAAATGTGTCTCGGTCTCTCCGTCTTCCCCAACTGCTCCACAAAGCAGCGTCTTTGCTACATCAGTGCAGGGGCTTTTGCATTTGCACACTGCAAACAAGCTCTCGGGCTGCCTATTGCCCTGCTCCGCTCAAGCCTAGCCGTCTGCCCTGTGCCAGGCAGAGGTTCCTTCCCAAGGCACCACAGATGGTGTCTTGGGACGGAGGTCAAGGCTGTTGCATTTTGGATATGCGCGTGTAAAGCTGCAGAGGCACCTGCTTCCTTAAGCAGACTCAAAGTATAGCATACACATATGCACAGTAGTGTAGAAACCCCCTTATTTAATTGTTAGATGTTGACTGTAATCTAATAGTATAAGTTGCAGTCCTCCTTCACCTGTGCTCAGATTTCACCCCTGAAGTCAGCAGGAGCTGGACTTTTACAATTAAGAGAATAATTTGACCCATTTAGGTGTGACAGAGCAGACCTTGGTGCATTGTACAGGTTACGGAGGGAGCAGAACGGTGTCCATGGTATTTACTATGATGTTTGTTTTGTTATTATTCCTACTAATTCTGCTAGTGGTGTAATACACTGTCTCAGTAATGGAAAGCATATGAAAGCAAGCAGATGGTGAAAGCAGGAAAAAAAGCAAGCATGTCCTGATAATGTAGTAAGCAAGTTCATTTTTTTGGCACTAGGCTTTCATAACCAAGGCATGGTGATAACAAGCACAGGCACATTTTTAGAGAGCAGTTCATCAAAAAATATAGCCAGTCTCACTGCAAGGCAATGGAAGATTACTTTCTGAGACTTCCGTATAGATAAAAGCTAGATGTGAATGTTGTCGAATTAGACCCATCATTTATTATTGCCAGCAGATGAGTGACAGAACAGATACTGGTCCAAGCGATTCCATCAGCACTGCTGTGAGCCCTCATATCGTTATGAACGTAGAGTCCCTCACCCGTTGATTTGCAAATAAGCAGCCACCCTGCATTCCAGGAGTAACTCAGGGGCTGCAACAGTGGGCATGAGTGGAAGCCCACAATATTTTATTCTGTTTTTTAAGGATTCAGTTTCTGCTTTGCAGTTTTGGAGTCCGAGGCTGTGGCTTCCCGGGTGCTCACGTGCCAATCTGCAGCGCGGGAAGGTCCCCGCGAGACGCCGCGGCTCCGGCCTCCTCACACCCACAGCCAGGAGTGCAGGGAGCAGACAGCAGACAGGGTTGTTCAGCCCTCGGAGGAAACGGAGCCGATGGAGCCTTGCTGGCCCTGAAATGCTGTTTTCTGGGGAGAATGCTAACCAGCCGCACGACCTCCAAACCATATTTTTAAGCCTCACAGGCTGGAACGCGGCAGAAACAAGGCCAGATTTACCACTCATACTATTTATCACCGTAAGATCCTTCAAAAATGGGGTAAATTCATCTTTGCTGCAATTTCCGTTTGACGTTACATCCAAAAGTGAAACTCCTGGAAGCTGGAGGGAGGTGCCTGCTGCAGCTCTCCCCATGAAGGATACTTGCCCATCTCTTCCGTAGGAAACAGGGGCGAAGGGAGACACTCCTGTTTTTCCTTAAAATGTGTAATTGGTTGCAATGTCCTTTTTTTCTTCATGTGACAACGCAGTATGCTAAGTAAACACAGGCCTTTAAAAAATATTCCATGTGCATCTAATTCCTTCCTGGCTTGAAGAACCCAAGGCAAAAGAGCTGTCTTTGACCACCTGCACCTCTGAGGAGCCCGTGCTCACTGCTTCTCAGGGCAAGTTGTCTTCCTTTATCTATTTTAGCAATGACTTGCTGATCCCACCTCCCCAGAGATGATGTTTTTTTCTCCCATGTTGCTCGTAGCGGAGGGTGCCATCGTTCATGAGACTTCTGTGATGCCCCCGTGTCCTTTGCATGTTTCTGCCCAGTCAGGGTTTGGTGCTGGGAGGAAAACATTGGGGTCCCGGGGCTTTTCCAATGTCCACCATGGCACTGGCAGCACCTCCTGCCATGGGGATTTGCTGGCAGAAAATCTTTTTTCCTGATGTGTTTTCATCATCATAAAACCTGTGAAATAGGTGAAATATAGTGAAATAAAACCTGGATCTCAAATCCCTGTGACTAAGCTCCAAGAGCCTGTTTTCAGAGCCCAGGTGCTCCTCTTGCTACGTAAATCTCACTACTCCTGAGTTTCGCTTGATCATGCTGCGGCAAATGGCTTTAAAGGAAGTGTCTGTCTCTAACTGTTCTTTTTGGTGTGTTTCCCATAATGAATGAGCCATAGCATATGTGTTATGTCTTTATGCACCTCTAAATAATGCTGTGAAAACAGTGAGAGCTTTCTCCAACTAGTGGATCTGCAGCTTTTCACCGCTAGCACCAGTACTCCCACCTGACAAGACAGGCCTCTATGGGGTGTTAACTGCATTCCTGGGATCAGAGGAAGAACAGATAAAAGTGGGAGTCCCAGTTGTATGTATCTCGATATTCCCAGCAGCCCAGCTTGGCCCCCTGCAAGGAAGGAGCCAAGCTGCAACGTTCCTGCCTCTGGCCCTGCCGCTTCCTAACGCAGGGGTGGCTCAGGGCCGGGCTCCGCATCAGCCCTGTCTCTTCACAGGCGTCTCCATGAGCACTGCCCACGGCTGCTTGACACGAGGATGTGCTGCCGCCGCGGAGCCCTTCTCCTCCTCTGAGGTAGCCAGTGGCCACGTGAGTTGCCTGGGAGAGACTAAGCGACAACTCGTGCGGTGCTGGATACTAATCAGCTGGAGAGCCGGACTCCCATCCACATCCCTGCTGGCCAAAACAGGCCAGCACGTGGCCCGGGCACATCCCTGCAGCAGGTACCTCTGCGGGAGGGCCTGCGCTCCCAGCACCTCTTTGCATCCGTATTCAATGAACTGTTATGGGAATCAAACTATTAAAACCCAGATTCAGATGGGAAATGCCTGGAGAAAAACTCCAGCTGGACCCAGGCGTCCAGGTGTCACTCAGCTTCACGGGATCCACTGTGCAAAGCTGGGCTTGAATGCAGATTGTACAGCTAATCCCTGCTTAATTTGTAATAGCCCGAAACGAGACCTCGCTGTGTTACGAGGCATACGGAGCTGGATTTGGGCCCCCTCTTCGGAGCCTGGGCCTACGACGAGAAATTACTCAGCTGTCTGCTTCAATCTACTCTGAAGCTGAAGATTTATTTCTACAGGAGGCAGGGAAACATATTATGTTGCCAAACTACTTCCAGTCTTTTCCAGAATTACAAGTGAGGGGATGGTGGGTAAGTCTTGTGATTTCCATTCTGCAATCTAAACCAGATGGGCTACCCTAACAGCATAAACATTTAAACAAGAAAAGCAAAAAAAAAAAAAAAAAAAAAGGCAGAAAAGTTCTATATTCTGATTTAGTGCATTACTATGGCTTACATCATTTAATGAGACGTGCATAAAGCTAGTTTACAAAATAATTTGATCACCGTCTTTGATTCATCCCAATTAAATTTGGGATTTTTGTTTTCTCAGGGATAATGAGGTAACCGTAGAATAATAAAGTGGGTTGTGCTTATTAGAAACAGAAAGTTCCCAGTCTACAGGAAAAAGACTCTCTCGGTGCAGCTCATGTTAAATTAATCCAAATACACGAACAATTAAATATGATCCAGCAAAACATGCTACTGACCTCAGCCCAGGTGAGAGTAATCGCGCAGAGCGTGCGCTTTGGCAAGGGAGAAGGAGGAAACGTGTGGCCAGGCCTCCCAGTCCCAAGCAAGGCCCAGCAGCCAAAGCCGTACACCAGCCCTTTATTGGGAATTTTCGCTAAGAAAGATTTGAGATTTCCTTCTGCAGAAGAAAAAAGAAGAACAAGCTAAGGATAAGCTCTGTAGTTGCCCTCAAAACAAGGGGTTGCGCGGGAGCCTCATGTGGATCTTTCTGAAGAGGGATGTTATTATCTGTACCAAACTTAAAGACAGAAAATGAGGAACTCACAAGCTCCACGCCATGTTTTCCTGCTTTGCTTTCTTTCACTTCCTTTGTTTTGATACAGGGATCAGGTTGTTTTGCCTTTTCTTTTTTAATGCCTGGAAAGCCTCCAATGTCTAACTGGCATATGGGATTAGTAGGATGATAGTGAAAGTGTCTCCTCTTCATATACTGTTTGCATGCATGAAAGATGAGATGCTACCAGAAGTAGAGAAAAAAAAAAGGAGACCCAATGAATCTAAGACTAACTTGAGCAGTACCAGAATGGGTTTGTAAATGCTTTCGTGCAGTTTTATGTTATTCTGAAATCTGCCCTATTCACCACTGAACATTTTC
This sequence comes from Tinamus guttatus, assembly GCF_059628265.1. Classification (NCBI taxonomy): domain Eukaryota; kingdom Metazoa; phylum Chordata; class Aves; order Tinamiformes; family Tinamidae; genus Tinamus; species Tinamus guttatus. Next base: position 13,796,688 of record NW_028288582.1, read on the forward strand.
AGTCTTCTCTCTGCTAGAAGGAAAACATGCCACGTGGGATCCTAGTGCCGTGAGGTTAACAGATAACCCTCATATTTTTTGAGAAGCCTTTCAGCTTTTCTGCCACTGAAGATCCTCTTCTGCAGCCTCAAGTCGAAAAATTTTTGTGGCAGATTTGGCGTTGCCTGTAATAATTTATGAATGTGATGTGTTGACATGTTTACTGTGTGCATACATTGAGCCACTTCAATAGGCGGGTTGTCAGGAAGAGTACCCAGGAGAGAGAAGATGGATCCAGGCATTCACTTTTGAGGAAACACTTGGGAAACAGTGCAGGAGCCAGGGACTGTGATGTTTTGGCTGGGCCCCTGCTAGGCTCACTAGAGAGATTTCCCTGGGAGAAATGTGGGCGTCTGGAAAGAAAGACTCAGAAGACCCCAGAGACGTCAAAGAACTATCTAAGATGAGGTTTTGAGAGCAAGAATCCAGAAGGGGTCCAAGGAGCTCAGATCCGCGGGGATGTCTGATTTAGTTCAAGTTGGTAAGACTACCAGATAAAGCAGATATGTAATTTATTTTTCAGACAATATGGTTTATTGGAATGTTCAGATAAACTACTCTTTGGTTTTGAAGCTGCTCTTTTTGGTTTTGATCATGCAGGAAAGCTGAAGGCCACTGCTCTCTTCCACATGTGCAAGCTTGGCCAAGGCACCGCTCTGGGAGGCTGGAGCTCACTGCAAGGATCACGTTATCCCATCACAGAAAGGGAGAAAGCCCAAGGCCTCACATAGGAGGGTAACTCAGAGAGCCCACAGATGGCCAGAGCTACAGCAGTAACCATAACAACACCAGCATCTTTCTTGTAAGTCCTAGCACGTAATTCTACTAATGACTTTTATTAAACATTTAAGCCTTAGCATTGAAGTGATTCATATTTGTTACAGAAATATGTCCCATTAACACTAAGTACAAGCCAAAACAAAGTTAATGAGCCCTAATCCTTGCAGGATAATTCAAAGTTTAAGGGTGATATTAACCAAAATAAAATAAGGAGGAATGGAAAAAATCCAGTTTCATTGTCCACCAGAGAACCTGAGTTTTATCCTTCTGGTTCGTAAAATCAAATCTATTGCTCAAGTGACTCTTACACTGTTATTAAGGTAGTCCAAGAACACATATATGTGCATAATTAAGTACCCCTCTGGGGCCATAAAAGGGCTGCCGGCGTGTCCAGTGGGAATGTGAATGGGGTTTGATTCACGAGCACGAAAGAGAGACTGTCATTGCCACATCCCCCTCGTATGTCACTGCTTGGGCTGGGGCTGCCGTGCTGGAGCGCACGGGCATCCTGCTCCCGGAACAGGAGCGTCTCTGCGTGGCGTTTGGCTGGGGCCTTTGCACAGCTCGGCCTTGCAATGGTCTGGAGGGGCAGGGTCGAGCTTGTCCTCTGCAACTCAGACCTCTTAAATGAAACTTTAGTCAGGCCCCACAAAACTGAGATGCAGCAAAGTCAACTGGTGAGTCTGAGATTTTAGATGGATTTTTTTTTCATTTGTCTTCTACTTTTGCACTGTGAAATCCCAATGGCAAAATGGGTAAATGGGATAAAAGTCACCGATATCTTCCCACCCTTGAAAATACGTGATGTGGCTTTAAGCACTGGCATCTTTATCTTTCTGTTCAAATGGGGAGACTAAACACGCTCAGGAGAAAAAAAAGGGTAGATACCACAGCTAGCCAAAGCCATTCCATTCGCTTCTACATGGCTCCTGCTGAGCATAATACCCATCCGGGGATATTTCCAGGCGTCCCAGCCTTGGACAAGGGAGGCTGCCTGGGGCCCTGCCAGCTCCTGGGCCTGGGGACAGCCAGCACCCAGGAGCTGCTGGCCAGAGAGCCCGGGTTTGCGGCTCTCCAATAGGACCAGGTTTAATGAAGGACTTGCAGTGGGATTAGACAAAATGGACCAACTTGGCTACGGAAGAACTTTCACAGAATAAACAGTAAATTCTCCTGCTCTTGAAGAGAGGTAAGAATTTAATCTTCATTAATTTCATCTGGCAGATACGGTAGCAAAGCAGCCCGCTATACGGGAGAGTTAACATTGTGAAGATGGATGTGGAAAGACAAGGTGCACTTGGAGACAGGAGAATTACAGCTTAGAGAAGGTTTCCGCTACTAATATTTTTCCCTTGAAAACACAGGTCTTCCAAACCACGCTTTTCTTTAGGAAGGATCTAAATGAAGGTGGGAAGTAGAGTTACAAAGCATATAAGAAAGCTTCAAGTATATGAGTGGGAGGAAGGAGGACGAAATGAAAGAATAATGAAGCTTGCAACATTGGGAGCAAACAACAGGAGAAGGGAAATGCACATATTTGTGGCTAAATTTTGCAGGCTGAGGTTTAAAACAGCTGTAGTTAGCATAGCTAGATGCATAGAGTAGTTCAGATGACCCGATCAAAGGACAAGAAATGCCAAAACTGATTTCCTTAGGAATATTATCTGGCTCAGAGTTCCTTGGTGCCTACAGGAACACGGCTGTTTTATCACACTGATACAAGGCAGAATGGTGTAGGGTGGGCAGCATCCATGATGGCTACATGACTCAGGGATTCCCCAAGTGGGGCCAGGGCTTTGCTCTTCACCGAGCCTCTTCCTGCCACCTGTGGGATTTCCAGCTTGCAGACATATAGCTGCATGTTTTAAAAGAAATGTATGGATGCCTCGTGAGGAAAATGGTGCCTGGGGTCCCCAGCTTGAGGTTCAGTGATAGCTGAGCCCCAGTGTTCCCCTTCCCTTGGAGGGGTCCCACTAAAGCTGAATCAGGTATTTCCGCTTCAAGAGTATTCCCAGGCACCACCAGAGCCTCTCTGGGCTAAGAAAAAGGCCCAAAAAAAAGGACCTCAGGGCTGGGTCTCTTCCAGGCCACCCGGCTTTGTCCGTGCTCTGCTGGAAAGGCCCTGCTGGGCATTCGATAAGCAGTGCTGGTTTGGCATGCACTGGCCTTGGGCCTATCGCAGGAAAGTCAGCAAAGGATTTTCAACGAAACACAAGGAAGGATCCACACACAAATCCTGTGGGAAGCAAATGTCTCTGTGTCATCAAAACCGCCTATAAGGAGGAAAGCTTTCAACTTTGCTCACTCCAGGGTTTTATATTCCCCTGGAAATAAACTGAGCCTGTGCATCCCTTGAAGAGGTGAGAGTCGGGCAGCCAACAGGAGGTTACGGCCATCTGCACAGAGGCTCAGTGCCCAGGGAGACAGCCAGGACAATGGTGGATGCCGGGAGAAACACGTTTCATGCCAACGATTTTTACATACGAAGCGAACGAGCTGCTACTTAGACCCAAACTGGCTTTTCAAAATCCAACCTAAGCGAGTGAGAAAAAAGGGACAGAGGAACAATGTTCCCATTCTCTTCTACCAGTAAAGCTGCATTTGATATAAACAGAGAAAAATAGTATTTTTCATAAAACCTTTTCATCAAAAGTCAGATGTGGTGCTTTTCATAGATTTGTGACCTCTGAAGGTTGCAATCTGCTGGTGGAGTCTGAGTTTGTCTGTGTCTCTCTTGCACCAAAGCGCGTTGGGTCTGGGGTCACTGTGCAGCAGAGCAGAGGACTTCTGGTAGGCAGGAGAGGTTGGCAGGACCCAGCTCTCGCCTTCCCGTTGTCCAGACACACGGTCAAGAAAAAGATGCCCCTTTTGGGGAAAAAAAGTCTCATCCTATCCATAACCAGTCATTCTCACACTGTGGTAGAGCCACAGGAATAAAACCAGGCGCTTTCCTACAATCATCACAGCAACTACACGTCCCTGAAGTTGTCACTCTATAGGGCTGCCTGAGGAAAGGTAAATTTACAATGAATAATTAAATGCCCATTACAGGCTTGACACCTCTGGGTGTCTGGCAGTGCTGACACCTCTCGCGTCCTGGGAGCGCTCGCCTGCCCTGGCGCGCACAGCAGGTCTCCGCGCTGCCCTTGCCCGCGTCGCTGCAGGCACAACCACATGGTTCCTCGCCAAAATGCAACCAGTTCTTCTCGGCAACAAGGGCTAAATTCAGGAACTGGGAAATGCAAGGGCTGGGGCAGGCGAAGCCGCAGCCGGGTAGTGGTGTGGGAGACAAGGGCTAGGGGAGCTGGGCATGGATGGGCAAGAGGGCGGAAGACCTCAGGGTTAAGGGGAAATGCGCAGGGTAGAGGCGAAGAGGCTGGACAGAAATTGCACCTGTAAAAAATACTGCTTTGTATAATTTCTGTTCTTTCTGGCAGCGGCTGGTGCTATGGAAAATCTTTGTGCTCCTTTGACGAGTGTCCCTACATGTCAACAGGGACCGCCTGGACAAGCGGGGCATAAGCAGCGGGTTTGGGGGCTGTCGGCAGGATAGTGCTATGGAGCAGAGCACGTGTTGTGGGCACCTGTTTGCTCTCCTCTGCCCGGGGGCCTTCCCCGCGTCCACTATCGGTGGGTTTCATGCTGGTCCTGCTCCGTCTTCTCCCCCGAGGTTTTGGGGAATTCCCGAGGACTGTCTAAAGCCGCTACATCCAACTCCTGTCATCTCCTCCCGCGACAGCGAGCTTTGGGTTATGGAAAACCCTGTGTCCCGGCTCGAGCTCGTCCTGCTTCGCAGCCCCGCGCGTGCCCGGCGCTCGCGGCGCGCCCCGGAAGGGCAGAACCGAGCGCGGCTCCGGGCTCTGCCCGCCGCGAGCGCCGCCCCGCGCGCCCCAGCGACCGCGTCCCGCCCGCTCCTTTGTCTCCCCGCCCGGCGCGGGGCGGCGCGGCCCGCGGGCTGCCCCGGGGCCGCCGGAGCGACGAGCGGCGCCGCCACCGCCGCTCGCGCCCCCTGCGGGGCGGCACCGCGCGGGGCCGGGCCAGGGCGGGCCCTTCCGCGCTGCCTCCCGCCGCGGGCGCGGGGCTGGCGGCGGGAGGCTCCGCCCCCGCGGGGGCGGCGGCGCCGGAGGGAGCGGGAGCGGGAGCGGGAGGAAGCGGCGGCGGCGGCGGCGGCGCGGAGGTAACGGCGGCGCGTCTGGCCGGCGGCGGCGGCGCGTTCCGCGGTGTCATCGCGGGCGGCGCGCGCGCCGGGCGCTGTGTGCGGGTGTGCGCGCATGTGTGTGCGCGCTCCTGTGTGCGCTGCGTGTGCGCTGCGTGTGCGCTGCGTGTGCGCGCACCTGCGAGCGCACGTGTGCGCATCTGTGCGTGTGCGGGCGCCGCCGCTGCCCGCCCGCCCCGGCCGGGCAGCGCGGGGCAGGCGGGCACCCCGCGAGCGCGGCGGAGCCGGGTGCCCCCGCCTGCAAGGGCTGGGGTTTATGGGGAGACTTGGTGCTTTTCGTCGGGGTCCCGCCGCCCCCCGCGGCGCCCCTCGTGCTCCCGCCGGATCCAGCGGCTCTTTGCAGGGAAGCCCCTTCCCGCTCCGCACTCGCCGAGCGCGCCGCTGCCTGGAGGCTGATTTGCCAGAGCCGCCCCCAGGCTGGTCCCTGACTCCCCCTTAGTTTCCCTAAGAAGTGCCTGCTTCTCTTCAGGGCTGGCTTCCAACTTATTTGGAGTTTACCTTGCATAAATCTCCTCAAAATGCACCATGTATTGCTGCACCCTGGAAAGAGAATTCTCCCTTATTAACCTGCTGGTTCGGTTGTGGTTATTATTTATTTATTATTTATATAAGCAGCTATTATTTATATAAACAAAACGCGCCTGCAAAGACTTGTCCGTGCAGCCGTGCCGCGATCGCTCCCGGAACCGGCTGCCCACAACTTTGAGTGCAGCCCCTGGTGTTTCCCCGCGATGTGGCGGCGGGAGCAGCGGGTGCCCAGCGGTGCCCACAGCAGCCCGAGCGGGCGATGGAGGGGACAGGCGGGTGGTGTGAGGCTCTGCGGCCGGAGGCCTGGCGAGGCGGCCGCCCAAGCCGCGTTACGTGCCGGCAGAGCGGCCCTCCGCTCCTACGGGGACTGTCCCGGGAGCTGCAAAACCTATAAACACTTTTCTGATTGGCTTGAAAATTTAGACACAGGAAGCGGATGATATCTAATAACAGACAAGTGGAGACACTGTTGTCATGGAAACTGAGATGACTTCCCCCCCTTCCCATTTATTAAAAAAAAAAGAAAAAGTCTGCATATCCTCAGAAATGCCTGCAGAGCACAGTGGCTGCTGCTGCCTTCCCCGCCGCATCTGTTGAAACCTGAGAACATGCCTGTCAAATCAAGGTCATTTTGCAATAAAAACCGCTCCGCCTCCCTCATTTCACTTCACTTCATCCCCGCGTTTTGTTGCGCGCTTTCCACGGGAGGAAGAGTTAAATGGGGCGAGCAACCTGCGTGCGCCGGGCCCCGGTCGCCGTTGCTCTTCCGGGAGCCGTGCTGGAGTGAGGCCGGCAAACGCAGCCGGCAGAGCGGAGTCTGTACGGGAGGAAAGGCTGAAATATGAAGGGCTGAGGGGGGAGAGACAGTCTTGGGGTGATCCAGGATATATGTATGTATATGTGTATATATACGTATGTTAATCAGGTGACCAGGCCACACTTGTTTTAGTGTAAAGCCAAGGGCCTGGGAGCAGAGGAGGCCAGGATTCTTTGGGCCTCCTTTTGTTACTCCCCATTAGAAAAATATGTCAGAATGTCATTATTTGAACATTAAGGCCGTTCCACAACTCTGCCTCACCTGCAGAAACCCAGGAGAAAAGTGTCTGCTGGGAGACCCCGTGGGTTTGTTTTTAATAAAAATCATTGGTTGTAGAATGCTGTTTGAGGACAAAAACAGGGGAATAAACTATACTTCGCTACTGATGAGAGCAGCATGAGAAAATAAGCTAGTTTCTGTGGTAAATTGAGACTTTGCAGGGCGATTGAAAGTTTAGCGTGTGCGAAGGGGGAGAGCTGCCTGGCTGGTGGGCAGGAGGTGGGGTATTTCACAACAGACTTCAGTGCCTGTGGCTGTCGTGGGCAGCAGCTGTTGATTTCAGACAGTTTTGGAGCGTTTGCTGCCTTTTCTCTGAAGCGTTTCCTTCTGGTGCTGCCTTTAATGCTTGCTTTGCCGTAACCACGCCAGGAAGGGTACCCGCGTGCTCCCCCTGTACAAACCATCCCTTCAAAACCTTCCGAAATGATGAGTTGGACCCTTGTTGTCTCTTGGCTGCATGTTTCACCCCGTGCATCTCTGGTGTTTAAGCGCCGGGCTGTAGCTGCCTCGGCTGAGGCGGCACCCGCTCCCCGACCCACTCGGCTTGGGCTTTTCGAACCCGTCTGTGGGCAGAGGAGTGGGCAAGGACCTGAAATTCAGCGCCTGGGAGCGCTCCCTTGCGCCCCTCCGGTGGCTGGGCCCAGTGCGCTGCCCCCCGGCTGGACAGGCCTGGCATCCTGCCGGGAACGCCGCGCCGGGGCAGGCTGCAGAGCGCGGCCGCTCGCCCCGGCGCAGCGCGGGGAGTCGCCGGGGCCCAGCGGCCCCAGTGGCCGCCGCGCTTCCTGTTGTCGGGAGCGCCCTTATCTGCAGGAAGGTTCGCCGGCAGGAAGCGTGGCGGTTGCTTGTTTTTACCCAGCGAAGGAAACGAACTGCACGAGCTGCTTTCTCAGCTCGCCTCTCGGCAGCCCGCGCCGCTGTGTTGGTTGCCCGTTGCGACCCGTGAGAGCCCCGGCACGCCAGGCGTCTGCGAGGGAAGCGCAGTGTGTCCCAAGAAGCGAAATGTTTGTATTGACCGGCCAGTTCTTTTTGCCTTTATTAATAACAAACAACTTTTCTGGGCCACACTTTCAAAATTCTGCAATTGGCAGTTTATACCTCTGGAGCATAATTAATGATTTGAATATTCACTGCAGACATACAAATCTTTTTTTTTTTCTCTCCTCAGAAAGAAAGATCAAAAATGTAGCAGTTATTTTACTAATAGGAGCACTCCTTACCCTTCCAAACTGCCTTTCATCATGGATCATAAATCACTTTATAGAAACTCATTTTTTAATATCCACAAAAATTGTACGAGTGAGGGAAGCTGAAGCATAACATTTCACATGGAGCACCCAATGTTATAAGGCAATTTAAAAGCAAAGTTGGGAGTCAAATTAATTGCCTCTTAATTGCCAACTGCTAATGAATTACAGCCTTGAAAATGTGTTTCCCTTTCATTAGTGCTTTACCACTGATGCACTCATACAGTGCGTATGTATTTGGGGAGTGGGTGAGAAAACAGATGGTGGGTCCAGCAAATACAAGTAATTTGCTGGTCTCCATCCGAGCCTGGCATTGCAGGATGCCGGGTTAGAGGCTGGTAAGCTTAGACACGACTTTGGAGGAAAGTCCAGTCCAGGGGCTAGGGCTGTGGTCAGGCGCAGCATTTTGGTTTAAGTCATTATTTTCTAATACACGGGCAAATTCAGGGACATATACATTATTTCTCAGATGTCAGCTCAGAAAGGAGCCTTTATGGCATTAAGCTGAACTTTCATAGGGGGTTTTGGGGAGGAGGCATGGAACAGTTGCATAAACTTATAAGAAACTATCTGGCATGCCAAGCAACTTCAACTAGTGATTTTTGGCATGGAAAATGTCTTGGTATTAGGAGTCATTCCTGGCTGAGGCGGCGGCCAAAGCTGAGGGCTACTGAGAAGCAGAAGGGGCCTGTCCTGGCCAGGACTGGAATTTGCCAGTTCGTGACTTAAGACATAATCCAGTGCAGCACGGCTTTGGCCACAACTCTGAAATATTTCTAATGAAACCGCATTTGGCTTGTTACCTGCTCTCATGGCTGAGCCAAACCAGAGCAAGGCTGTAACAAGCAAAAAAAGGAAAAAAAGGAATCCAACAAAATAGGATTCACTCTAAATGTAAAAATTGCGAGCACATTTTTTTCCAAAGTAATCAGCTGATTCTCAGAAACCAGCATGAAGCTCTGGAAGGAAAGACAGTTTTCAGAAAGTGACGAGGCTTTGAAAATCATCATCTGTTTAAGGTATCTGAAGTTCAGATGTCAAAAATCAGGGCAACTCAAATCTTTATCTTCATTGCAGCGCGTCAGAGGCCTCCATCAGCTTTGTGGCTTTTACTTTATCTTAATTAAAGTTATCTTTCTAGCCTCAGGTTTTTATCTGACTTCTTTCGTAGTCAGTGGCAAAACGAGGCCTTCTGTGTACCCGGTCACCCGCCTCTGAGACGTGGATCAGGTGGTAGGACGGCCCCGCTCTGGAGGTCCCTGGTGATGGATGAGGGATGTGAGGGATGTAGGGATCGCCCCCAGGTTGGACACATGACTTGAGGGTGGTTAAAGCTGTGTTGGCTCACGTCTCACGCGTGCTCAGCCGCTGACCAGCGCTTCCTCAACAAGTGTCTGCCCTTGGCTCACCCTCCCCTGCTGTGACCAGGACACTGCTGCATGGAGAGGTGGCCCGGGCCCAGCTTACTGCCGCCCCCTTCGGAGCATGAGGTCTGCTTTGGCGGGAGGTTGGCGACTTGGAGTTGTGAGCAGCCCCTGGCTGCGGCGGCGCCGTTCGCGCCTCTGGTGCTGCCTGAGCCAGAAAGAGCAGCAAATTTCTGGTTTTCTTCCAGGTTACCCCACGAAGCGCGTGATGCGCGTGGCCTGGGAGGGTGAGGTGTGCGGCATGGGGATTCCCCGTGGCAAGAGCGGGTATGCGACAAGGCTGGGGACGGCCGCCTCGTCCTTGCGTGGGTGACACCGGGAAGGGCCGCGGGGATGGGAAGCACATCCACAGCGCTTGGGTCTGCTGGTGGGAAGCAGTATGTAGAGGCCGCGTCTTGGTATCGCTTGCTAGCACGGTGCTGTGGTTTTGCTCGGCAAGGAACATGAGTAATGAAGCTTGTCAGCCCTCAGCATCTCAGAACAGCAACATCCTTCCATCTGACCTTGGCGAATGCAGCCTTGCGCCATCCAGGGTGCTGTGGAGAAGACCACTGCCCCGTGCCTGCCCTGCTCCTCTTTGTCATGTCTAGCACCCTTCAGAGCTCCCTCTCCAGTGATACAGAGTCACTATTGCCGAGACCCAGTCTTCAAACTTTCTGTTTAGGTTTCAAACATTCATAATATCTCTTATTCTGGCCTTCTTTCTTCAGAGGAGAACCTAGAAGATATGGGAAAAAATAATGTGTTATGTATGCTCTTGCAAAACCCTCTCTAAAACTCACCGCCGCTAGTGTGATGCATGGCAAAAGCAGATGGATTGAGGCTGCTGGAGATGCAAGTTCAGCCCATCACGTTGGATGGTGGTTTGGGGCTCCTTCCTTCCACTTCTCCTTCGCGAGTCCCATGCTGCAGCCTCTGCTGGGGACCTTATTTCTGTGAGTGGAAGGGCCTTCAGACAGCACAGCTGCTACCTGGGTTCACAGGCGCCACCCAAGGAAAAGATCCATCTAGCTGTTTGATATCATTATTTTTTTCCAGTATGTGCAGGAATTTGTGTTGCCAGTTGATAGAGGGAACTTCCCAAGAGTGGGAAAGGTGCGGGAGATAGGTGTGGGAGAGCGCCTCGCTCTGCACGTGCCCCCTTGGTAATATCTCCCAGCTGGACGTCTAACTGCTATCTGGGATTGCTTCTCAGGAGCCAGCGGCACGACGGAGGTTACCAAGCATGGGAGCTAGCCGAAATCCTGACCCACAACTGGATTAAATCTCCTTTTACCCCAAGCGCCAACTTGTTTTGATCTGGCTTTGCAGAAGCTACTCAATTAATATTGTTAATTTTAACACCAAGTTTTATAAGACTTTTCTTCTGGAGGTGAAGGAGGGATCCACATATTTTGATTCTACTTTTATCACTGTCTTGACTGGGTTTTTCTCCTTCTGTGCTTTGCAGAAAGGAGCAAAATTTTAATAATTCACTAATATACTTTCACTTCATTAACATTTAATCATTCTGACGTTGTGAGTGTGACAAACTCTTTCTTACATTTGTTCAGGACCTGGTCTTGTCCCCATACTCTCCCATCCCTCCTGGTATGGAAAGCCCTAAATGCTGGCAATATTCTGCTTCTGGAAACAGTTTTTCTCTTTATCTAATAGAAGATAGTAAGTTAAAAGAAACACGTATTTATTATAAAACGGAAACGTATCTGCAAAAAGAGCAGTAATGGCTAAGCTGGAGCCGTTGAGTGTCAAGCACATGGTCATTACAATACTTAACGGTGTGGCCTAGAGGGTGGAAAGACACAGAGCACTATTGCGATACCATTTACACTATCTTGAACTGCTGAGGCCTGTTCGGCTTAAGCAGAGGTTTGTGCTGATGTTAAAATACTCATAAAACTTTCCATCACCTTCACCAGGGCAGTGTGATGCTTGTATTAATTAGGACCATGTCTTTACACATCATGTGATCTGGAAAATGAAGTACATAAATTTGGTGGGTGCCCATGTTGCATTAAGCAGATTCTGTTTAGCTGTGTCCAAATCTGAAGTCAGGTATTGAACTTCCATGAGAATTCTCCTTTCTTTTGGAGGATTGTGAGGTAAATCTCTGAATTAGTGCATGATTTATTATTGCTAATTAAATAGTGTTAGTGCAGCAAATTGGGACAGGCTTATTCGTATCTCAAAGGGAGCCAGGCAGAGCTGACAAATGGGCAGTGAGTGGGTGAAAGAGGTTACAGAGCTGAATGGAAACTTTGGAGTCGTGGGCGCTGGGGAGCTGGAGGCCAGGGGAGGTTTGCAGAGGTTGGGTGCACACGGAAAAGATCGTGGCTGTCACCAGGCCGGAGAACAAGATATCACTGTAATGGCCGCAGAAGATGTTGAGGGATCTTGTTGAGAGTTTTTACTTGTCAGAGAGAATATATTTGCTTTTAGAAGCATCAGAGCAGAACCTCATCTCTTGTAAATTTGTATAGTCCTCCTGCAGTTAGTGGAGCTGCACTGATTCACAGCAGCAGAAGTTCTGTCCCAAGGTATCATGAAAAGAGTAACAATGAGACGGGCAGAGGACACGGGATAGGACCGAGCCTCAGGGAGGGTGGAAGCGTGTTTGGAAGAGACGGAGGTGGGGAAGTGAGGCGGTTCAGTAGGGCAGATCAGACGACGCGCTGCAGCTATCGCGGGTCTGATTTGATGCTGAGACGCCAGGCAGAGATGTCAGCCAGGCAGGCTGAGAGGTGCCTGGGTTTTCAGGGATCGCAAAGTGCGTTTCTCGTTGGCACAGTCACTGCTGGCGTGCGAGTGGAGACGATCACCTGCAGCATGAGGAGAGGAGAAGGAGACCGTCCAGTCTGCAGCCTTGCGGGGCATCTGGGAGGAGAGGACATGGGGACAGAGGAAGAGCAAGACCAGGACCAGGAGGGCTAGAAGACAGCATCTCACGAAGCCAAGGCAGGGGAGAAAATCCAACTTATCTAATATTATGTAAAGTTTATAAGAGAAAGGGAATGACATTGACTTGTTTAGAGGCATCAGCCATGAATCATCTCTCCTACAATTAGTAAATTTTGAAAGGCTGAGCTATAAATAAACTGCAGCTTAACTGCTAGGTATAATTTTTTTTTCCTGTCTTCTGTAGTTGCAAAGAAGTCTATTGTGATAGTGCAGCAGACTGGGTGTCCTGGGGATGGTTACAGCAGCATCACTAATTCATGCTGCGTGTGCTGCTGTGGCTGTTCCCATGCCGGGCTCTGCGGGTCGTTTTTCCAGGGAGGTGAAGTGGTGGCTTCAGAGTGCTCTTAAGGTCTAGATGTGCCTTGGGACTCCCCTGTATTATCAAGATGGGATTGATCTATTTGTAGTATTTTTGTCAGTGCAAATGCTTTGACTGTGTCTCTGTTTTGTCCATCTTCACTGTGCTTTCAAATCCGAACTTTCTTTTGTTTAATTCATTACTCTGGAAATTAGTTCATTCTTTGCAGAAAGCCTTCTGACTGTCTGCACAGGGCCAATACGTCTTTTATGCAATTTCAGCATGTGAGTTTTGAGACGACTTTTGGGGGCCTAATTCTGATCGCACTTTTAATTAAATTCCTCTCCCCTCAGTGGCAGTAGCCCGGATTTGCACCCGTGTCCCGTGCACCCGTTCCACCTTGTGCCCGTTGCACTGGGGTCTGGGGGCGGCCCTGGGCTCACACACCATGGTGCACTGTGCCCGTTTCTCTGCTGAGCACAGGAACCTGCTGGATGCCTTAGGAGTGACGCTGGTGCTGGGGGGCACCTGTTTGCCTGCCTTTTCAGCTGTCAGCTGTGGCACTGGAAATGGCCAGCTTCGCCTTAGAAGAATTTGAAGTCAGATAATTGCTAAGGAAACTAGAACAGGTGCAGGGAAGTCAGGGGGTTTTTATTAAATATACCCATGTTACATGTGCCTTAATGGGATACAAAGCCTTTTGGCTGAGGCTTTCCACCCAACCTGGTTTGCAGTTGAGCACAGCTCGTTGTCAGAGACTCATTGAAGGTTTATTCCAAAATCAACATAGTGGATCCCCATCCACTTTCCATCATCCCTGTTGCTCCTGGCTGGTACCAGGCAGGAACCGTGCTCCAAGCGAAGCAGAGGGGCTGCCTAGGCAGCGTGGAGACCGGTCCTGCCTCCGCACAGCGTGGGCACCAGGGAGCACCAGTCCTGGAGAGCAGTGGGAGCCACGGAGGACGAGCAGTTTAACGGGCTCCCAGGGCAGCGCTGCGAGGAGCAGAGCTTCAGCTCACCTCCTTATGTACAAGAGAAGGCAGAAATGCGGTGTCTGCCTGTGGTGGTGGGAGATCAGTCCTGGGTGGTACAGGTGATTTACAAAAGGCTGATGAAAATTTGGAAAGGATGAGAAAAAAGTCACAGCCACTGTTAAAATGCTGGAGAAAATGCCTGGTAGTGAAAACTTCATTTCTGTAACTCCACTGGCAGCAGGAGGAGAGATGACTTGGTTACAGCATGCGGGTAGCATCACGGGGAGAGGGTACCTGCACTAATGGGAATCTTTCAGGGAAAGACATAATGAGAGCCCATGGCTGGAAGCTGGAGCAGATCAGATTGCTTCAGATAGGAAATAAGGCAGATTTTAACAGTGGGAGTGGTTTGCTGGAATAAACCAGCATGATGTCAACCGGGGAATTTGCTATCCCTTGGTGTCTTCAAATGATTTCACTTCTTCTGGAAATCCAGTTTGGCAATGCCCAAGTTATGCTCCGTGCGGAATGAGCGGGGTGTTGTTTAACCTGTGAACTCCAGGGGGCAGAGTAGATGACTCGCTTCCTTTTGAGTTGTGAACTTTTGACTTGAGCAGGTTAAAGGATTTTAGTGAGGAAGGCCTGGGAAAGACTACAGAGCTCGAGTTTGCTTTGTGGCGAATCAGGAGATCTCATTCTGGCCATGTTTTGTCATCGAGTAACTTTGTTCGAAGAGGAAGAAAAAACAGTCTGAAAAAAAGAGCAGTAAGTAGCAATTAGATGTCTTATGGTGGTTGGCCTTGTTCACAAATAGATCTTTTTACTGGAGCAACTTTTCAGTATTGGGCCATTGCACAAAGACCTAAAATAACCTGACGAGAAATGCGATTGACTTAATGGTACCAAGATAAGAGAAATAAATAAATGAACAGCATCAAAAGTGAAAAGTGCGTTTTGAAATTCCTTTCGCTTTTCCTATTCCAGGGCGATGCATAGTGACATTCCAGTTTTCAGATCATGCCTTTGGTGGTCTTCCTATTCAGTGTCTCAATAAGCAGCCTAGATTAGAAAGCCAGTGTCTTTTGGAAACAGAAAGTACTCGGCTTTCCTAGTGGAGTGATAGCAGTTGCTTGGTTGCTTGTTTCTGTCAAAATCATGTTTTGTTGCCATCACAACATTGCAACTCTAAAAATTCTCTCAATCCCGCAGGTTGAGGTTGCCTAACTAAAATGGGGAGGATAAGCCTGGTGGTTGGCTGGGTGCTTTCCTGCCTTGTCCCACTCTCAGTTGTAGCAGCGACTGTAAAGCCAGTTCCGAAGTACCCTGGTCTCCTGGTGATGCTCTTGCTGCCCAGACCACCCGGGAGCTGCTCCATGGGATTCTCAAACAGTAGCACGTCTTCCACAGGATCTCCTCTCCCATTGGGCCCCTGGAGCATAGAAAGACTGTCAGGGCTTGAGTGAACTAGCTGTGTCCTTGCTGCAAAGTGGACAGGTTTGTAGCTGGAATGAAGACAGCCCCGCGTTTGGTCCACGCGCTCTGTGGCTTTGGTGAAGGCCCTGGGCATGTGGCTGGAGGGTGAGTTAGAGGCAGAGCTAAGCGTGGGCCTGGGTAAGTCAGCAGGGAAAGTGCTCTGCCCACCGCTGCTTCCTCGAGGCCCTGCCCGGGGCCAGTGCTGTGGAACGAGCCCTTCCTTCGGGAGAGGTGGAGGGCCGGCTCTGCGCGGCCTCTCGAGCTGTGCAGGGCAAGCACAGCCCTGGCAGCTCCGGTGCTAAATCGTGACATTTCTCTCTTCTTGGACTCTCTGTGTTTTCAATCTTATAATTAGGCAGAGAAAACTCCTTTATATATAGGCAGGCAGCAGATTACGCTGGAGTATCTAGAGCCTTCTAACAAAACAGATTTTGAGAGAAAAGCTTGAGTATTTTGAAACTAACATAGTTTAAAGATCACTCCTGGGGAAAGCAGAGTGAGGTCGGGATGGCTCTGAGGCACGGTAATGGGATGTAAAGCCTTTCACTTATAGGTCACTCATGTGGATTAGTTCCAGAAAGTAGTAGTTACCATCTGTCAATAGTTGTCAGTGAGCGGCCGCGGCGGCGCGAGGCCCCTGCCTGCCTGCGCTCCTGCCGCCGGGAACGGCACCGCGGCGCCCGCGGCCTGCGCGGGCCCAGCTGGGACCTGCCGCCCTTCCTCACGGGCTGCTGATGCTCAGAAATCACCAACACTGCCAAGACTGCAAGTGTAGGATCAGACCTCTGAGCAGGCAGTGCCTGTGTGGTTGGGCTGGGGAGAGTTGCTCGAAGGTGTTAGAGGTGTTAGCAATGAGAAAAGGGACAAACATGAATTTAGAAGCCCCTTCCTCAGGGGGCTAATTCCTGGTGCTCCTGGGAAAACCTTTCTTGCCAGGGTTTTCTTTCATCAAGGCGCTGTACATATCAGCCATTGCTATACTGGTGAAAATCATATTAGGCTTGCCCAATTGCTTTTTTTCCATTAGCCAGTACTAATCGGAGCTGGTGAACTCTGCCTGCTCCGTGCTGCTCGTGCCTGCCTTATTCAAAGCAGGCTTCCTCTGCCTTTCTCTTCTGTGCAGATTGCTTCCCACCCAAATGAGGATGCCTGTTCGTAGGGTGACACAGGCAGTTCAGGAATTGTTTTGAAATATGAAATAGATTTTTTTTTTTACTCCTGGCAATATTCGTCCTGAATTTGAGTCTGATCTTACCAGATTAGTAGTTATGACTAATTGTACAGGGGTAAGATTGTGAGACCCAGAACAGCCAGGATCCCAATCATCCCCCTATGTGATAGGCATAACATGGAAAAAAAAGATTTTCTTTCTGATCCTAGAAAAACTAGAGCTTAAATAAAGCATTTGGAACTAAAATCACCCTAGTATTTTAAGTCTCTACACCAAGATTAGTATTAGTTGTGCTTTTATATTTTGCACTCTTTATGTATGTTCCTGCAACCTGTTAGTAGCATGTGAGCACTGGGGAAATTTGGAGGGTCTGCACAAAACCGTCGGCATTACTTGAGCAGCTGCTTCTGCATTGCTTGTGTTCAGCAGATTTCTTCCTGTCAAAAATACTTTCAGCACATGAATGAATGGTTAGGGAAGCACACGCATATTGATTTATATAGACAGCTACTGCCTTCTCACCTTATGCTCAAACACAACAACAACAGCAACAAAGGCAGTAGGATTCAGCCTGTGTGCTGTCAGGAAGGGCTTGTTTTATTTTATTTTTAAGCATTATATTGATGGAGACTCTTAGGTACCAGAAATAGTCTGTTGTTTCCAGACTCCAGAGACAAGATTTTCTGCAAGGGGTGCCAAAGGGCAGCCTGCTACCTGTGCAAGGGGCTTGACTTGTACGGCTGTCAGAGCAAGCGTGTGGCACCCTGAGGGATCTAACCAGCCATTTCCTCAGGTGCCGATGTGGATGCATAGGTGGTACCTAAAGTGTTGGCAAAGGGTGAAGCTTGTCCCTTGTCATGCCAGCATCTACTGGCTCAGCTCGGCTTAACTGATTTCATTGAAGGTTTTGGGTGAGCAAATAGCTGGTTTCCGTGCTGGTTCATGTTTAAATGAGGCCCCCTTCATGCATTCCCGTGGAATTCCCACGGCATGCAGTGCCAGTTGCATCTGATTTTGTGAATATACTTTGCGCCTCTCTTGCTGTCACCAATATAGTAGCAGTGGTAATAATTATTATTCATTTCTGTTCTAGGGGCAGGTAAGGAGTGTCAATATTTTGCTCCCACGCCACCAAGTTCCCTCTCTCTCAAGTGCCTTCTTGATACACAGGGTCATTTAAGTGAGTGATTCCCCCTGTGCTGGTGGCAGTGATGCCCATAAGGCTGGAGCCAGTCAGTGAAAAGGCCTCTTCGTATATACATACATGCTGCATCATGTATTTATATTGCCATAAATGTGAAATCTATGTCTTGCTGTGAAAAACCTTCCATCTATTTCTTCAACAGCTCAACCATCCAAACTAGGAATGGAGAGACAAATCCAGGCCTCTGTATGCAGGGCCCTGGCCTTTATGGAGCTGCAGATCCTCAGGCCTGTAGACTGTTGTTGTCTTGTGACTACTGCAGCTAATGAAGCTGGGTTGTCTACACGTTTCTGTGGCAATTAACATTTGTGGTGATTAACTCCTGTGTCTAATAACTGTGATCTCAGGTAGCAGCCTTTCCCTGGTTACCAGATTAATCAGGTCTGTCTCTTGGCCACCTTGCTGTACAGAAATTTGCAAGGACATAGTTGTCTTTAAATTAAAATTGGCAAAAGTTATTAAGAAGGACACAGACAGATGTGGGCGGCAAAAAAACTGAAGCCTATTTTAATAGATAATAAAGCTAGCCCTCTGCATCTAAAATGTCTAAATAGCAGCTTGAAGAACTGTGTTGTCTGAGAGCTATAGAAGAAGGAAACATATCTAGAATACAGAAATATATGTAATGAGTTTATTGCAGTGCATTAATTACTCCTGTGAAGAGTTATACTCCATTATTAAAGCAAGTTTCTTCAAGATAAAATAATGAAACATACATTTTCATTTATCTTTGTCAGACAAAAGCCCCAAATGAGATTCCTATCCCACTTTTATCTGTGGTATAAAGTGATGTAACTCCACTGAAGTCAGAGTTGGACAGCTGGAGAGAAGGCAGCTTCCTTTTCACTAGAAAGCTTTAATGCAACATTGTTTTATTTCCACACATTAAAGTTAATAACACAGCAAGCAAATTCTGAACTTAAGTATTTCTAGGATATCTGTATGTTAAATAACTGAGAACAAACTTTATAGTCACTCTATAGGACTTCATGATATATCATTTTGAGCTACTTTTTATCTATTACGTTTTATCGGCCTGCAAAATCCATTTCTAATTCTGGCCATATCTACTTTGCGATCACTTGCTTGCAATCTATTCCCAGGTTTCTCCTTATTTTAGTGAAATATCTCTACTTCAGCACCTTTCCCAAGGTGGCTGATCTAATCACGGCACTATCAGTTATCACTTCTCATTTCCTTTGCTAGCTCCGTCAAATGCAATGCACAGCCTAACAAAGTGACATTCAAATACTCCCAGTGACCAAAGCTATTTCCCTCTCCTTTACTCCGGAAAACAGGAGTTGTATGTGGCTTCCTAAACATATGCCCTTCACTCCACATTGCAGCCAGGAATCTGACTTGTAAAGAAATATGTAAAGCACACTATGAGAAGAGTTAATATTAAGGAGATAAAATAATTATTTGCTCATCTTCCACACTTAGGTTCTATTTATATTGACCATCTGGTATTAAACCCCACATCCACCATCTCGTTTTTCACGTACAGGAGAGCAATGCTGCTTCCCAGCCAACTGCGCCGCCAGCAGAGGAACAGAATTTGCCACCTTGCCGGTCCTGACCTCCATCCTCTGCCTGTTTGCCTTTAAGTGAGAAGGAGTATCCCAGAGAGCACAACCAGGCATGGGTGCTCCTCAAGGAAGGAGTCATTTGCGCAGTGGATCCTCTGCTAAAACAGTTTCTATGGGCACAGGTGCAGCACTAGCATCTCCTTTTTTTCCCCACTTCTGTTTCTTTTGCTGACAAACCTCTTAGTGCTATCTTAGATTGCTATCACAGGCTACTCCTTGTTTTAATAAGTGTGTGGCCGATGGTGCTCCCTGCACTCCAGAAGATAAAGTTGTCCTCTTGTCTCCTTGCAGCCCTTCCCCTCTAAATCTTCCTTTTTCCAGGAAACCTGGGAGCAGGCAAGCACTGGAGTGCTCAGGACACGGCTGTAGCCCAGTCTGTGCCCTTGCCCTGGCTCCCGAGCACAGGGCACTGCAGTGGGAGGTCTGTCCTAAAATGGTAATTTCCAGTATGGCTAAATAATGAGGACACTGCCGAATGGCTTAAGAAAACTGTTCGTTGCTGCAGCTTTTTTCTTTTTTTTCCTCTAGCTGTTTCTTCACTGTAGGAAGGTAAAGAAATCTGTGATAAAATAATAATTAAATGCCGCCAGTACTAAATTTCCACCCAGCGTGAGTTGGCAGCAGTAGCAAACCAAAACATTAGGTCATTAAAAAAAAAAAAAAGCTGATTAAATGCCTCTGTATGCTTTTCTGATTAGCTATTCTTAAAAAGAGCATGTGGCAGTAATAGATGGGTGTACTTGACAGCAGCAGTTGCTTTTTTGGGGAAAGGTAAAATACTCAAGTTTTAATGTGTATATATGTATGTTTGAAAGAATTTCTTGCTGATCTTAGCTATGGGGATTTATATCTTACTAATCATCCAATTTTAAAAGCCCCCAAGACATCTCCTGTCCAGGAAATATGTGAAATGCCCTGAATATTATGTTTCTGGAAAGAATAGTTAACGGTGAGTAATGCGCTCGGGGTTTTGTTTTGGTCTCCCTTTCCTCTTCTTTCCTGGCTAGACAGAGCTGATCCCGCACTGGAGAGTCGCGCCGCCGGGTGGGCTCTGCTCTCCGATTGCAGGGTTGGAGCAGGGCTCCCTGAAAACGTCTGCAGATGAAAACAGCCAGATTTGTGGCTTCCCCCATCACCTGGTCATCGTCTGTTCCTGCCTTTGATCCACAGTTTCCAGCTTTTGCCCTGGTTTGCTCTGTAGCAGGGTTTTAGGGGGCTGATGCCTACAGCGCACATCTGTCCAAGGCTCCTTCCACATCTGGAGCAGTTTGGGGTAAGAAAGACTGAGGGATTCATGGAGAGATCAGGATCATGCGGCTGCCAATGTACTTAGCACTTTTATTAAATCTTCTAAGGACAACAGGGATATTTATCTTTCCCCTAGGAACTGGACAAGTTACATATATTTTCCTCTTTGCTATGCATTCCAAAAAGCAATTTCTCAGGAAGAGTGGTTCCAGTTTAATCTCCAGATTATCTGGATTTTTTTTTTTGTTTTCCTCCAGGATAAAGCAGCTAAATAATCAGCTAACCCTAAATCAGGCAGAGCTGGGGACTATGTATGAGCATATGTGCAGGGATCCAGATTCAAAGAGAACTGCTTAAGGTGGCAGCATTGCAGCCTCACCGCTTCAGCTGGGGTTTGTTGGTTATTGGAGGTGAGAGCACAGTGAGCAGCAATCAGATCCCTGTCCCCCCGCCGAAACATGATTTGGAAAGCTGAGGGCAGCCTTCATTTCTGCAGTCGTTAGAGCTGTGGCTTTATTTCGGGTTTCACTGCAGCAAGCCAAACCAAGGGAAAATATTGGCCCGAGTGTATTTCTCCGTGGTGCTGAGGTGCGCCCAGTGCAGAGCAGATGGAGGCTGGTGGCAGCCGCGTGCTCTCCGGATGCTCCCATGCAGGTCCTGGCGCGAGTCGGAGTTACCGGCAGCCGCTCCCGCTGGTGGGAGACCCCGAAGCCCCACAGGCCCCGTGTGCCAGCCGCTGGCCTGGGGTGTCCCATGGGGCCAGCCCACCCACGAGCCCTGCCGCAGCCACGGGTGGCTCATGCAGATGGCCGTCTGGGGCCAGAGGGGCCACTGCTGGCACCCTGGGAGTGTAGTCTGGCTCTGAGAGCCCCTCCTCATATTTCCAAGCTCATTGGATTCTTAGAGTATCTGCACAAACTATTTCTCTCCTGACATTAACCTGTTTGACCCTATATAGTGTAAGGTAACCAAGCAGTTTCAGGCCATTAATCTCCAAGTGCGCTTGTCAGGTACTGTATTAATTAGTCCAGGGACACACAGTGGTGAAGCTGTTAGTGTAGACCATGATAAGGCACTTGAGCTCCTTGTTAGTGCTGAGTTAGTGCATAGTTAGTACTGTCTGCAGCCATATCGGCAGCTCTGAACTTCAGCAAACACCCCACCAAAAGTGGCATCACTGTGGATTGATCCTAAATGCACCCCCAGAACCACAGCCTGAGCTCTGCTGGTTGGGTTGGTGAAAGCTGACCAGTACTCACATAACCTCTAATGGAGCCTGCCTGCTTCCCAAAGGTCTCCTGCTTAGTGGATCAATAACCAGAGACTGTCCCCAAAGCTCTTGACTAGAAGGGCTGCTTTTGATGCGGGTGTCAGATGTTCTGGCACAGTTGGGATGAAGACAGGGTGCATGACTTTGGTACGTGTTTATATGTTGATTTTATTGCCTCATTTCTTCCTGAGAGGAATGCTTCAGGCATCCCATGGCAGAAATTCCCCTTGGCAGTGCCCAAGAGTTACTCATTGAAATAATAATTGATAATAAATAGTGATGCTTAATTCCCAGACTTACAGAGTGCTTTGACATGTCAGACTATAACTATTGTGCAGAGAGGGACCTTCTTTTGTAGCTTGAATTGCTATAAAAGGCTTCAATAGCCTTTCTCTGTCAGACTGCTCCTACTCATAGTCAGGAATTTGGAGTTTTGCAAGCTCAGTTCCACGTATATTGATCTGTTCTTGCTCCTGAGGTGAGAACTATTTATATTTTAATACATTAAGTTCTGCTTCTACCGTTCCATATGGCAGTCTTGTTTTGAAAGTATAAGAAAAACAGGAATGAAGAATGTTGAGATGTTTTAACACAGCAGAAAGCATTTTCTTCCTACACAGTGCCATTTCAGAAAGAGAACAGCTTCTTCTCCAGTTCTGTTTTGGTCTAGCTCTCTCTCTTCTGAGATTTAAGCATATGCTTATATCAGCTTCTCATCTGGTGTATAGCTGTAGACATAGTATATCCACTGACATAATGAGCTTTGCTCATTTGCACCTGATGTTTTTGTTGTGGATCTTTGAAGTCTGTAAATTCTTCAGGTTAAAAATGTTCCCTTAACACAGCTATAACGCAAGGACTGTGTTCATGAGGAAGACTATTGTTTTCACGAGGAAGATATTGACATAATTACCAGCAGGGTAGGAAGATTAGGAAAACGTTTTATTTCCTGACCTCCGTAAGATTTCTTCCTGCCGCTGAGGCGGTTGCCGGTGCTCGGCCGGCGCGGAGCTGCGCTCCGAGCGGTTGGATTTCGGGCAGTGGCGTGGGGCGCCCCCGGAGCAAGATCCAGGCGTGCTGTGGGGCCGCGGAGCGCTGTCACCTCCCTGTGCCAGCACCCAGGGCTGGATGCGCTGCCGAGGCTCTGGGGTTCTTCACATCCCGGGGGAGCGCTGGGATTCCCAGAAGTGTGAGGGTCCCGCGGGAGCCCAAGTCTTTGAAAATCTTTGTATGGCCAGGCAAGACGCTGGCAAGACAAGCCATAAACTGCCCTAGTGTGTTTAACTGTGTCCTAAACCTGCTGGCATCCTCAAAACGTGCGTGTCCTGGTGCCACTCTTTGCAGTGCTGTGCCTGTCTGCAGGAGGCTTTGCTTTCAGATTTGCCCTCGCAAATTATTTTATTTATTCATGTAATTTTGTCCTAGCTGAAATACCACTGAGGAGATAGAGTAGCAACTTCAGCTTCAAGTCAGGCCATCTGCAGAAAAGATGTTAAATATCAAAGATTGGGATGAAACCCTGATCCTAATGAAGGGTCTCAATGGCTTGGAGGTACTGAGGTCTACAGAGGGTTGTCCTCATCGTCTGCGGTAGGTGTTCTGAAGGACACCTTGGCAGGAGCAGCCACAGCGATGCAGTTCTGTAATCTTTGTTCTCTCAGTTGCTCCTGCTCTTCTGGTTTTGTTTTGTGTTTTTCTTTTTTCTTGTTTGTTTTTCCCCAGATCTATTATGTTTTTCTCCTTCTATGTCCACACATGAATTCTTCTGCTAATGAAGGAGTCACACACAGATTTCAGTCTTTTTTTTAAGAAAAAGACATCTTGCTTTCATTACGTTTTTGGACAGGCTACAAGGGGTAAAGTAGAACTCGTCTGATGATAAATGGATATTATCATACTGAGAGTTTACTAAGTGCAAAGTGGTTTGGAAATACGTTGATTCTTTTTTCCCTAAGAAAATTAGACACTGTATTTTTGTAAAGACACATTTTTGATGTGGCATTTGGGATTTTTTTTTCCCCAGTTCTTCAGTTCTGTGCTATAGACGAGCCAATTTTTGAACCTGACCTGAGGAGTGCCATGATGGTGTAGTCTGGGTATAAGCCTGCAAGCTAGTTTGGCTGTTACTAGAATTTAAGTGAGGTCCTTTAGAGTAATGGAGGTAATTTCTTGCCAGGAATACCATGCAGTTTCTATTTGATATGGTTTGATTTAATTATGGAATTGTCACTCGTGCTCAAGACCTGACTTCATGCCGCAGTCATTCCCACTGTTAGGGCTGGGTAATCACTGAAGATTTGGGTAACCCCACAGATTTCCATCCTCGGTGAGTGCAGTTCCCTGGGCTGCAGTGAGACAGGATCATCTTGTCCAGCTGGCTTAGGGTACAGTACTGTGTAACCTGCAGCGGTGGGGAAAAGAGTAAGAGCTGTAGTATAATGTGAAATCTGGATAATAAGTTATCTACTGCTTTCTTTCTGATTGCAGATTTGCT
Source organism: Tinamus guttatus (assembly GCF_059628265.1). NCBI lineage: Eukaryota > Metazoa > Chordata > Aves > Tinamiformes > Tinamidae > Tinamus > Tinamus guttatus. The sequence goes on from NW_028288582.1 coordinate 13,820,694, forward strand.
GTAACGCCATAGCTAGAAGTTTCACCTTTCCCAGAGACACGGATTCTTTTTCTTTTCTCAGCAAGCTAAGCAGAAATTGGAGCCTGTTCCTATTTGTGGCTTGCATGTAGTGTTGCCGTGTGGACAGACATCCTCTTCTCTTCCAGAATATGGAAGGCTTCCAGTAAATTGTCTGGAAATAGGGGGTGATTTTTCCTATGGACTCTTGCTGTTGCTCTCCTGTGTACAATGACTCATTCTTTCGTATTAACTGCTTATACTTCAGCATCTGCAAGAGGGGATTGACTCTGTGAGCACTTAAAGAGTAGGCAAAGTAGAGCTGGCTTTGATTGCCACTGAGGTCTATGATGCTGTGCTCTTTTCAGATGCAGACAAAAGCGGGGCTTAATCTTGAAGAGCATGCTTATTCTTAGAGGAAAGAATAATCTGATGCTCACCTGAGTTTCATCATTTACTTGGAGGAAAAAAAGTCTCCTTAGAAAAGAGAAAGCTGTTCAAAATCTGTTTGGGGCATTTTAATTGCAGTATGTGATGAGAGCTTTGAAGTTTTATTACCTATTATATACTTGATTCAAATTTAGCCTTCTGCAATAGCTCAAGTCTTTTTTTTTTTATTTGCCTCAGAATATTAACATTTCTGTTTCAGGCTTTGAAAGAGCAAACTTTCTGAGCATGATTATGAACATTAGGTTAATGCATAATCCCCACTCAGAGGTTCTCCTAGATTTCCGTGTGCTTGTTTAGAGGCTGTTCAAAGGTGCTTAGCTTTAATTGCCATTATGTGCGCACAGAAATAAGGACCCAAGAGTCTTATCAATTATTCTGCTCACAAATTCGTTTTTAGATAGTCTCAGAGCTGTTCCAAGTTGAATTTACATGCAGATTGCTGGGAAATGTAAAGGTTTTCCTCTAAGTGGGAAGATTGTCTCCATATTTAAATGCTCTATGATTATATAATCTTTGGTCTTAATGTGGTTGATGGGAACTTATTTATCTTTTCTGGCACCATTTTTACAACCATTTTTACCTTGCATTTGCAGCTTTCTGGCTATCCACATAGAAATAAAAATACAGGTCTGTTTAGAAATGGCACAAATATCTGAATTTCTGTGGCTTTCAATGAGCTTTAAGATCTTACATGCTTGAACAGGAATGGAAGATAGACTCTGGCTTTTAACAGCTTTGAAAATTGTGCTTGGAGAGCTAGAACCGGAGCAAGAGGGGTGAGTGGGAAGTCCTGGTGTTCCCATGCGGGACCGTGACTGGAAGTGGATCAGACCTGCTGCCCGGCCCGTGCAGGCCCCGCGGGGCAGCCCGCCGGGTCCCAGGGCCTGGCCCTGGCACTTGGAGAAATAAAAAATACAGCCGCACACCCGTTCATCTTCCTTTCAGCCTTTCCATCTTTTTTTTCATCATGGTCTTTTTCAGACTCTCCTAGAGCTTGCTATAGCATTTGCCCTGAAATACTTCTGGTTAAGTTGAAACTCTCCCCTCTTCTGACAAAACTGCATGTAGGGGGGCCTGCATATGCAAATGGAGAGAGAAAAATAGCCAGTTTGTCAGTAAAAAAAATCAGTTAGGATAAAAGATTTGGTTTACAAGTAAGGCCTGAAGCTATGGGTTTTAGGTCATGAGCCTCATAAAAATTCTTATGGAATTACGGAAAATGATCAACAGCAGATTTACAAAATTCTCCAGGAAAATCAAGTGAATTTTTTCACGAACCCGTAGTCATTTGTTCCACATGCCATAAATGTTATCTGCTACCAGTGCAAACGCTGCCGTTACCCTGATGTCGTTAACCATCTGTGCAGCATGTGAAACTCCTCGGGGCAGGGATCATGTCTTTGCTCTCTACTGTGTGAGACAGACTCTGTAGCCAACACTTAAGAAACAATTAATGATAATGCAGCTCAATAGGGTGTTCAGATACCCGGCTAATAAGAGTGGTATAAATGCCTGGCTAGATGGGATTAGTGAGAACTACTGTGTCCCAGCAGTGCATCTCCAGCAGGTGAAAGGGAATAGCCTTAAACATCATCTGATAAGGAGTCCTGAAAGCCGAAAGAGTGGCTCTGAAGGATGTGGAAGAGCCAAAGATAGAGGCGAGTCGCAGTTAGGGTGTATATTTGTGTTTTACTCCTTTTCATTATTATTATTATTATTATTGTTTTTCTGAGGTTTTCCAACTAAATATTTTTGCCTGCTGTCGAGTAAGGGCTCATTTCAGAGCATTAATCTCATTAGCGCCCGCTCTCCCCTCTGCACGCTCTCCTGCGCGTGTTGCAAGCCGTCGCTTTCTCGTGTTTCCTTTTGTATCTTAATGATCCCTGTGTGCCGGGAGGAGCGGGAGCCGCACGGTAGATTTTCATCTTATGCTAATCCATCAAAATCAAGTTAGTTGCAGGCGATGGAGGATCTAAGCGCGCGCTCGGAGACGTCAGCGCGGAGCCGAAAGCTTGCCAGTTGCCCGGCAACCTTCCTGGAGGAAGATCGATGTCCTGCCGTCGGCGCCGCTTTTAGCCATGGATCCGCTCAGTGCTGAGCGGACGGGCTCCAGCGTCGCCCGCGGGGGCCGTGGGGAGTCTCCTCGTGGGCTCGTGCGGAGGGGTGGCAGGAGGCGCTTCATTCGCTCCTCCGTAGAGCCGTTAATTTGGTGGCCTCCGTGGCACCGGCGCGCTGCCGAGCGCGGCTCATTGGTATTGCCAGCACGGCTCCAGCCCTCCCGCCGGCACGGCGAGGCTCTTAAAGGCGCGCGGCCAGCCTCGTTTCTCTCCCCAGAACGGCCGTGTCTGCAGGAGCAGATGAAAGAGCAGCCCCGCGACGCCCCCAGATGCGGAGCGTGTCCCCGAGCGCCCGCGGCTTGGCCGCTGCTCCAGCCCGTGCTGTGCTGTGGCCGGGGCCCGGCCGGCTCCCGCCTCCTCCGCCGCTTTGCGCCCTTCCTTCGCCTCTCCCTTGTGCCGAGGTAGCGCTCCCAGCCGTGCGGTGCGTTCCGCAAACGCTGCCGAGCAAGGAGGGAGATGGTTTGCTTGGACAGCATTGTGTAATGCCTGGGCTTTGGAGCCAGATAGGAACTGACAGTGTCTCTTTAATTTTATGGAATATGTAATTACTATATGATGCATATATTTGCCCCTTGCATCTCTTCAGAAGATGTGCCAATCTTATGCTCCAGGGTGAATTTAAAATTCTTACACATTTACCGTGATTTGAGCTAAACGGCTCTGAAAAGCTCACACAAAATCCTACCTGTGTAATCACAAATATCGTTCGTGCTCTGACACCTTTATTTATGTTGACAAGCTCTTTACTCGGGATTTCATTCAGGAAAGCAGTTAAGAATGTACTTAACTTCAAATCTTTTAATAGTCCCGCTGCAGCTAATGAAGCCCTTGGCAGGTTCCACGCGACGCGGTGCCTCATGGGCTCTGCGGCTGCGTGAGCGGTGGCGCTGAGGGCGGCAGGACCCTCAGTGGGGCTCCGGGGCGCCCAGCGTGGCCTCCCTGCCCAGGGTGCATGAGGCTGGGAGGACGTGAATGGCATGTCCAGGGAAGCACCCGCTCTCCCGAGGGAAGAGAGAGTTGCAGCCACATGGTGCAGCCCCTGGAGCTGAGCTGAGCCTGCAGGACCCAAGAAATGTTGCTGCAGGTTCACCCATGCTCCTGCCGCTGCGTCCCCTCCAGGAGCAGCGGCTCGCTGCTCCGGCTGCCCTGTGGATTTCCCCTGTTCCTGGCCGGGGCTGCCCGTGCGGCTGCGCACGGCCATGGGGAGCAGTGAGCCCTGGGGAGGCGGCGTTCGGCTGCGGGAGAAGATGTGCAGCTGCAGGGAGCTGCGTGGGGAGCCGTCCGCTATGACTCTTGCTTACTCTGTGCTTATATATGTGGCAATTATGTGCCATTTTGAATGCACTTTCTGCTGGCAAGCTATTTATCAACTGACTACTGAACTCGTTATTTCCTAAAGCATATGGTGTGCTGCTCCCGACTGAAAAGCTGCTGCTCTGCCTTCTTATCCCTCCGTCTTCCACGGGTGCTTTTCTGCTTGTTTTTGCTGAAATCCTTCAGCTCAGGATTGATAACTTCCATGAACGAGATCGCGGAGCTTTGTTGGGTGACAATGTTCTTGTCTTTGCCCAGGTTGTTTCTAAAATGGCTGTGCTGAGCGGGGTGGAAAGAAGCACCTGCAGGCGAAGCATCAGGTGCCTGAAATTCGAAAGCAGGAAAGTTTCCGGAGCACTTGTGGGAAGCGGATGGGAACTGAAGCAAACGAATGCTGTTTCCCACGTGGCAAACTGCAATGGGAATTATGGGTGCATATTGAGGTTTTACCTGAACATGAGTTGTTGCTCAGAAACGTTTCTTACAGTAGGAGGTGCAGCCCTGTTCCTGCTGCAGTCCATAGCAAATCTCTTTCCTACTGCAAGCTTTCAGGGCAGCTTGCAGACATGTTGCCAGAAGAGTTCGTCAGCATGGTTTTTTACCTGGGATATGTCCCAAACTTGGTGCTGGTTACTCCCACTTCCCCTCTGGATCAGGAGGAGTTGAGGTTGCCCAGTGCCGTCGAGGAGTGCTAGCCCCCGAGAAGCAGGGTGGAAGGGTAGAGAGGCCAGGTAGCAGATTGCAAAGAGCTGCTAAAGAAGAAATAAGAATATCTTCCCTTATTTGAGACCATTTAATCTTTTTGAATGAGTAATATAATATTTATAATATTATGGGAGCAGTAATAACTTGCTTAAAAATTAAAAATATTTAATCAGTGAAATGGAATAAGTATGTTCAGTGCTTCTCACTGAAATGCTGCTGTACCTCCTACTACAAGGGTTTATATAAATGTATGATTTTCCTCCATTTTAACAATGTCGAGTGAAGCAAACAAACTGCCTCTGTATTCCCTTTTGGATGCACTTCAGGCTGATGAAGTGAAAGGCATTTAGAAACCCTCCCGTCTGCTCTGTGTCCTGGGGTACCACTACCTACGGTCAGACCCGATGGGGTGTGAGAACAAGTAATCCCCAGGCAGAGCAGGATGTTTTTGGTGGAATGCATTGATCTGCCTGCCCTGGGCCCTTTTGGGGATGTAGAACTGTGCCTTCTGAGGTAGGTGAATTTTGTGTTTTGTTAGGAAAGATTCCATCTTTTATGGATTGTCTTCTCCATATATCGATTTGCTCTGAAAACATTTTTAATATGTAAATAACCATAGAAGTTGGGTGAAAACCCAAATGCCTGCTGCCCTTCTAGGTCTGCCCGTCCATCCCTGCGCTCCCCCGCACGCAGGGGCCGTGCTGACACGGCCAGTGCTCAGTGCTCGTGGTGTCCGTGTCGTCCATGCCGAGGCATTCCCTGGTACGCAGTGTGGCTCCCCACCCTCCGCGGTGGGAACCATGTACGGAAGAGCTCCTTGTTGGTTAGCTTTTTTTCCCATTTTTTCCCCAGTTTCTCTTTTCAGAGGTCAGTACAGGTAAGTCTGTAATTATCTTAGGAGATACAAGAACAAAAAACATGCACACCGGCAAGTGGAAGGTCAGGCTTGTGGTGGATCCTGAGAGCAAATGTGCCAGGAACACCCCGACTCAGCCTGATTTTCAGGGAAGTGCTGTTTCTTGCACTGTTTTCCCCAAGTGGTAGAAAGGCCTGCTGTGCTTGAGGACCTAAACTGTTGATCACAGTATTGGAGGCAGTTTAGCTCTGTTGGACCCATGCCCTGGGGGACTTGCTGAATGGGAAGAGACACTGATTTGTTATGGATGGGTGGTAAAATCGTATAGGACGGGATGACCGGCATTTTGTGCAAGTAGCAGGAGTCTCCACAGTACTGCAGGCTTCATATGTGGGTAGACGGCATGGCTTTTGCTAATGGAGAGGTGGTGGAAAACATTAACTGCAGCAAGGTCATCATCTACTAGAGCAGGGTGGGTTTCCATACCCAAATTGATTGAAAGTGTTATTCCACTCGTAACCATTGCTGTGGATAGTTCAGTAGCAGTGTGAGATGCAAGTCTGACTACAGGCTGAATTTATCGATTGGGATGGGGTGGGGAGCAGAGGAGGGAGCACCTTAAAATAAAGAGACCTACAGTGTCTGTGCAAACTCCTCAGAGTCTTCCCTTGTCCCACCAGACTGATCCTTGCCGTGCTCGGATCTAGGCCAGTTGTCAATGGACTGGTCCCATCCAAGTAGCTGTGGTTGTGTGTTTTCATGTGGTGAAGGTTCTGTGTCATATTGACAATGCGGATGCTTCAGTTCACGTGGACGTTAAGGAGGAGACAGGAGGACCTCTCTGCAGCGGTGGGAGAGGTGTGTAGACATCAGTGTCTTCCCACTGCCAGTGGGGTAGAAGGAGCACTTGCTGTGACTTACTGGTATCCAAGACAGATAAAATGAAACCATGTACAGCGTATGTGTATGTGTGCACAGATACATAAATATATAACATTTATAAAGTATTTGGTCTTTTAAGGTGCTGATTTTTCAGAGATGGGGGAAAGAACTTGGAAAAAATAGAAGTTTGAATTAAACAGATGATTTTGAACAATATATGACTTAAAAAACGTAACTCCACATTCACAGAAGAGAACCTCTTTAAATAAAAATATATGGTGAAGTGATGGTAGTAGCTAAACATTTTTAATGGCTAGGCCCAGATAACTTGTAGTCAAACTCCTAAAAGGAGTAGATGCAAATGATCTTTGGCCTCTTCTGTTAACTTCTTGTACTTCTTGGAAATTCACCATGAGCAATAACGTTCTGCCTATAGTGAACATTAGCAACAGCAAGAATCAGGTTAACCTGACATCAGTCTTGGGCGAAAGAATAGAAGAACTGATAGTGGATTTGGAGAATTTAAGGTAAAGAATATAATTAATGCCAGTCAACATTCTTTTTTGGAGATATGTCTTGTCAAATAAACCTGATTTGTCTGATGAGATTGCAAGTTTGGAGAATGAGATAACTGTGTCAATATAATGTCCTTAAACTTCTGTAAGGCGTTTGATTTTATTCCAAATGACATTATGATTAAAATATTAGTACTATATACTTTCACTGAAGCACATGTTAAATGTATTAAGAACTGGGTAACTGACAGATCTCAAAAAGTAGACGTCAACAGGGAATCATCGGTGAATGGGAACATTTTTAATGTAGCTCTGCAGAGATCAGTCAGAGCCCCCATGCTATTCCTCACTTGTGGCAGCGATCTGGAAGTAAATACAAAGTTTTTGATAAAATTTGTGGGTGGCACAAAGATGGATGAAGTGAGAACAAGGGCAGTAGGATATAGTGCTCTCGGTCACTTGGTTAATTGTCCTTACTCAAACAAAGCTGCAAAACTATTTTTAATGCAATTAAAGAAGAAAGGTTTATACATCCGGAGAACAGGAATGCAGTTGACAGTTGTGATCATAGCCTGGAAAAGAGAAGGGTTATGAGTTTCCCTTCTGTTCTTCCAGTCTGCTGACCTCTTTGCAGAAAGGTGGCAGCAATCAGAGTCTGCCTGCATACAGAATCCCACTGCCTCTGCCCGGGACCAGCGGTGGTCAGGGGCTCTCAGCTGGGGTTGGCAGAATTGCTGAGTGAGGAATCTCCCAGAGAAGGAGACTAATGAGAAACACTTCTTCATCCAAAGTGCTGTGAGGGCCTAAGGAAAAAATGGAACTGGGACAGATTGGATGTCCATGTTTGACTGTGAATCTTTGAACTCTTGAGTATTTTTTCTCACTGATTTTGACAGAGGTTTCTGAAGATACTTCTTTGTCTCGTGGAAACATGGGGACCGGACTTTGCTGCAGAGTTTGGCCTGAATATGAGGCAGGATCAGTCCTGCTGTGACTAGCTTGTAATTCTGGCCTAGCACCTCCCAATTTGAGCTGGACTGCAGCAGCAGAGGTCAGTACCCAATCCCATATTCAGGCTGTATTTGCATTAGTGCCTTGGTGTGTAGCACTAGGTCTTTTAACTCGTGTCTCTTACCTCTTGCCCTATTCCTGTGCACTTCCAAGAGGAATCTGGCTCCCTCTTTTCTACACCGTCCCATTAGACAGTTGTAAGCTTTTCACAGAGTCTTCTCTTCCGAAGGCTGAACAAACCCGACTCCCTCACACTCTCTGTGAATGTCCCATGCTCTGCACCGTGACCATATTGGTGGCCCCCAGACCTGCTCCAGTCCGTGTCTTTCTTGTGCTGGGAAACGCAAGACTGGATGGAGTGCTCAGGGACCATTGCTCAGGCACTGAACAGAGGGGAACAGTCATTTCTCTCAACCTGCTGTTATGCTCTAACTACTAAGATCAGCAGAAATAAAGTAAAATCTGGCTTCATCACCACAAAGCTTAAGATTTCCTAATACGCTCTCAGCATGTGGCTGTTTTAAAGCAGGTGAAGGCAAATCGGGGGTTTCAGTCGGGCGAGAACAAGTTTAGCCTTGGGCAGATGAGAGAGCAATGAGGTGCCTCCTGGAGAGGTCCACCTGAGAGTCAGCTCGGCCAAGCTGCCCTCCAGGAGGGCCTTGCACAGGCTGTCCAGCGAAGGCACAAATACCAATGACGGTACCAACAGGAACTTCACGTCCTCACAGCAAAGTGTATGAGTCCATGATCCTTCCTTCCCTGCACTGCACCGCTGCATAAATTTTGATGCACCCTCATGGTTTCTCCTTCTCCACTTGAACGACCTGGGGCTATTCATAAAGGGACTGACTTTCAGTGTAATATTCCAACTGCACATTTCCTTAAGCTAAAAGAAAACAGTGTATCTTACTAAATAAATGATTAGACATCAATGATTTTCTGCCTTCTAGAGCAGAATTATTTGGAAGCATGAAAGGAAATTGCTACAACAATACAAAACCACTGCCCTTTGCACTTGCATCTTTCCCACAGAGTAATCCTTCATTCTTTGTTTACTTAATGAGAAAAGAAGGAGGTTAATTTATAAAACCAAATAAAAAACAGACAGAAGACTTTATTTGTGGAACAAAAAACTGAATTAAATGAGTACCCTGTCCATTAATGCTGTTAATTGAGGGAAATACGGAGACCCTTGTTTGTGTCTTACCCTTGCTGATGGAGCCTGCAGCTCCCCTACATTTACAATCCAAGCCAACAAGAGTTTCTAAAAGAAATTTTCTTGCTTGCTGAACTGTTTTAGCTCAGTCCGTGGCAGACTCAGCCTCTCATGGATTTCTCAAACGTATCAAATAAGTATAGGAATAACTGGGAGAGATGATCTTCCTAATGAGTGTTGCCTGCCTGAATCATTTTCAAATTCTCATGAACATCCATGGGGAACTGCTGGAAGGAAGAGAATGAAGGACTCTTTCATTCATTTTCTTGCTCCAGACAAGTCTATCACATCTACTTCATAATTCAGGTGTTTATAGGCTATTTCTGTTCACTGAAGGGTGTTGCAGAGGCTGGAATGAAATCAAGGTAAGGGATAAGTTCTGCATTTCTCCTAGCTTTCCTATGGTAGCGGTTCAGTTTTACTGGTCAGTTAAGTCTGAAATCTTCGATCAGGTTGAGAAAGTTAATGGGAAGCTATGCTGTGATCTGGATGAGAGATGGTTATATCTGCATTAATGATGGCTCCTTGATGCTGAGGCCAACTGGACGCTAAAGCTCTTGTATCCTCCCTTTCTTGAGTTAAATCTGCACAGGACAGAGTGCAGGGAAGGGCAGACCTTAATACGTGCATGCATGCTGCAACTGAGGTATATTTTGGGCATACTGGTTTTAGGAAACAATTTTTTATTATTGTTTGTTTATTTTTCAGAAGACAGAAGTTAGAGTGCCTTTAGATTTGTTCTTGGGTATGTGAAATGGAAATGCTAATGAACTGTCTTCGTCAAGTGGTATGACTCGGTGTAACTATACCCAAGGGGTGACTTTTCACAGCCCTCATGCAGTAAAATGCCACCTCACCTGTCTCTTGGTACCGAACGCCTGAATGGGGTGAGGCTGATCAAGAAACACATCTGTGCTGATTGGAAAGGGTGGTCAGTTCATGATGACATCTAGGAATTTGCTGTGAAGGATAAATGAAGAAATGCTTGTTTGAGACAAATACAGTGAAAATTGTCTTCTTGGAATCCTCTGTGATAGTTTAGAAGATTTGAGGTTGGAAAATGCACTTTCCTCTGGGCAGTGGCTGAAACTAAAGAATGTACATAAAAAACGATTTTTTTTAGTGAGAAAAATGCTCCTTAGTTATTGAGACCTCTCATGATTTATCAGCACCTAATGCATCATGAAGGTTTGCATGTTCAGATGTAAACCCTGCCACCAACCTGTGAAAGGAGCTTGGGAGATTTTGTTTCCCACTACTCCTCACATTTGTCAGACAGTCCTAAGCCTTGATTTTCAGATTATAATGGTGAGGGTGAAATACTAAATTAGTACATACTTAAACCAAACCCATACTTTGGAGCATGTCTATATTTTGTTGCAAAAGGAAAACCTGGAACAGTAATACTAGAGGCTATTCTTTTTCCATTCTTATTTCAGGCATAATCATCACTCTTTAAATTTAATCTGTAATTTGTTTTCTTTCTGATGTGATAAAACTAATCTTCTTAACTTTAAGCATTTTTTTCTGCATATATGTATTTTATAGGTATATTTGAAAAAGTATGCAGTTGTTGCACTGCAACAGCTTACTGGTACACAAAATTATATACAATCTTTGGAAAGTGGATTCTTTTAAAAGTGAGCTTTGCTATATTAAGCATTCGGTGGACATTGTAATTATTGTTGTGTGTAACTCTTAAATGCTCAGTGGAAGAAGTTGCAAACATTGTTAGAGCATATATTTGTTTATAACGTGCTCAGTATATCTTTTATTTGCCAACTGGCTTCCTTTCAAAAATGTGCTGTCAAGCAGACTTCTTTTTTTATTGTTGTGATATATTTTTGGGTTGTTGTTGTACCTTAAGGGATATCCTAAAATGAAAAAAAAATCTTTATTATCTTCTGAAAATATTTGTGAAACATAAGACTGTGCTTTTTCTATCCTGAGAGTATTGGCAACATTTTTCTTGGCTTCAGTTTGCGCATGAAAATATTTTTTTGTCTCCCAAATCAAAGTAACAGTTTTGCTTGCCAATGATTACATCAACGTGGTATTGTTCATTTTGCCTAGAACATACATAAGCTGCAATATCTTCATGTCTGAAACTGTGGCTGAGAAATGATTTGGGATCCTCAGGATGGATTGTTGGGCAGGTGGAGTTTGAGACGAAACAGATTCACGCGTGGATAAGAATGAGGATAAGGCCTGAACCATCATCTGGAGTGTGCTGTTTACTTGCCGCCTTCCTTCGGCTTTGCCCTGACGTGACCTGTGTTTGCGCCTTGGTGGTGCTGCAGACCACTTGCACTTTGATTGGGGTTTTGAACCTCTAAGGACACATGTCATTGCAGAGGTCAGCGTTTAAACATGGAATTAAGTAGTTCCCCAGCACTGGCCATCAGCTGCCATGGCCACTTGGTGCTGGTGACACTTAGTTTTGGCTTTTAGCTTTTCACGTTCCATTCTGAGAAGAGGAGCTGTGTGTTTTTCCTGCGAGCCAAGAATCTGCACCATCTGTCCTTCCTCAGCCACCCTCTGGGCCAGGGGCACTTCAGAGCCGGGGGTTGTTGCACTGTGCATTTTCCTCCTCTTCCTGTCCTTCTGCTTTCACTTGGATGCCTGGATGGCATCTCGTGGAAAGCATATTCGAGGGGCACTGCACAGTGTGTGTACACAAGGGGTGTATGCACAGTTTTACCTTTCATGGTCCTTCATAGCCTCCTCAGGGTACCCTCTGAAGGGGGCAAGGGACCTGCAGCCCCCTTCATCTTCTCCCGCTCCTCCTGAAACACTGTGGTGGTCCCATGAGGGAGGCCACAGTGTTTTACAGGCTCACTTAAAAATGCCTCATTTTTGTCGGATATTCCCCTTAAACCTGACAGAAGATGTGTTAGACAGGGATAGCCAAGACCGTCCTCCCATTGTTCTCCTGGTGGGGACCACGGCAGGATGTCCTCGGATCCCTGCAGGGACAGGCTGCGTCACTGCCCCTCTCCTCGGGGACAGGCAGAGCTGCTGCCTCAGGAGAGCTGCAAAAGGAGACGAGGAGCAGGGCCCTTCCCAGCTGCTCCCCTGAGGCGATGGCGGTGGCAGCGGTCGCGCCCCTCATGAGGCGCTGTGCGTCACGCGGGCCCATGCTGGGGACACGGCTCCTCACGCGGCCCCGTGCCGGGTACACGGCTCCGAGGGAAGGGTGCTCTGTCCTGGGCAAGAGCCGGGGGCATCGCTGCGGCCTGCATGTCACACGCCTCCCCAGCATCGCTCTCGCCCTCCTTGGGGCTTTCAGCACTGATGAGATCATGGCACAAGGTGGAATAGCTGCAGGCAAATCACTGTTATGACAGATATATTACTGCAATAAAATTATGAATTTACTGCAGTCGAGGATCTAGGCATGTGCCCATAACTTTTACTCACTCTGCGTATTGTCCCAGTTAGGTGCTGTGTAAACTAAAATGAGATGTAGAAGAAGTGGAATATATTGCATTTACTATACCCTCCTACCTGAAAGTTTCTATCCAGGCTCTCTCCTGTATCACGTGGCATTATGAGAAGTTACTGTAGCACAAATAATGATGTTTTTTTTTGTGACAATCCTGGGTTGAGGGAGTGTCTGGTTTCTTGGGAAAATATGTGGGAGATGCTAGTTTTCCTTGCCTCCATTTTCAAGCCACAGCACCCAGAGCTTATTTATTCACAGCAGCACGTGGGTAGGAGATAGGATCGAGGCCGTGGTCAGTGCAGTGCAACTCAGAGCAGAGGTGGTGCTACCTGCTGCGTGAGCTTGGCCCTGGTTTTCCCAGTGGTCGTGCGCCTGGGATCTGACTTCCCACCGTCAACTCGCATACCTGGAGATTGTGCTCTCTTTCCAGTTTGTCCAGATCGAATATGTCCTTTTTAGTTGCATTCTGGAGCCTTTAATTACTCTCAACAAGTCCCTTTCACACTTTGAAAATCCTGTGGCAATTTCTATTTGAATTGTTTTCTCTGAGGCTTCTGTTTAGATGAGTGCACCTGCTCTGGAGTCCCAATGGCAATTGGACTGTAATAGTTATGATCCTTTAAATGCACTTAAGGTGCCATGAGCTTTAAGAATTGATAATGACACAATCTGGCATCTCAGTACTAGTTTTGTATTGTCTCAGAGCTGAGCATTTTAATTGTGTTGTTTTGCCATTCACATAGATTACAAATATTAGCACTGAGTAGAACTTGGATGTATTTTTTCAAATACTGCCCTCTGACCACATTACCTTCTTTGCAGGTCTGAGTCCAGTACCATCCCTGTTGAGTTCAGTGGGAGTTTTGGCAGAACAAAGTGCTAAAAAAGAAACGTGGCTCATTTGAGCACTCGTGCTCATTTGTGCACCAGCCCAGGCTCCTGTTAAAAGGATATTAAACAAAAATACTGAAGAACCTTGTCTTATCCTTGCCCATGGCAAACCTTTAATCTGAGACTAGTCCACCAAGTTAAAGATGGAGGTTCCTATGGTTCCTATGTTACGTGATGTTTCGTTTTGTTGATATGATGAATAGATTGTGGCCAATTTAAGTTTTAAGCTTAAAGCTGCAGCCTTAGTTCCCCTCTAGGGATCAAGAGAGGGAAAAAAAGAAGAAAACTGCTAGTCATTTCTCTTAGGAGTAGAGAGAGGAGTAGTAAGCCTGTAGCCCACTGCTGCACTAGATGTAAAATTTCCAAAACTACAACGTGCAAGTGTGCTAATGAGCTCAAAGTAAATATGGTTCAGTTTAATATGAGTCATTCTTTGGGGGTTTAGCTGGACTCAGATGAGCTGGCATTGTCGCTGTATGAGAGTAAAGTTTTGTTGCAGAATTAGAATGATGTTCTGTAGAAAAGACTGCTCTGCAGAATAGAGCAATAGCAACTGAGTGTCCCCAGGGAAACCTCAGGGTGACAGAGAGTTCCCAAGGATGGATCCTGGGAGTGCTCCGGGAGGTGGAGGAGTGGGGAGATCCCACAAGGCCCCAAAATCCAGTAATTCACCTGCACAAATTGGACTCTATTGCTGCTGTTTGAATCACTGTAGAATGAAGTCTGTGAGGTTAAAATTATCACAGTGAGGTGGAAGGCACGATTTTTCCTCCATCCTAAAATCTCTCCAAGCTTTACAGGAAGCGTAGAAGGGGCATGAAATGATGGTAATGAGAACAGGTGTATTGGGACATTATAGCAAATGAAAATAAGCATTTTATGTTCTTCCTTCTAAAAGGAATTTGTGATCCCAAAATAGAACCACCAATGGCTCAGGCACCTCACTATGTCCGGTCAAGGATGGCATTTTCCTGAGGAAAGTGAGGACATTTTGGCTTCATGTGATGTTCTAACTTGGTGTTTTTAATGGCTTAGTACTGAGTGCTGTACAAAGAATTTCAAAATATAAACTGTGCTATAATGGAAAGAAGAGAAATTGCATATCACCCTTTTTAAAGCTAGGATCATGATTATGAAATGAGGTTCTTAACCTGATGCAGAGAGATTTATGTAAGTGATTCTTATTGATGCCACCGGGAATTACTCAGAGAAATACAAGTGCATCACAATAAGAAATATGTCTTGGCAGTTCACTATTAATATTTGAAGATTGTACAAGCAGAGTTTCCTTCTCGATGAGTCAAGAAGGCACAACTAGTGGTATTTTGGAAAAAAAGAGTTGGTGCCCTATTTTGGTCCCCTGATGGGTTATGGGAAGGTGAACTATTCATACTCACAAGTCCCCAAAAATAAATTTTCTTACATGTAGGCTATCTTAACTCTTCTCATGATCATATCTGCAAGTGCTTAACTACTGTCCACTGGTTACTGATAGACAATAATAGCTTAGCTGTGTCTATAGGCGCTGCTGGTCGCCTCTGCTGACCCCTGCAGTCCCAGCACTTTGTTCCTGTCACTCACTGGGTGCAGGAAAGGTTGGTCCCACTCTGCTAGCGGTTACATCCATTAATAAAACAGGACAAGGAGACTGCAGGCAGAAAAGAAGAGGCAGAGCAAAATGAGAATTTGCAATTTTAGTGTAGTGAAATATCTCAGAGCTTGCCTCTTTTGAAGTGGCCAGTGAAGCGGGTAGGAAGGACTGCGAATGTACGTGAGATATAAAGAAAGGCAAACATTGACCTCTACTTGATGTTTCTGAGTTACTCCTCTGTTCACCTTGTAGCAGTAACAAGATTTCAAGTTGACTTTTCCTTTTTTGTTTGTTTGTTTTGCTTTTGTCCTTTTTACTGAAGTTTACATGAAATGTGAGCCTTCAAGCCTGCCCGCCAGCAGCGTGCGTTGTGCAGCCGCATGCCCCGTGCGCGTGGCGCCGCGCGCTGCCCGCACGCTGCTGCTCCATGCACCTTCCTGCCGCGGGGGCAGGTTTGCACAGCGCGTCGGGTCTCAGCGCGTCGCCCGCCTCGGCCTTGTCGTACCTGTGACTGATCGCTGCGGCGCTGCTTTAACTGTATTGTGCTCAACTTTTTTTTGTTCTTAGGACTATTCCACGAATAATTTCTTACGGAAGTCCATTTAAATAAGGAAAAGTAGAATTTACCTCTCCTGACAGCTGTGGAGCACACAGGCCGTGGTGCTGTGGTGCCCCAGCAGTGCTAGTGGCTTAACAGAAGGTTCACCAAAGCAAATCTTGCCTCCCACGCAGCAGGTGATAAATGCTAAAGCAGCCATTGGAAGGCAGTAGGTAAGGCCTGGTGACAGCCCGTCCCAAAGCCAAAGGTTCCTCACTGAGAAAGTCTTTGCCCATAGCTGGGCAAGTTGAATTTCATTAGTTTTTACATTCCTAGCCAACATGCTGCTGGAGCAGAAGTCAGTCCCGTAGGTAGCGGGGTGCAAATCTGTGATCTCTATAATCCACCAGAGATAAAAGAACACTTAAATAAATGTCCTGTTTGATGGTTAGTCTTTTGAGCAGATACGGATTTCATCCTGCTATGTCTGTCTGTAGATAGATACGAGAGTTCATAATCCACTATTCAAGCATTTGATCCTTTGTTTCACTCTTCTTTTTTTTTTGCATTCCAACTTGCTGAAGTGTTTTAACTGTGTAGAAATTATATGGGAAAACAGAGAACAGTCACATAATAGTTGCACAGATTCAGGTCAGCAGATAATTAGGTGTTGAAAACCACAGGACTAGGAATGTCCAGTTGCTTGCTTAATAAAAATATTTTATTGGGCAATAAAAAAGAAGAAATTCTTGAATGTTCACTGCTTTCTGTTGTTAACAACCAGATGAACATGGGAATCAAGTAAAGGTACACATGCGTCTTCCTTGCCCTGCTGCCTGGCAACTGGTACAGGACATTTTACGAATCATGAAAGGCTTCTTACCACCACTGTCATCTCTGCTGCTTAACAGATGTTAGTACCAATGGGGCTCAGCTGAGTCCAGGCTCCTAGGGACCAACCAGCTTTTATACTACTCTACTAGTTAAACTGGCTGAAATAAAATCTGATTATGAAATTGGTGCGGCTGCAGGACCTTACTCAGACCCGATTCCCTCCAGGACGTGGCCACGGATCAGTAGAGCTGGCAGGAATAGCTGGGGGATGTGGCTCATGGACACCAGAGAGGAGCTGGGTTGTTTGGAAGGGAAAAAGATATTTTTATCCCAAAAGCTAAAACCCTTTTGTATTTTGGTTTCTGTTAGCAGCTATTTATCCAAAATGTTTGGGAGAAAAGCTGTCTCTCTATTAAATATTTAACACCCTTGCCTTCAGCTGTGGGCTGAGAAAGCTCCCAATCCACATGTGAGTCACCAAGATCTCCTCTGACAAAAATAGGAGAAGTCAAAACTTGAGAGAGCTATAGGGAAAAAAAAAGTTTGCTGATTTGGAAAAAACCCAAGTGTTTCGTATCTCATGTATATGGTAAAATGAGCGCGGCAGTCATTCTGTCATGTACGTACTCCTAGAGTCCGGGTGCTGGTGGAGCAGGTCTCGGCATGCAGGGTAGCTTGGCATGGCGTGCAGTGCACGCAGGGAATACACCCCCACACTGGGCTTGGCTGTGTATCCTGGCGTGACAGATCACAAGATATAGGTTCACGCTTCCCTTAGTAGTGTGATCCATTGGTAAATTGGTGTTAGTGTTAAGTTCAGTCAGCTTTAAGTCCCCATTCCAGCCATCAGTTGATATGCATCTTTCTGCAACACAGTGAAATCCGTGTTTGAGGGCACCCTGCTCTCGCAAGAGAGCCCGGGACTAGACTGAGAAAACTTGACTTGAGAAAGCAGGAGCACAAGCGTGTGCTCTCTGAGGTCAGTGGCACTTCCTAGAGGGGGATGTAAGCAGTGGGATGTAAGGCATGTGTGGACAAGCATGACTCTTGTCTGTCTGAACATCACATTGATGCTCTGGTTGCAAAGCCTTCCACTGAGCTGGCTTTGGGTTGCCGTGGTTCTCTGGTTATTTCATGAAAGTCTAAGCACTGATCAGTTCTATTACTTCAGTACATTTTCTGTCCTTCTTGATCTGCTCCCTTAAACAAATAGCAATTATTGGTCCTTCTGTTGCTGGCGATTCAGTGTTGCCATTTGATTAATAAAGGAGGCCAGGACCCCGAGTGAGATGAAAAAAGAAATGTATGGTAACAAATCACGTGATAACAGTGATTTATGGTAAAACAGATCATGTAATAACAAAAAAAAGGTTGGAGGTAAAGTCTAAGCTACTGGCATTGCTTTTGGCAAGCGCTATTACATACTATGCGTATGGTACATATGTATCGTGGTTGTAATCAGATCAGCTATCTATTTCTATTAAAATGACAGGCACTGAACAAATCAAATTAAGATGAAACTTTGCCATGTTTTTCCACTTGGCCATATTATTCTTTCAAAATCCAAATTAATTTATCTGCTGCAGAGATACATGGCAATCCCTGCCCATCACTGTTTACCAAGACAGCTCCAGCAGTGATTCTCCGGCTCTTACCACCATGGACTGCCTCAAAAATTTGGGTGGTGTTGTGGGTTCCTTATGCAGTACATGTAACCTGCTGAGAACAGGTTTGCTTTCCCTCATTACCTTTTGCAGGTACCTTAAAAGTAGTTCACAGAAAGTAACAATAGTTTCGCTGGCAGTTTTTGTGCACTCTGAAATGACTTGTATAGGGCAGTAAAGGATATAAAACCTGTTTTTATGATATATGCGCGGAGTACTTTTTAACAACTTCTTGCAGTTCATGGGCCTGATTGTGGTTTCAAAGTAGATTTTATATACGAAGCTTACTCCTGATTTAAGACCATGAAAGTAAGTATATTTATATATTTTCAGCTGATGAGATTAGAAATATAAACCTTAGAGTCCCTACCACTTGGTGTTTGTTTGAAGGTATAGAGGTGAGTCCAGTAATGTCTGTCAATAACAAGTCACTAATTAGGAACACTAATTGACCAGCATTTTCTGGGGAAAATCATTTGGCTCCTTTGCTCCTTTGACCTATTCTCTCCTCAGCAGATGGACCTTGATATCTACCTGACTGCCTCATCCCAGAGTTAATGGATGTGACTCCCTCCTCCTTGTCTGGGAGGAGTGAATGAGCTTACTCTTGAACAAGACAGTATTAAAGACAGAAAGCAGCCAGAAACCATGTGGATGGCATCCTACAAATACCCAGAGATAAGGTGGTTTGCAGACAGTTTGTATCAGCGTGATGGAAAACATAATCCCTTTAAGAAAGCTCTCCAGCCGGCTGTGCCACAAGGTGTATGTGGTTAAACACGGTGAGGACTTCTCGTTGGAAAGGGCAGTTGCCCATGCCTCGGTGCTGCCTGATGAAGCTGCCAGCCCCATGCCCATCCGTGGTGAGGTGGCCTGGTGCAGCAGTTGTCAGCATAGTTGGTGGAAGCTGGTGGATGTATTGGCCTGTGCAGCGCTAGGGGTGAAGGAGCAGATTTGCAGTGAGTTTCCCAGTAACGTTCCTCCTGATGCAGAGACCATGCTGAATAGAAGGGCTGTTTTCTGCTGACGTTCTGGTGTCCTGGTAAGAGATGACTGTCTTCTGCCTTCCTTTGGTGACAGTGGTGACCTCATGTTTGTGAAGATCACAGCTGCACTAGGCGAAATTAGTTCTGGGTAGAACGGTCAGGTAGACTGGATTTTCTCAGTTGTGGCTGATAAGCTTTCTTCGGGGCTCTTTTTGCAAAGCCATTTGAAGTCCATTCTATGGGAAAAGCCTCAAAGAGAGGCCTACCTGTGCTCTAATTCTCTTTGTGGCCTGCCCCACATCTTTCCAGAGGAAAGTTTCCCAGCAGGCTCCGAAGTTGCTCTGCAGCCCCAGACTGTTTTGTTCCACCACAAATGTTGGATCAGGCAAGGCTTTGCTGAAGGCAGCAAAAGTTTCCCATGAGTAACAGATTTGCTCTGGTAATTGTGGCAACTAGAAAATGTGTCACATATCTGTCTGTCTTGGTGGGAACACATGACATATGATTGTGATTGAGAGACACGTTCATTCTGAGCATGATAATAGATAAGAGGGAGAGTGACTTCCATCCACACGTGTTTTACTTAAACGGCTTAACCAGCAGCGTGTAATTACAGCAGTGCTCTGCACACTGGTGTGTTATCCTGGGCGCAGAAAGCAATCACTGATGGAAAAAGTCTGTCTTTTTAGGCGTCGTCTTTGTGGACCTCCTGTTTCCTGTCCCGTTAGCGGTGGAACCTGACGCATGCAGCAATTGCTATTGGTTGTATTTTGGAAATGATGCCGGAGCTGGTGACAAACCATGAAAGGGAGGGCTGTGTGATACCAGTAAGAGACTCTGTGGTTCCAGATCAGCGCTGCAGCACAACCTAGAATGGTTCATGTGAGAGATTTGCCTGGGCTGGGGAGTGTGGCATGTGAAGGGGCTACCATCTTCTTCACTTTCAGCCTGTATCAAAAATCTGTGCATGTTGTGGCTATATGGATAAAGGAACGTGACTATAATTAAAGAGGGCTACTGTGCAGTATGTTGCCTCCTCCCCAAAAGTGTGACTGATGCAGACTTAAATGTGGATGAGTAATTGCTCGCAGAGCTCCCTGCCTCCCCTGCGGATCGCAGAGCCACGCGGGAGCACCAGGGCAGCCCCGCCGGCTCCCAGAGGGAGTCTGGAGGATGGATGGCTGGGAGCGGGGCTACCTCCCTCGCTGGTGGGTCCTGTCACGGCTCCGGTCTCTGCCATCCTCCAGCCTTTCGCATCGTTGGCGGGATTTCTGTGGGGATTGCTGCCGGACGCAAGGCAAAATGGCAGCAGGGAGGTGAGGGGAGGTGGGAGCTGGCACTCTGGCACTTCAGGCACCACTTGGAAAGGCTGTTTGGGGCCCAGAGCAGCTGATAATGTGCCTCTAATGGGGACCTTTTCAGGTCTTGTATATGTGTTCAGCCCTTCATCAGGTAACATGGGGATGAGGGAGAAAAGCAGGAGTGAGACAGGAGGACGGGCAGAGGAGTGGTGGCCGTGGTGCCCAGGTCCGCAGCGCTGCCCTCGTGACAGAAGCAGCCCGGCTGCACGCGCCGTCCACGCGTTTCGGCAGTTCAGCAATGCAGTAAAACCTGGATGAATGAGCAGGGCAGAAGCGCCCTCCCAACCGCGTCTTCTAGGTGCGCTCGGCCGAGCGGAGAGCGCGGCGGCCGCGCAGGGCTCTTCAGCACAAGGGCCTGCCCGCCCGTGAGCCTCCCCGTGCCTCAGAGCGGGTAGCGACTAGCGCTTTACTGTCTCCACTCGGGAGCAGCTGCAAAAGGGAAGTGCTGGGTCAGCAGGTCATAAACACCGTCAAACTACAGCTCTGCATTCCATTTTCTTTTCTAAAAGTTTTTGGAAATGTCGCTTTCCTGTGCGGCACCAAAAATGTGTAATGACCCTGGTCTGTCTTTGAGGTTTGCTATTACTTTTTATTGGAGCCTATCTTTGTGTTATGACAGGATGTACTGGAATATAGATATACTTATTCCCTTCGGGGTTGGCTTTTTTAGATAAAGTGTATTTGAGAAAGATGTTAGTGACTAAAGAAAAGTTAATGTATAGCATACAAATATATAGTTATTGGAAACACTGGCATGTTTTGTGTCTGAATTCAAGAGTATACTGTTGGGGGGCAAATTTTAGGTTTTCCAGTTGGACAATATTCTGTTAGGGATATGCTGTTCTATTTGACAGTTCTTCTGTATTTACACTTTTAATGTCAAAATGTGTCACATTTGGCATTAACTGGTAGAAAATGGTGCCTGTAATTTACCAACCTGATTGTCTTGGAAATGGAAGAGAGCATAGCGTAATAAATGAACGTCTGTCAATCTTTTAAATTTGGCCAGTTTACTGCCAGCTCCTCTCCAGGGGCATGGATTGGCTAGTGCTGCAACCCAAACAGCCTTTCCGGCCAGGCAAGGCTGCATCTTCATGGGATTTCTGTCAACGTTTTTCTTTCAGCATGTGTGAGCTTAAAATGCATGTTTGCGTGCCACGGATTTGGAAGTAAAATAGACCAGCATTTGCTTAAAGCCATAGATTTTTCAGACTTGCAGGAAGTGGAACATCGGTAAAAGAAGTTAAGTTGTCCTTTCTAATTTTGCAAATAAATTTGTTTATGTCGCGAGTAACTTGTGGATTGGATTCAAATTGCCACTGTGCTTTAGCAAGACACTGTTGCTCCTTGATTCACAGACCTCGTTTTCAGCAAGACATGCAGCTACTTTGCACACAGGCAGAGCAAAGGAAGAGAGTTGCAATACTCTGTTATGGCTATGGTACATGTCTGGTGACAAGCCCAGTAGCTTTGTTATCGAAAGACTCTTCTATATTTGTGAAAGTAAGTTTTGCAAGGATCAACTACAAGGTCCTTATTTTAGTAGCAAAAAGGCCCTGGAATATGCCAGCTCTTGAATACGCTGATTCTGAAAACTGACATAGTCAATATGATTATTCAAGTATAAACCATCTGTCAGCAGTGTATCCGCATATTTATGTATTTTGATTATTGTAACTGTTATGAGGATCCTGAAGTTCATAAATAACTTCATAGGCAGCAATCATTTTACTGCTCTTTCGTGTATTAATCTGACGTTTTGCACGTGTGTGGTGAGGCCATAGAGAGGGCGCCAAGTCACGCAGCGATTACACGACTGCCTCGCTTGGTAAGAAGAGCCCGTGTGGGTGCCCACATCCCTCCCCGGGGGCTGTGCTCTCTCCCGTTGCTGAATCCCCTTCACTTGCAGACCATGGAGCGCTTTGGTTCAGCTCCGTCCTGCCTTGCGAAGTAGCTGTGCACGTATCGGCAAATGGAATAATATGACTAATTGTAGTTAATGCAGATAATGTTGCTTTACAGTCAAAATAAAGAGTGGATTTCAAACAGATCCTCAAAGGGCACCAGGCATAAAATGGGTGCTGTGTTTATTACCAGCAGCATCGCTGAAGTGGTAGCAGCTGTTCGGCTCCCTCAAGTACTGCCCCGAAACGCCGACTTTTCCAGAAGAAGGAATAAGCCCATCGGAAGCGCGTTATTGTTGATAATAGTAATTAGTTCAGATGATCAGCAGAGCTCAGAATGTTTTATAAAACATCATTACCCTGATTTTACAAGTCGGCGCAGGGAGGTGGCACAAGGGAGCCGGCTCGCTGAGGAGTCACCGCCAGAGCTGGGTGGCCCCCGGCCGGGCTCTACCCTACCCTTGGACCTCACTGCTCCTCCGACTGATTCCAGAGGAACAGAGGGTGCTTGGCCTTCGTTGCGCAAATGTTAGCAAAGACACTTCAGTGGATGGCGAGATGCACTGATGTGAAAGCTGGTTTTGGAGCTACAGTTCATTTGTAAGTTAGGGGAAAAAAAGAGCACCAGGCATTAAGGTTGTCAGATCGCCTGTGTGAGAGGCTCTTATTTTGCTGTGTACATTTGTTTTCTCTTGCTTACTAAAGGGATAAAGTGCAGTCTAGGTTTCAGAGAGAGATGGCTGATTAATCTGTCTGCCAGGTACGCATGGAAATAAATTAGCAAATGGTGCATCTGGGATTAAACTACTGCAGAGATGATAAATTATTGCCATCTTCCTTCAGTAGGTCCCCAGTATGTAGTTAGTTACTACTCGCATGGTATCACTGTGGTTATGGAATGGAAAGACTCTGCATTTGAAGCAATTTTCTGTGATATGTTAGCCTGAGAGCAGATCTGGCCAGACCTGTGAGTATATATGGTATACTTGTGTTTAGCCTGAGTGAGGGGATGGACTTGTCCCTTCAACCCTGCTGCCCTAGCTGAAATCCTGCTGGTTTCCAGGGCTGGGCTCTGTGTTTCTCTGCACGGCCAGGAGAGGACGTGAGACCAGTGAATGTCTCATGTAATGGAGAATTGTCTCTGCTAGTTAGATGGCGTCAGAGCTTGGTGATGAACTCCTCTGGACTGAGCCTCTCCATGGGGCTAGACCACAAGTACATCCAGCTTTGCCCAACTCCAGGTTGTCTCTGTGCTCAAGTCCGAGATGAAACACCGTCTTTGGGGTTTCACTGAACCTTGATCAAGGCACCTCAGCTTTAATGCTTCTGTTGTTGCTTCAACTGCCTTTTACGTGTCCCTTTGAACTGGTTTCCAGCCGATCAGTTGACACCAGAGAAGGCCAGAAGAGGAAACACATGGAGGAGTAAGTGTGAAATCACACATGGGCTGCTTCTGTGGGTCTAGAGGAGAAAACAGCCTAAGTGTTGTCATCCAAGTTGGACTCTATTATCTTGAAGGTCTTTTCCAACCGTAATGATTCTATGATTCCATGAAAGTTTCTGCATTATAATATTTAGCAAGGTCGTGGTTGTGTCTGCAGTGCTCATTAGGAGCTTTCTGTTGATCTAGACTGTGGTGTCCATCCCTGGGTTTCATTCCAAGAGAAACCAGTGCATGCTGGGACAGCACATACCCATGTCCCAGCTGCCATGCAGTCCGAATACAGCGAGAGGCTTTCTTGGGGACTAGGACTGTAGGTCCCATCATGGCTGGATGTGCCACAAGAGTTATACTCATGCAGTTATGCCTCTCTCTTCACTGGGGCTGCCATCGTTTGTGTGCTTTTTCTCATGTCATCTTTCAGGGAGAATGTGTTTTCTATGGTTACAATACAGATTCAAGACTAAAACTTAAGTCTTAGGTTGTTGCTAGATCACATTGTTAGGCATGAGTTTCACAAGTGGGTTCAAGTTACATTTTTATAAACATAAGGATGTAATTAATATACAACTGTTTTAATCTAACAAGGTGAAATCTTAAGTTTTACAACCTGTTTACTGTAAATGGCAATTCTAGTGAGATACTTGGTGCTTTTAAGGAAAAAATCTGTAGTTGTGCTTGCTACACAAGCCTAAACTAGCAAGAACTAGCCCTGTTCAATTAATGCAAACACAGAAATATTTACTAGAAATAGATATATCTTCCAGTGACTTTATTTGCAAATTTTGGTTAACAACAACAGTTTGCTTATAATATAATAATGTCAAGCAGCAAGTGGGACTTAACTGTCATTCTTGGCCTTTCGCAGTGAGTGCTTAGAACATAACGCCGAGTGAGTCAAAGGAAACACCAACTGATGGATGAACAGATTGTGGCACAGTCATCCATTCTACTGCGTGCTTCAAGGAAAACCCCTGCAAATTAGACATGTGGTTTCTAAATGTACAGAGAAAACTAAAGAAATTACATTATGAATGAAAAATCAGATGGAAATGTCTACTCCTGTCTCATGAACAGTTCAGGAGTAACTCCCTCTAAAATATTCTCCTTTGAGCATGCATTTAATTTGTGCTCTGGGAGCAAAATAAAGTTGCAAAGATAAAACATTCTAATAATGATTTATGTAAATTTATTTGAACAAAGTAATGATGTAGTTGCCTATAGCAAATTGTTTTGAATATGAAATGGTATTTATGAGCTGCTTCTCTCTATATGAATACAATAGATGATATGAGAAGCTACATAAAGAAAACATAATTGTACATTCAAAATGGAGCCTGATGCCATGTTTAGTAAGCAGGGAAGTTAGTTGAACAGATTGCTGAGTGTCTGATAAGATAATCTCAAACTTGATTCTTTACAGACTACTTATAGCACATGCTTAATTTAAAATTTAGATATGTGCCACAGATGACCGTAACAATCATACCAGGGCCATGTATGATGACACTGTTTGCGTTACATCTCACACACACACATGCAAATCTCAAGTTGTTTGGAAGCAGAAAATCAGGCCCTGTATGCTCAAATATGGATGATAAGAGGAAAACAAGTGTAGTCCTCAGCTGGTATTGGCATATGGGATCAAATTTGTCCTGTCTGTTGAAGGTTATGGAGTTACGCTAGGGATGGCTTTGATCCCATATGTCTAGTAGAGGGAGGCCAATATGTCAATATAAGACATCCTGCTACTTGTGATGTTCTACCAGTAAAACAGTGTCCTGGGCTTGCTCTACATCGGTTAAGGCTGATCAATATCAATCGAAGTGACTTGAATTTCCCAAGTCACCGAAGTCACAAATGTGGTCAAGGGAGACTTTTGAAAAGTGCTCCATTCTTGGCTATGTTCATTTTAAAGCAGTGAACAACAAACTGGCTTTTTCATCAATGAATGTTTAAGTCTAAGAGCTGTTCCGGTAACCGAGCAAGCATCAGCCCTCAGCACAGAGGACTAAGGGTGGTTTGAAGCATTCTAACAAAACCTTGCTAGACAGAGAGCTATTTGTCCATTCAAAGAGCACAAAACCAAGTTTCACTGAAAAGCTTCTTCAAATCAGGAATGAATATGGCATGTAGAAATAATAGGGTTGTTTACTGCTTTTGCTTGGGTATGCTAAGGTGTGTCCAGATGCCTGGTGATGAGCCCCACAGTTTGCATACAGCTCCAGTCGTTTATTTGGGTCGTTTGGATCCCTTGCTTTGGGTAGGGCTGGTTTCCTACCCCCGGCAGGTCCATCCTGGGGCAATAAGGCAATCTGAAAGTAAATGCAGGTGAGCACAGCCCGAGGAGATGCCCATCTGGCTATTGTATGAGAACTGACAAAACCTGCATGTGCGAAACTGTGCTTGTTGCAGTCCTGGGGGGATTAAAAGAAAAGAGTGACTCTGACACTGTTTCAGGCACTGTTTTTGCGGAGTTAAGTTCATCCCCCTTTATTTTGGACTGACACTAAGTGCCCAGCGTCAGAGAGCTGCAGTTCCTGCTCTGGAGGGCACAGGTGCAGACGGATGGTTTGTCCAGGACCATACTGGCGTGTTAAAGACAATAATGAAAAAAAGAGTAACTGGCTTTGATCTCATGCTTAGAAGCTGGTTTTGTGAGCCCTTCATGAGTATCTGAATTATGTTAGGGAAAATACATAAATGCAGGCAGGATGAATCTTAAAGTGACAGTTTGTGACCAGGCGGACGTTTTTCCAGTGACACTGTTAGACTGCGTGAAAGGTGCTCCTTGGTAAACCTGTTCCTTAATGTAGCTGACAAGGTTGTATGGAAAATGATCCTGGGAGATGATCGCAGAATTTAAAATTTAACTGCAGACATTTATGATCAAATTACTTTGTGCCCATTCATATATAGTGCCTTATGAATAGATTTGCAAAGGGCTGTCCTGCAGTGTCTCTCTATAGAGCATCCAGGCCCTGTTATCCCAGAGTGAGGAGGTGCAGACTGACTACGCAAGCAACAACTGGAAAATCATCTATTTTGCTCTATTTATTCCTTTGTGGCAACTCTCTTTTTTGCCTGGGGCTTTCTCATCTGCACAGTCTGCATTACTCATGGACTGCCAGGCCAGATCCCTGCAGACATCTGAGGAAGGATGACAGGTTCACTTTTGAATGCTGATCAATGTTGCTGTGCCCTCCAAATCAGCTAGAATTAACTGTACAAATAGTAGCCCCTGGAAATTGAGCTGA
The DNA here is from genome assembly GCF_059628265.1 of Tinamus guttatus. Classification (NCBI taxonomy): domain Eukaryota; kingdom Metazoa; phylum Chordata; class Aves; order Tinamiformes; family Tinamidae; genus Tinamus; species Tinamus guttatus. The sequence continues at coordinate 13,847,669 of NW_028288582.1, forward strand.
AGCCATATGTAGCTCGGAGCATCTTTGGGAAGCCATTCGCCTCCCACAGCAGAGCAAACCCGGGAAGATCACGGAGCTCCCTACCGGGATTGCACCTCTTCCCTCAGAAATGTGCAGCACTAAGTTATTTTAACAGCTCACCTATTAATGTGCCAGTGTGCAGATGTTTTGTGTAATAAGCTAAACTGGGACGTCTCTGTCGCTTGACGGTGCTGCAACTGCAAGGAGGGCTTCAGAAGAAGCTCTTGATCTGTCAATGGAGATTGTAGCTCAGGCATCTCTAGCAGAGATAAAAGCTTTGTTGGCTTAACAGGATCGAATTTTCCTCAAAGAAATAATTGAAACAATAGTAGAATCGCCTGAACTTGTACTGAGCATTAGTGCAGATGAGCTGTTTTGAAATCGATCCATTTGGAAAGAAAATAATGTGCAGATTGGTCAAGGTAATGATGGTATTGGATGATAAAGGAGAAGCAGGGGTGGAGAACGCTTGTGAGGGATATAGTGTCACCTAAAAGCTTTGCAGAAGTGCTTTTATTCCTCTGAATCAGCTTGGCTTTGCACCGACACTTAGCTGTTTGCAAAAGAATTATACCTGCTTTTGAGATAAATACATTTGACAGTGAACTCTTAACCCCTCCTTTGCAGAACTGTTGTTCTGGGTAGTGCCAGGGAAGATCTAGATGACTTCAATTTTTCTGAATACAGTATTAGGCAAAATGGGGTGCAGAACTACGGTACGTAATTTTCTAGTGAGCAGAATGCTTCAGGAAGATTACAGTCATTATTGAATGTAATGAAACCTGACAAATTAGAGTTTCATAGGCCTCCTTGAGATTAGTGTGATCCATTAAACATGCTCTCTGGCTGCTAAATGGCATTGTCCCTTTTCACAGAAGAACTTCAGAAATCCTGAGGTACCTCTGACTAACAGCTGATTGAAAGCATCCAGTCAAGAGCTCCTTAAAGTAAGAGGAGAAATTATCCTGATTAACATCTTCCCTAAGAAGGTACTTTCCGAGTAGGCTGCAAATTGTGTTAGAAGCATTTGGGTATTGCAGGGAAGACCAAATTTGATGCTGAAGGGGCCACAGAGTAATGCACGAACTGCAGTGATCAGGAGAAGAACATTTTTGTGTTGATTGTGGTGGGAAAATTAAATTATTCTGAGTTGCGTAGTTGTTCGGAATATGTAAGTTAATGTGAATGATACTCAGTTTAAAAGAAGAGCAAGCAATTCTGAAGAGTTGAAAGAGCTCCTTCCTAGATATAATCTTTTCAGCCTTGTGATGCATGTCTTTGGAATATTTTTGCAGGGAGTAGGGTAACACACTGGTCGTGAATAGCTCATCCATTATGGTAAGACATTCCCGTGATGCAAACTAAATCAATATAATAGTATCCCTTAAAATGATTGCTTTTTCCTTGACTGATTGTGCATTAAAAGCAACCTTTAAATGATGGCCATTAGCACCTGCGACCTGGTCACTGGTGCTGATAGAGCGGACATGAGATAAATTGCAAAGGATCTGTGTAATAGTCAGAATTGGTATCATCCTTCTGTATTTTGTAATGGAGCCTTCAAACAAGAAGTCAATGAGAGCACATGTAAATCTCCAGTACGTGTAGCCTTTATAGCACAGATGAGATGGGCCATGGCTATGCTGCTGTGCCTGATCCTTCATAGCATGAAGACCAGCTTAAACGTGTCTGCTTTGGGCAGCAGAGACACCAGCAAGAGAGCAGGGCTTTCCAGCACCAGCGTCTCGTCAGGAAGCAGCCTGAAAAGCCCCGTTCCACCCCTACAACCAACAGATCGTGTAGGAAGGCAGGAGTTGCAGGTAACCTTGATGCGTCTCGTGGTCTCGCCACGGCCTCTCCCGGCCAGGCCGGACCTGCAGCGCCGCCGCCGGGTGCTGCCCGTGGAGCGGCGCCTGCCAGCGCGAAACCTGCCCGCCGAAATGACGGGAAATAACTGAAATCTGCGGTAACAGCTGCGTTGGTAGGTATTTGTGCAGTTCTAGCACAGAGATTTAAGTGAAATTTCAAAGTTCAAGAGAGCCACAGAAGTAAAATTTCATGCTGGAAGGTGTCAATTCTGGTAATGTTATCTCACTTCATGGCAGCCTCAGTGACTGAAAGTAATCTGGAAGATTCCTTTGCAATTATTTCCCAGATCACTTATCAAAAAGGACTCAATTAGTGGTGCTTTGGGTGGTGTTTCAGCTAGAGCAATGCACATTGGCATAGCAGCAGAGTGCGTGGTGGCATGTGAAGAAGAGCTGAAGTGAGAAGCATGGGAAGAGCTGGAAAAGAGAACAAGCACTTGATATATAAATGAGTTTCCTATAGTCTCACCTCCCTGCCTAGAAGCAGCATTGCTGATATGGTGCAGTGTAGAACACGATGCAGGAGAGATTTGGAACACAATTCCCCTAAAGTTGCTTATTTTCCCCTAATTATCTATTGTAGGTTAAGCGTTTGTGGTGTCCATTGCTGTAAGACTGGGGCTGTGTTTGACGTTGTTGTTCAGCGCTGGCAGCTCTCGCCTCCTGTCAGGAGCAGGTCTCTGAGTGAGATCTCTGTTTACTATAATATAGGTTATACATAAAAACATTTACGGTAGGTGCTTACATCTTCCCCTTTCAAAAGATAAAGCACTTCAGTGCACACTGCATGTCTGCTACCTTCTCGTGTCCCTGACATTCATTACAAATTGAGAAGCCTATTTTTTTTTTCAAAAGCTATTTAGATGTTTTCTGCTGTAACTTTCTCTAATAGATATATTCCTATTGATTGCAATGAAACACACAGAGTAGAACAGAACAGATCAATTGAAAAGTAAAGTTAAGACAGCAAGTACACTTCTTTTCCACTTACCTTAATGGAAACGGTTAGGGCTGGATCTATCCCAGGTGTAATGCTGCTGAAGTCAATGGAGTTGTACCAGCGATGAATTTGGCTCCTAGTGTTTTGTTTTGACCTTTTCAGAGGGTTGCTCTGCAGGAGTGAAACTATTAAATGCAGTCAGCGGTACCTTAAGTCGAAGCACAGAAAAGACAAAACTAGAGTGAAAATCACCTTCTTCATTAGGGAAGAGGGCACAAGAATAGATTATAGAGTGAGGGCAAAGAATTGATTCCGGATAAGTGCTAGCGTTAGCTGCAGGTTTCGCCGGTGAGCAGCAGTCCCAGGCTGGCACAACGCTTGGCCATGGCTGTTGGTGCGGCTGCCTCGGGGGGTTTGCACAGCCTTTCCGTGTGTCTGTCCGTCCGGACAGCTTTGAGTTGGAAATCACTTCCTACAGATTTGCTGTTCATTTGTTCATCAAAAATCTGTGTAAACTGACTTAACGCGCTAGCAGTCCATGTCTGGAAGCTGCCGGTAGTGCTCGGTGTGAGGAGCTTTATTAGCAGGTGTTTGGGGGTTTCAGCAGACAACACAGATGCTTTACACACTGCAGTTGCCCCAGGTAGAGATTTCACACTGGACTGTTCTTTGGCTTTGCACCATTGTAATTTACACCCGTGGATGCCCTAATCCACACTAGGAGAGGGCAGCCTGTTTTATGGACCTGGACAGGCAGCAGTGCAGCTGGCCCGGGTAGTGGCACCTGCTCTTGCTGGAACAGGCTCTCATTCTCCCCTGGTTCCCTGGGATCTCTGAAGGCAACAGCAATAAGCAGCACGTACAGAAGGAGAAGGCTTAGATAACAAAGAGAAACAACCCCCCAAAAAAGCTGTTTCCTTCTAAAAAAGCTGGATGGGGAAGGAAGGCTGAGGGGTGCACTGGTGTTGCAGCAGTGGGTGTGCTCTTCCATCCCGCTTCCTTGCCGGGTTTCAGCTGCCCAAAGGCTCTCTGTGTTTTCCATGCAGCCAAGTGACTAGAAACAGCAGCTTTGTATCTATAGGTTAATGGAAAGAAACCATTAATAGCAAGGAGGTGAGACAGAGCACTTGGCTATTGAAGGGAAAACTGGGAAGAAGTGTTAAGATTATTAACTTAATGGTATGACTCAGATCTCTTTTATCATGTGAACTAATCTATGTTCTTTTCTAATGAGTCCTTCTGCTTGAGACTAAGGGCTGAACTAAATTCAGCAAGGTTCTCCCCTTGCTTGTGTTGTGCCCTGTGAAATCCCATGGCTTTGGGGAGCTGGTGGAGCCCCAGACCCCAGTGCTGCCATGGGGCCAAGTGGAGACGCACGGGCCTGTCCCAGCGCTGCAGCACGGATCCCTGGGGGGCAGCGCGCTTCTGCTGCTCTTCCAATATCTTCTTCACTTGCCCTTTTTCTGTGCCCAGACCTCATCCCTCTCCTGATTTTCCAGGTGCAGTAGGGAAGAGAAGCAACTCTGGAAATTCCTAGAGTTACTCATAGTTGCCTACTGCCTGTATATGTAGGTGAGGTGGCGTGATGCTAGCAGTGACAACTCAGGATAAGGTATAGGACTGCTCATGTTAATGGAAAGATTGGGCTGTTTTGTCTGTAATCTTGTTGTTTTCCTCACTACATTTTTTAAAGTCAAATGCAACCACAAATTGCGAATCTGCCCTAATCCACATACCTCAACAAACTTAGTGGGGGTTGAGTCCCCTTCCCAGCAGAGATTTAAGAGCAGAAAGCCACAGAACAGTCCCACACAGCAGACATTATATTACTTTTGTAGAATATACTGCACTATGTTTACCAGTGTCTTCTGAAGTGTTATCATAAATAATTAAAGGTAAACTGTGCTTGTTAAATACATGAGCAATGCACATGTGTGGATGCATTATCTATGGTTTAATTGCACTCATTTGTTTAGGCCCTCATCCTGAGAGGAGCTAAGAGCCTCAGCTGAGGACTGTGGAAGTTGCAGGATTTTAGTTGAAGATCCAGGTCCTTGTTCATCTGCCCAAATCAGACATTTGCAGCTGCTTCTCCGGATAGGAATTAAAAAAAAAAGGGGGGGGGGGTTAGCAGAGAGATGAATGTCATCCTGTGTGACCAGATGAAGATCCTGGAGGAAGATACTGTCCTTTCACCAGATGCTTTGAAAACGTGGAGAACCTGTTGCCATTTGGTGGAATGAAGCCTTTGAAGAGCGATTTTCTTGCTTCCAGGCTACCTGTGTAGTATGTGTGGGACAAGGAGATGAAATTCCATGTCCCTAACTTGTACAGACATGTGGCGTCTCGCTGAGGTCCTAGCAGTTTCCATGACCCCCACATGCCCCGTTGGCTCCAGCGGTGATGGGCTCAGGGCTCCCGTTTGGTCCCTGTACCGTTTCCCACAGTGTGCGCAAGCACGTGGGTCTCTGGTTATTTCTCTTTCTCCTACAGTCTTATAATATGCTTTTAGTCTTTTTGCGCTTATATAACACCTACATGTCAAGGCACATACTGCATATGACCTAATCGGATCTAAGTAAATTACTGGTGCACAGGTGTTAGGCACACGGGACCTGCTGGTTCACCAAAGCTTCACTCTTATTATCACCCGTCACCAGGTTGTAGTATCCTTTTCATAAACTGATCCAGCTTCATCTTAAAACTGGTTTTAAAACTAATTGCTTGCAGTGAGTATTACTGCCATCCTGATTAGTGATTTAAAACTTCTGGACTCAGTGAGTCTATCTTCATTAGGAAGATCTGTTTTTATAATAATTGTCTCTAAAGAGGGCCTTGGGGATTATTAAGAGATGGCATTCATTATCAGCCAAAATACCATGGATAAATTTCCTAGACATATGTTGATCTCCTAGACGATGTTAATTTTTTTTCCATGAGGAAACAGAATTTTATTTAAAAGGCATAATTATCTTAATTATTATCTCAAAAGCCAAATTGGATTTTAAGCGTTCGAATGGTCTGTGATTTCTAGGTGGGCGACACCTGCAGTGCTTGGCAGCTGGGAAAGGATAAGGCTGGTGGTTTGAAAGAAAAAAATCAGAGGGGCAGGAGGAAGAAGAGGAGCAGCATTATTGGCAAGGAGAGGTTGTGGTAGGTGCCGATGCCTTGGATTTTTTTTTTCTTTTTTTTTTCTTTTTTTCTCCCCCCTGTAGCTCAACTTTGTCTTCTTAATATTTAGTTTGGTTATTGTGAGTTCTTAGGCTTTCTAAATCAGTGCTTAGTTCTTAACCAGTGTGCCTGTGAGTGGTGCAGAATCTCATGTCCGAGGTGATTGAAAATACTGCGGTAGTACAAGGCAGTGGGAAGGTGAGGTTGTGGTAGGAGATGGCATTCTGAATGGTTATATCTGCCTCTAGAAGAGCAGAAATGTTTACTTTTTATGGAAACTGGGAGATGGTCATGAGGAAATTGAAGCCATAATTAATTAATGATCAATTATTATTTTAATATTCATGTAAGTATGGCTAGTGCCCCACAGGGGAGGAGGATCGTTTCTCTGCTCAAGGAGTCTGCAGAGCTGGAACTTAACCGTGCCCAGGACTGCTTGTAGCAGATAATGTGTTTTTATCATTCTCTGCTCTGCCTCAGCCTTTCAGCTGAATCCCACTTTAATTCCTCATGCCATGACTCTTCTGTTGTCCATGGGCAGAGGGGAGCCTGTGGGAGGCAGGAATGGTGAGATCAGAGTCTAAAAGAGCCTGATCAATATGATAAACAGGCAGGGTCAGAGGTCTGATCTAGGAGCTGTATCTTGCAATTCTGGGTAAGGATTGCAATAACGTAAACAAAACCATTCCAAGAATAAAGAGCATGGGATTGGATGCCAGTTTGGAAAGGCCTGTCCTTCTGGGGCCCTCCGGCTGTCATCCCAAGTAAGGCCCTCTCTGCAAAGTCTTTAAGCTGGCGCGCGTGGGGCTGGGTGTCCGCAGCCCTGCGAGGGGTTTCCCAAGGGTGTTTGCCCAGGCCTTACTTCTTGCTGAAATCCCCTTCCTGTTTGTACGCTCTGAGGCAGTTGGTTCTGGCTTTGCTCTCCCTGTCCCTGATGGTCTGAAGCTACCCTTGGCTCATGACAGTCACCAGGGTAATAAACTCTGGCAGATAGAGTCTGACAAAAATGCATATAATCAGTAATTAGTTAATATGTCACAAGTTTTGCACTGTTAAGTAGTTAGTTCTGCAAAATGTCAAAGTAAACTTTTGGATTCAAAAGTACATATATGTGGCAGCCCACTTGAAATGGAGTGCATTTGAAAGGACAACTGGAAACGTGTAACACCTAGAGAAACCGGTGCTTCTGTACCGCACCTTCTGGGCACCAGAGGAGCACAGCGGAGTGGCTAGAGCAGAAAGCAGGAGTCAAACAGTCTGGGTTCTATTTCTGGCTCCAGCATATCTGCACTGAAGTCATATTAACTGGAGCTAAATACAGAAATCTCTCCTTATATAGATTTTTTGATCCTTTTTCAGGACTCTAAAACAGGGATACACTGTTCTGTTATTCTAGAGGGCGATTTAGAAAACATGGAGGGAAGTTGTTATATTTTGTATTCATTTACACAGTATTTTTCCAAAAGCATCAGACATAGGGCTTCTGTGCTGGGAAAGATGAATAGCTATTGCCAGATGCTCATCTTGATCAGAAACCTGTCAGCTCCACTGAAACTTTGGGTACATATTTTTCCCTGACAGGTCTATTTAAAAAGGAGAAATCTGTGTAGTGTTCTTATAGAAGTTTCCGCACAGGGAATCCTGCTTCTCCAGGGCGGAAGCCAGCAGTGTCGGTAGTTCCGTGCCCGGGTGGCCCAGGCTGCTCCCGACCAGCTGTCTCAAAGCAGCCTGGCCATGCGGGATGTGAGTTTGAGTGAATCCTTGTGCAAACCAGGTTAAACGGCTGCCCACAGGACCTGCCAAAGCGCCGCTGTCCCTACCCCGTGCTCCTTAGAGGTGAGCACTCCTGAAAGGACATGGTCATTCCTCCTCGTTTCAACTAGCTTCCAAATACTGATGACTCTTCTGTGAGAGACCTAAATTTGGAGGTTTGTTAATAGTTGCAAAGAAGAGACAATCTAAGCTTGAAAGAAATCGACTTTTCAAGGAAATTATTTGCAGTTGTTTTATTCTTTGGGCTGGCTGGGTCCTCCCTTGTGCCAAGCTGTGCGTATCCCTGTCGGTGATGCTCTCAATACCTTGCAGGAGTGGGACCTAAACCAACACCTGCTGTGTGCAGGCCTGAAATAATTAACAGGAGAAACAGTAACCGATTGTGTCATCATCTTGTCACCGTAAGTTAGAAATCAAAGTTAAAACTGTCCGGACAGGGAGGGACAGTCTGGGGAGGGAGCAGGGGAGGCAGGATCCATGCTATTCCTGTGCTCTGTAGCCAGATGCCTGGAAGGAGGAAGAGAAGCTTCCAGGTGCTAGCTGGGCTGTTGCTTGTGAAAGGACATGGTTTCTGTCCTCTATCCACAGCTTTGCTTCTCCTTTCTAGTCACAGCCAGAGGTGCCTCTGCTCTGTGCCAGGGAGCCGTGGCAGGATGCATCCCCCACCGGGGCTGAAGTCCCATTCCCACAGAAACTGGTGCCCCGTTCCCTGGGCTAAGGGCAGGGATCCCGGCCAAGCTCCCCCGGGATCCTGCTCGTTCCTGGGCAGAGCTTCGTGCTGGGTGGTCGCTAGCCCTCCGTGGTCAGCAAGCCCGGGGCCTGGCAGCTGCATAGCCCCATGTCGCGTTTTGGGCAGCATCCTCCCCGGTGGCGTGGGAAGCTCCTTCACAGTGAGGCTCTTGTTTCTCAGCATGGGTAGGTGGAAAGCTGCCCTCTCGGCCGCTCCCTGCGACTAGTGCAATATCCTCAAGCTCTAGTGGTTTCCATCACTTTGGAGGTGAAGTGCTGGACAGAGATGGCTCTGCGACCTGTCTGCAGTGCCCTGATGCTTCACAGCACCCACCTGCCTGCTGCAGGCGGGCTCCCAGCCCCTAGATAAGGGTATTAACCCAACCATGGCAAGGGAAAGATGGGCTTTGAAGGCTACAGCCGTGTTCCAGTGAAAAAACTTCCATTGAGAGGCTTTTAGGAAGAGCACTCTGCTAGGAACTGCCTTCCCTCCTCATGTGTGGCTGGGTCTGAGCAGAGAGACCCAGCAGGGCTTTAAGAAGACGCTTCTGAAAGTACCTGAAGGCATTACCAGTACCAATTTCACTGAAAGTCAATTAAAAGTCAGTGAGACTTGGGCTCTTAAATCTTTACAGCCCTCCTCTTATAAGTTAACATCAGTACTTGAAAAATCTAATCTACCGGCTATGCCTCCATGCACCATCCATCGAAGGATCTCTAATCAGAGCTGCAAATATCTATAAATCTGTAAAGCCTTATGAATTCTCTATATTGACTTGAGTTTTGAGATGTTTACTGTATGAGTATATTGATTTAGGTTAATAGGAAAAATAACCAAGTCAGTATTAAAAGCTGCAGGTAGCCGCTTTGGCCACGGACAGCTCCAGTGGTGACAAGCGGCCGCGCTGGGGCAGGCGGTGCGCGGGGCGGCGCGAGCGCTTTGCGTGGGGAAACCGAGGCTGCTCGCGGCCCGGTGTAAAACGGGAGAAGCGCTGCGGGAAGTGAGGGCTGCCCCAGCGCCGCCGAGTGAGCGGGCCCGGCGCGCTGCAGCCGGGCGATATGCGCTGCACGTGTCTAGCCTTTTTTATCGAGCTGTTAAATAGCGCCGTGGCTTAAGGGGCTGTTTTTATCGGTGTCACAAGGCTCTGGCAGCCGGGCGCCCGGCAGCAGCCTCGTGGGATAAGCTGGGCTCGTGCGGAAGAGGCCGCTTCGCAGTGCGGCCTCTGGGAAGGCCTGAGGCGCTGAGAGGCCGCGCGGCCGAGGAAGGCCCCGTCGGAGCAGCGGGGGGATAACGAACTGCAGGCACCCGCGGGGCAGCCCGTCCAGCAGCTGGAACGGGTCTGTGCCGTGTTTGCCCAAAGCCGCGCCGGAGACTACGGGGAAAAGTATTAGTGATCCGTAGAAAAAGCCGGACTGACTGACATGGATGTAACTGCAGGCTTAGCCACAACATGGAGAGCTGTAGGATCCGTAACCGGAGCACATCCGTGCTGGTCAGGCTCCTTGGGATATTAGCTCATGTTGTTCTAACTCAGTCCCTCGCCCTTGTGCCTCATAGTGCAGAAGAGCTTTTTTGGCTTCTTAATTTTCTGAAGTACAGTGCATGGCTTTCGTGTTTTAAATAAAGCTCGTGCTCTATTTTTGAATAGCATAATGAGTGAAAAAAGACTTTATCCATCCTGGTGGCAGGACAGCAATTTTTTGCACTGCCAAGTGAAGGACCTGGATCAGAAACAAGCTTGGGTTCCCAGGCTGTGTGCCAGAAGAGCTGAGACATATTTTTGAGGTGATGCACTTGGACTCTAGAGGGAGATTGTTGACTGAACCGAGCTGCTTTCGAAAGCGTCCTGCCAGCTGATGCACGGAGCAGCGCGGTCGGTGCCTCCGAGCGGGCAGCTCTTCTGCCTGCCCTGCGCTGCCCAGCTGCTCCAAAGCAGCTCTAAGAGCAGGGCAACAATTTTCTGGGAAAAACTTAAGAAAACATGGATGTCATCCTTATTTAGCAACTTTTATTATCATATCCAGGCAGATCCAAGGAGGCCATGTGTGAGGATGGATATGGGTTGTTGGAGAGGAGGTGTCCCATTTCACAGGGGTCAGGGCTTTGGTGGGGGTCAGCTGGAGTGAGCATTTGTTCCAGACTCTTCTCTCTGTGCGTGAGGTCAGCTGGAGTGAGGCACTTCCCTGTTTTATTGGGCCATATCGAGTGCTTGGAAAAGCTTCAGGTACTCTGAGGCTGTAAAGCAAGATGTGAAAACAAGGCAGTGCCTGTTGCTGAAACTGTTAACACTTTTCTTGTATTTGGGTAAACACAATATTGTCAGCTATGATTGTATGGTTAGCTCACTGACAGGTGTGTTTCTGCATTGTATTATTTACCAGGGAGCAGCTTTAAAGCAAAGGAAGAACTTTCCCAGCACAGTGCACAGTTAGTGTGTGGAACTCCTTGCTGCGGGCTCTTGTTGATGCTGAAGCTTACCTGGAGCTTTTCTAGGCAAACAGGTAGCAGCAGAAGTAGCGTTGGGCTTAAAGGATAACACAGCATCTTACTGTAATGACCTGTTTTAGCTATTTCACAACTAAATTGTAACCTTGAAGAGACTTAAGCTCATACTGGCTATGGGGCGCGCATGCACGTACAGGCTTCCCGGTGGACATCTGTGTACGCATGTGCTTCCCCACGGGGTCAGCCCCTTGGTGTCCACCCGTGTCACTGTGGGCAGTTCTTCAAGCCTGGCGGAGCTGTAGACTCCAAACTGAACTTTGGTCCAGGTGCACTAGGAAAGCTACCCGTGGGATCCAATAAATGCCCAGTCCATTTAAATCGTTGATGAGCGATAGGGGCCATTCACGGGATTCATATGCGGTCGCAGAGAGCCCTGGCTTCATTACACAGAGCTAAAAAGCTGTCCCAGCAGTTTGCTTTTCCTCCCCCAGACCGGGTGTTCCTCTCATTCTGCAGCCAACCGCGGGTTGTTTTCATTTGGACCAGGCCATGTCTTGGGGCCACGCGGCGTTCGGGGCCGGGTGCTGGGGAGGCGAGGAGCAGGGTGAGGAGCAGGGCGAGGAGCAGAGCGAGGGGAGCGCACGGAGCCGCGCGGCGCTCGCCAGACGGGTTGGCGGGGTCCACGCGCGGCCCCTTTCCAAGCAGCCCTTTGCCAACAGCCGGCGGCTGCGCGCGGCTCAGGAATCCCGTCAGGTGGAGAGCCCTTGATAAGTTAGGGCTTGCTCGCTACACCGTGTGGACGGCCCATGCTTGGTGTGGCGGGGAGGGTGCTGGATTTTTGACTTTTTTTTTTTTTATCATTTTACAGACCAATACTAACAGTGCAACAAGGATTCAATGAGCCTGCCTGGTAAATCCTGGGTGTAAACAAATATATCATGTGGTTGCTGGTAGATGGTTAAGTTAATTAGTCCTCTAACGTCATTTCCTTTACGTAGGACAAACAAAAGTCCATATAGCCCCGAACTTAGCTGTGTGTATCCTTGAGGGTTGGAAGGGAAGGGGAGCTTAGTTAAAAAATCCAAAAAGGATTCATGAACTGTCTTTGGTGACTTTTTTTTTTCTCTCTCCTTGTATTTAGATGTCAATATTATCTTGCTTTATCTCTCCCATACTTTACAGACTACCTTGTCTTAAATTAGTCGGTACAGTGAGTGGACTTTAGCTATGCAATTCCTGCTTTCACTTTTATCTGGCTGTTTTTGACCTTTGGAATTGGGTTGTGTAACTGGAGGTGTGAGTAGCTTTTCTTTCCACGGAAGATGAGACACATGTTGGACAAGACAGTAAATGTCTTCAGTGCCACTTTGTAATTGGTAGTTCAGTGTGTCACAAGTTACTAAACTGTAACTTCTAAATTCAGTGAGCAATTTACCTGACAGAGTACGATTTGAAGAGAGACAGTGCATATTTCAGCAAACAGCAGTGCTTATACTGGGAGTGATGAACTGTATGACCTGTCTCCTTATTTCACGTTAAATGGGACAACAAAAGTATTCTTAGAAAAGGGATATTTCTAAGCACACAGGAACTTTTTTCAGTCCAGCGTGTAGAAAACAAAAATGTTTTTAACACCCTCTGTTTTTCTTTTGGCACAAATTGTAAATGTTCATAGAAATATCATCAAACAGACCCTGGAGATGGGTTATTCCTCCCTAAACAAGCTTGTGCAGTTATGTTCTTATTTCTTTAGACCTGGGCTTCATATTGAGGTCAGACTTCAATTTCTGAAGAATATAATTTAAAGCTATTTATAGCACTTCATGATTACCTGCAAGTACTAATACAAAAAAAAAGAAATAAACAAAAACCCCAAAACAACCAAAAACAACAACTGGGCAACTGATAAATAAGTGCGTAACAGCTGCAGCTGCTTAGCGCTAGTAAGGGTGGTAAACAAGCAGTCCTGAGCATCCGAGGAGCCTGCCTGTGGGGCAGGAGCACGTGAGGCGCCCGCGCGGCTCCAAGGAGCTTTGCAGGTGCAACGCGGGCGACGCGGGAGGCTCTGCACGCCTGTATTTAAAGTTTACTTTGCTGTTTGCCTTGAGTGGGGTCAGTGTTGTAGTGAATAATTTATAGGCAGCACGAATGAGCTGATTAGTCACCTTTTCAGAGCTCAAATGAGTTTTGTGGTTGTCATTACATGGGCCTTCTGTTCGGCGGCACAGCAAAATGACAGTTTGGCAGTGGGCTGCCTTGTAGCGGGACAGCCCGTCTCCTTTCACGCCTCCAGTTGCTTTTGTGCTCCATTGAAACTCCCATTCTGCTGCCCAGTGCTGGTCCAGTAACTTCCAGGAGCTTCTCCAGTGACAGCTTCTTTTTAATTAATTTATTCATTTTTATATATGTGAGGTTTGGTTTGATACTGCAGTGTTTCCTAGTTGTGTTTCTTTTATTGCACTAAAAAATACAGCAAATCTATAAAGAAAGCCCTATGAGTGCATGAAAACAATAGAAATGACTTTTTTTCCATCCAACATACTTCAAAACTTTGTTCTAGCCTTAACAATGTTTGTCTCTGGTTATTCAGGTGCTTATCAAGGTGCTAAACTAATGGGACTAACTAGACCTTAGAAGTAAGATGAGCATAAATATTTGCAGGGGTTAAGGGAAGAGGGAAAAAAAAAAAAAAAAGCCTAGCATTTTTCCATACTACTTTGGCTACCAAGGCCCAGTTTAACTCTGTGGCTGTGAGAAACCTGTGGGATGAGAAAGTTGGCAAAAATCTCTGAGGTGTCAGATGCTCTGTATCCAGCAGATCACTTCAGCTGTTCGCTGAAAGACTTGTTGCCAGCAAGACTGGAGTTGTGCCAAAAGACCCAGCATAAATTAATGCTGCGAGGGGGAGTCAGCCCCTCATCACAAGGATTTTCTGTTGCAGTGGAGGAGCCAAAAGCACTTCACGTGGAAACCCACCTAACGGAACATTATTTCAGCAGCCAGGGGCTGGTTCTATTGCCATAACCAGCATGGGGCATGGGATGCAGATAAATCCATCTGGGAATTTTGTTTTCTCCTTGCCAGCTGCCCCCTTCCTTCCCAGATCCTGCTGGCCTGCCGTGCCTGGCAGCTGCTCTCTGGGACAGCCTGGGAGCCGCTTGCCCTGCAGCACCAGTCGCAGGAACTTTCCGTGGACGCCCTGTGTTTTCCGCCTTCTCCTGTCGCTCCTTCCACCGCGGCTTTGCGCTGCTCCCTGTTCCCCTCGCATGAGAAGCATGTCGGGGATGAAGGTGTGCCTAATCTCCCCGTGACGCTCACGGCTTGCTCGCTCGGCAGGCCGGCAGCCTCGCGGCACCTCGCAGGGCCCCGCACGCGAGCGGGCCCGGCCGCGCGTCGCCATGGGCGGCCTCCTCGCGGGCGGCGCTGAGGCGGCGGGCCGCGTCTCGCAGGGCCTCCTTGGAGAGCACGCGGCAGCGGTGCCGCGAGGCGAGCGCAGGGATGCCCTCCTGTACCAAGAGCTGCAAACGGGCCCGGCAGTCAGTCCTGGCACGGAGGAAATGGCAGAGGAGAAGAATCTCCTGTTGGTGTCTCACGGTAGTAAGGGCAAGTCATGTTTATTGCCAGTATCGAGATCCTCTCCCTTAGGAGATGTGAACACAAACCTTGCCACCTCTGAGGTTCTGCTGGGACTTAATTTTGCATGCATAAGTAAAGGACAAAATCGTGAAGTTTTGGGTGAAGGGATAGGTTTTTTATTTTGAGAAAACTGAGGCAGGACTGGAACTGTTGTCCAAGTAGAGTTTTTTCTTTTGTTTTAGAAATACTGCTTGGCAAAATCACTTAGGAACTTTGTAACAGAACTTAGTGTCTTCATTACCTTTTTTCCCCCAAAGACTGTATCTTTATTTCTGTGCAATGTTGGCTGCTGCTTTTCCTCTGCTCTCCTTAGAAAAATTAACAGTTCGTTTGAATTCTGGTTCTGCTGATTACGGAGTATGTTTCACTTCAGCTGCCAGAGGGTGAGCGTGAGTGTGCAGATAAGTCCAGGCCACCTCTTGTTGCACTACCCCTGAACCAGAGGCAGCAGAGCCCGGCCACCAAACGCCCCAGAGGACGAAGTCTGTCTGTGTTTAGCCCCTGCAAACACAGAAACGATACCAGGAGTTTTGGCTTCTACAGTCATTTATGGCAGCGTGAGGTTTGGTTAGACCAACACAGCCAAGCTAGTAGAAGACTGCAGTATGTTTATTCCAGCAACATTTTGCTTCCTGACAGTTGGGCTGCTGTAGTAAGCGCCAAGATCCTTCTTTTTACCAATATCAGCTAAGTTTCTGCTTGTGCTGGTGCTAGTGTGTTGGTATAATTACACTGGAAAAGCAGCTCTCACACAGACCCGGTTTAATAAATGTATGTAGGACAAACTAGCTTGCATGATATTCTCCTCCCACCGCTCTCTTGCACAGAAACAGGCTTGCTGGTAGTTTGTCAGCTGTATATAATTTTAGTGCTAAGTATACTCATTTTCTTAGAAGCTGCGAGCAAGTGTTACTACAATAACATCGTAAATGTGCATGCGTTATTTTATAAAGGAGCTGTTTCATGAAAACTTTGGATTTTATTATACCAAATTGATTACATTTTAGTCTGTGAAACAGAAATGCTCACTGCTCATCTGCCAGTTTGTGGTGTTACCTCTGCAAGAGGCAGAGAGTGTCCGTCTAATTCCTCTGGGAATTCACTTGCAGCTCTTTCTCTGCCCCAAAGTTGGGTACAGTGCAAACAACAAAAACAGGTTGGCCCACAGTAGTTAAAACAAACAAACAAGCAAGCAAGAAGGTGATACTGCGGGTTCTGTATAAGGCCACTAATAGATCATCTTTTAGTAAGTTTTGACTACGTGTTTCTGGGGTGAGAGGACTCGCTTATAGATGGGGAAGATGGAGAGGCTCACGTGCATGTGAGTGACTTTCGGTGAGAAGAGGAAATGCCAAGCAGTAGTGGTGGCCTGAAGGAAGACACCGAGGTTACAGAGGAGTAACTGGAGAAGCATGCTGGTAACAGGAATTGTGAAAGAGGAAACAAGATCAAACGCTTATTTTATTTATTAATAGTGCTCCAAGGTGTTCAAGATGCTTTCACTTCATACGAGACTAGAGCTGTTGCCCCGGAGGAAATAGAAATTGAGAGGCTGTTAAGGGAAGCCAGTCTGCATGCAGGAAGATTGGGAACAAAGTGGGGCAGCCGGTGTGCGGTGTTACGAGCCTGAGGTGCCTCCCACGATGAGACATCGATCAGACAGATCCTGGGGAATTCAGGGCAGAGGCCTCTCCACCTCTGGCTGTGGAAGGTAGCCTGAGCAACAGGACACTTTTCAGATTGGAAGCTTTTGGGGAACAGCTGCATGTCAGATTTTATGTGATAAAGAGTACGTTAGTTAGCAAGCTTCGAGCAGACCTTGGGCAGGAGGTTGTCTCTCCTGTGGAAAGGATAAGCGGCAGCAAGTGAGGACATTAGTCACTGAGGACACTATAGCTAGAGATCTGGTGAGGAATGAACGGAGGCTGAACGATGAGGATCAGCAGTGGGAGCTGTTGAATGGCACAACTGGTAGGTCCAAGGGCTGAAAGGAGAAATGCTTTGCAAGGTCAGGTCACATCTCCCTAATGCTAGGAGAGGAAGATATTCCCAGGAGTGATGAAGATGGAGGGTTAGATGAGCTTTGGTAGAGAGCCTGTGGTCCTCCTGGTCATGCTCATTTTGCAATGGGGGCTTGTAGGAGGCCATCAGAGATTCCTATCTAGAGGCAGATAAGAGATAAAGGAATGTAGGGTGATGGCTGGAAATCCTCGTTAAATAAGACACTGAAACATCTGCGGTCCATGTTCTGAAACCTGAGTGGATAGATTAGGCTGTTGTACATTAGCCCACAGGGCTAAAGTGCAGCTCCGCACTGTTGGTACTTCTAATCGCTCTCCAGTACTGTGCACACCTTGCTCTCAATGTACAAATGTTTTTCACCTGCCTGTACTGCAAACCTTTTGCCAGGTGAGTTGGCACTGCTCCCATCTCAGAACTGGGGAAATCAACATCCTGGGAAGCTTGGTGTCTCACTAAGGTCATAGTGAGCTACTGGTGGCCGTACATCAGGCGCGTGGATGCTGCTCTCGTCTCTAAAGCAACAGTTAATGATTTTTCAGCGGTACCTGCTTGCCAAGGCAGCTGTTCCCAGCTGTCGACCCCTACTTGGTCATACCATTCCTATGTGCACTCTTGAGTGTCTCAGGCTGACCCCCACAGCTTGCTCCATGGAAGGATTTTGACTCGCTGCAGAATGGGTACAAAATTGTCACCAATGTCAAGAGGGCTTTTTGCCACTAATTTTGAACAGAACTGAGCTGTATACATAGAGGGTACCTACAGAATGAGAAATTATTCAAGAGGTAACATCCCCTATATACTGCTCTGCATCTCGCAAGGCAGCCCCCTACTCGCTTTGGAAATACTTCTCAGTAGCTGAATTCTTGGAATACTAACGCACTTGACTTTTACAAGTGATGATAAATGTAATAAATCTCCATGCTCGCTGATAAAGAGACATGTGGCTTCACTAAAAAAAAAAAAAAAAAAAAAAAAAAAAAAAAAAAGAAGCATTTGATGTAGATCGGGGTGGGTGGAGTTAGGACTCCGTAATTTAGTTTGGGTTTAAAACAAACTGGCTACAAGATAAGAACTGTGTAAACTAATGGTCTACTGACTGCTGAATAGTTGCCACTCTGATGTCTAAAAATGTCGTAGAAATTAAGAGGTATCTGAGGCCCTAGAAAATGACTCCCTGCACAGAGGGAAATCGAGCTGAAAACGGTGGTTATCCATGTTGAGCAGGATCATGTTGACTCTGTGGGTCAGCCCAGAGCTCCTGCAAAGTGCCTGGCCTGTTGTCTTCACCTTCACAGGTAAAGTCACTGCCGTGCTTGTCGGCTTGGGACTAACTTCTGTGTCCAGGGTTGCTCTGCAAAGGATCTATCAATATTACCTGTGCTTCTAACCAGCGTTACGTTGTTTAAACATTTTCTCCAGCAGAACAAAAGAAAAATTAACTTTAAAGTGTGCTAAATCGGCAAGCCTTGCTTACCCAGAGTGAAAAAAAGTCTTATTTCTGTGGCTCAACTATGAAACCCTTTAAAGTTCAGGCAGGCAGCTGTATCTTAAATTAGTGCTGCAAAACGCTGAACTGCTTGAAATCAGGTATGTTGTCTGCGGGAGCGTGTGGCTTTACCGGCTGCCCGGGCTGGGCAACTTTTTTTTTTTATTATTGTTTTTAAGTCAAGTTAGTTCAGTCCAATTTGTTTAACTGAACCGACAGCAAGGGTTTTTAAGATGAGGTTATCACTAGCTATGTAGAGATGGGTTAAGGGGGATAAAAGTGCACCGTTTCCCCCTCAGTCTACGCCTAACTCTTGTTTTGGGGAGGGTTTCTGGCCGCTCGCGGTGTTTCTCCCCGGGGAGGCCGCCTCCGTTCCGCGCTGCCGCCGCCGCGGCTGGCCCAGCCCACGTTTTCCCTCTCTCCCCTCCCTCCTGGTCATGTGTCGCCTTTTTTTTTGTTTGCAGTGGAAACAATTTCTCGCTGTTGGGCTCGCGCCGCGCCGAACCGCTGCCCGTCGGGAGCGCGGGCCGGCCGGGCCCATGGTGGCGGCGGCGGCGGCGGAGCGCCCTGCGGCGGGGGCGCCGCGGCGCCCTGCGCGGCCGCGCGCGGGCGCGGGCTCGGCGTGAGCGCGGCGCGCGCCATGCGCGGCCCCGTCGCGGGAAAGTTTGCGCGGTAGCCGCGGAGGGGCCGCGCCGGGGCCGCCCGGCCAGGTGAGTCGCCGTTGCCGCCGCCGGGACCGGGCGCGCGGCGGGGGCGCGCGGGGGAGGCGGCGCGGCCGCTGCCCCGCGCGGCCGTTGCGCGGTATGGGAGGTATGCGCGGCCCCGGCACTGTCCCGTCGCCTAGCAACGCCGCTGATTGGCCGCCGCGCCGGCCAATGGGCGCCCGCCGTCCCTCCGCCCGCCTCCCCCCGCGACCAGTGGGGTGGGAGCGCTGCCCGGGGGCGGCCGGGGCGGTGCGGGCGGGCGCCGGGCGGGTGGGATCCGCCGCCGCCGCCCCCCTCCCGCGGCGCTCGGTCTGAGCGGGAGCGGCGGCCCCGGCGCGGGGCAGCTGTTTATATACGTGGCGGAGCAGCCTTAAGTGGCAGCCGATTAAAAACGTTCGCTTCAACTGCGGGCTCCCGTGTGACCGCGCGTTTCTTTGTCTGGGAACGGCGAGCAACAATATGTGCCAAATTCCGCCTTGCTCCCCCCGCGTTCCACCCCTCTCCCCCTGGTTTTATAATGGGAAACTCCCGGGCCGCCGCTGTGGAAAAGTTGCTGGGCACCTCGGAGCGGCCGAGCGGGAGCCCCGCGAGCAGCGTGAGGGCTTCAGCCCGAGCAAACCGATACAAATAAATAAATAAGCAAAAGGCGGGCACGGTCTGGCCCTTCGGGAGGAGACTCCTGGCAAATAAGCAAATTAAACAGAAAGAGAACAGCCGGTTGCCATAGCAACAGCGCAATTAAATTACTTTTCCTGTCAGCCCTCGCGTCACGTAATTTCCCCGCTCCGGAGCTCCCGGGACAGGAGCGGCGTCCGCGGAGCGGGCGGCACCGCGGGAGCCCCGGGCCGGGCCGGCCTCGCTCGGGGCTCGCGTGTCACCGCGCTCCCGAGTCCCAGTTGCTGTGCTGATAAGGGCAGCTTTTGTTTAAAGTGCTTACGGAGAATTGCTGAAGTGGCTTTCCTAATTTATTTTTCACCCTTTGTAGCATCTAAAATATAGTCTGTCCTTTCTCTTTCCCAGAATGGCCTCCTTTTCCTCTTTTTTTTTTTTTTCCCTTGTAGATATGTGGCTCATTCTGCTGCTGCCTGTAATTTTTCCCCTTCATTTCCAGTATTAGGCATGTGACTGTACGACTTTCAATGCACCTTCACTAGCCCCCTAGACGCAGGGAATCTTTTTGCTCTTGGTCGGCGCTTCTGCAGGAGGCTTCATAGTTTTCAAATTCATTATTAACTCTTGCCAATTTCTGTTTTGTTACCGTTCACCTCTCCAGCCCTACCCTTTTTTTTGGACTTTTCCTT
Organism: Tinamus guttatus; assembly: GCF_059628265.1. Taxonomy (NCBI): domain Eukaryota; kingdom Metazoa; phylum Chordata; class Aves; order Tinamiformes; family Tinamidae; genus Tinamus; species Tinamus guttatus. The sequence goes on from NW_028288582.1 coordinate 13,867,766, forward strand.
TATGATGGGCAAACGAAGGGAATTTCTTTCCCACTTCCGAAGCGGGGTTGTGCGGCTCCTGTGCTTTCCTGTTGCTCTGCACAGGCGGTGTGGGAGGCACGGACTCCTTCCCGCTGGAATGGGTCGCCCTTGCCCCGCCGGGCTGCTGCTCCGGCACCCCTGCAGCTCACTGGGCTTCTCCTGGGTCGCTGCTGAGTGTCGTAGTGTTCGCTCCCGACTCTCCTTTCTACCATGTTAGAAACACATTTCAGCTTATGTTAAAATCTTCTCTGTTTACATACATTTTTAAAGGGCTCTATTCCTCTGGCGCTTGCTTCCCTCTCTGCCTTGGCCCTGCTCCCAAAACTACTGTGTGTTGCCTTCCCTCTTCTCTCCTCCCACCCTTTCTGTCCCTGAGCTTTGGCTGTAATTTTTGAGTTTTGTTGCGACTGTGACTATAGTTGGATTTGGTGCTTGTCTGCCTGTGCTTTAATCACAGTGCGGGTGTGTTGTCCTCCAAAGTGAAACAACTGAGCTTTATCTGAAGCAACTGTCCTTAAGACCCTTTCCTTTCTTCTTCCCTTTTTTTTAAGTTTATATGCTTATTAAAATGATATGATTGGTATATTCCGTGATTTGATACACATATTCATCATTAAAGGAGTGTGTCTTAAGGATTTCCTGTATGGAGCTCCAAGTACATGCGGAATTGTGGCATAGCAGGATTATAGTATTATTCCATTGACTGAAATTTCTTTCCTTTTCCTGGCTTTAGATTATTTTACTCAACATTCGTGGATGAGCGTTATTGCAAGTCTGTCATTTTCAATACAAATCGCAAAAGGCCAGGTTGCTGGTTAGGGAGAAGCTGTCCAAAAGTTGCTCTGCAGCTTTCCACGAGCTAACTGTTTTCTCTCTCTCTTTCTCCTCTCGCTCTGGATTTGCGGTCCTAGGAGTCTCTGCCTAAATGGGTCCAGTCATGCCTCCCAGTAAGAAGCCGGAGGGCTCAGGAATTAGTGTTCCCAGCGGCCTGAGCCAACGTTACCAAGATAGTGATTTATCAAAGGCACTTCCCGACGATGAGGACCTAGACTTCTCTTTGCCTGCCATCCGATTAGATAAAGGGGCCATGGAAGATGAAGAACTGACTAATTTGAACTGGTTACACGAAAGCAAGAACTTGCTGAAAAGCTTTGGGGACTCGGTGTTGAGAAGTGTTAGCCCCGTTCAGGATGTGGGCGACGACACGCCGCCGTCTCCCGCGCACTCGGACGTGCCCTACGATGCCAAGCAGAACCCCAACTGCAAACCTCCTTACTCCTTTAGCTGCCTCATATTTATGGCCATTGAGGACTCGCCAACCAAAAGACTGCCCGTAAAGGATATATACAACTGGATCTTGGAACACTTTCCGTATTTTGCAAATGCACCCACTGGATGGAAAAATTCTGTGAGACATAATCTATCCTTGAATAAGTGTTTTAAGAAAGTGGACAAAGACCGAAGTCAGGTAAGTTTGGAACTGCGGAAACGTATCTGGCTGTGATGAAATTCACCTGCTAATCCCAGGATGTGTTCACTGTAGCGAAATGCAGACTATGCCGTCCCTGGTAATGCACTTCATTATATTCAGAGAGCCAACATTTCTTCAGCATGGCTCATTCTGATTTTATTAAATTCATTGTCTAGACATCTGTAAGAAAGTACTTTGTGTGTGTGTTTTTTCTTTTCCCCCCAGCTGGTGTCTTCATGCATAGTGGTTAAATATTGTTTTTAGTTATCATGCTGTGGTAATGGTTTCCAGCTATACTAGATGAATGTAATCATGTTATAAATAGGCTGCTTGCTGTTCTTGGCTTATACAAATGTATAGTGAAAGGGTATGCCTTATGTAAGCGGCCATCTATCTTTCCCTGGTCTGTGCTGTAATCTGATTTCTTTTCTATCTCTTTTTTTTCTTTTAACAAACAGAAGTAGTTTTGAATTTTGATGTCGAAGCTTCATCCTGTGCTTTCAGGAATTCCAGGCAGGTTTTAGAGGAGCTAGGGAGCAGTCTGTGCTCGGAGGTGGAAGTCCCTGAGCGGGGAAGCCGGGGCGCGCTGGCACAGCGCTGGGCAGGAGCCTGGGGAACAGGCTTCTGCATTCGGGACTCTGGCGTCGCCTGTTTTCGCTGCTGAACCCTCAGCTGCGCCCGCACCGAGAGGCTGCGTGTGGGAGAAACGAGCCCGGCACGCAGGAGGCCGCGCTTTGCACAGCTGCCCCTGCCTACGTCCCATGGGAAGGGTTTCCTGTTTCCAAGGGGGACAGTGCTCGGGAGCAGGGGTCTGGGTGAATGCGGGCGATGTGTGTGTAAACTGCGAGAAATACCAGCCCGCAGATCAGTGCCACAGGCCTTCTCGGCAGGGAGTGAAGTAGATGGCAGGTAGGGTCGCATCGCTGGCTGCGTTTCTCTGACGTTGCTTGGGGATCAGAACGTGGCTACTTGCTTCTGGCTGAAACAGCAGGTGACCTGGACTTCTGAATTCCAGCGGATTTAATGCTATGAGCGCCTTGTAACTGGTTACCCTGAAACTAGACTTCTGCTGGTGGTGCTGTTCTCCCTGCTTTGGCTGTGGTTTAGCTTTAAATGCTGTGGAACAGAAGCCACAGTAAATCTCTAGGAAGAATCCTGTTACCCTAAACTAACAGTTTTTTAATTACTTTTATATATCCGGATTTTTTTTTCCAATAATCAACTATTTTAAAAATTATTTTTAGTATCATTCCCTAAAATCCACCATCCACATATTGGAGATCACACGCCACATGTTAGTATTTTTGTAAATTAGCTGCTGTGAATGATTGGGCGTGAGATTATAAAACCAGTTCCTGAACTGGATCTTGTTTTGTGTAAACCAGAGTCTTAAAATCTTGTTTGGAGCCGAGACAATAGTTAGTGCCACACCAGCCTTCTAGGATCCTATCCCATAAGGAACCTTAACAATATGCTTAAAAAAAACCCGAATACCGTAACTGACAAGGCCCGTGTTCAGCGTGGCTGTTTGTGCTGTGTTCTTTCCCTCTTCCTCTGTTTACAAGGTGGCTGTTTAGGTTACGGCTTCCTTCCCGCCGGAGCCCGGCTCCGGTGCGCCCGCGGCACGCGGCAGCCCTTGGCGCTGGTGGGAGCGGGGTGTGAAGCGCAGGGGTGCGCGCGGCTGCTCGCGGCGCGCTGGAGCGGGAGCCCCGCGCCGTGGGCAGCTCCTCGCCTCTGCGCGTAGCCAGCTGAGCTTGGGCTCTTGCCTGGAAAAGGCCAGGCTGAGAGGGGCCAGGTTCTCCCACCCCGCTGTGCCCCGGCACTGAGTGCTACCCCGTAGTGCTTCTGGTAGCCAGCGGGCTGGTGGCTGAGGTGAGAATGGCAAACTCGAGCGCTGCGGCCAGGCCTGGAGAGCACCCTGCTCCTCCTCCTCCACCAGGCCTGGAGAGCACCCTGCTCTTCCTCCTCCACCAGGCCTGGAGAGCACCCTGCTCCTCCTCCTCCGCTGTCCACGCCGAGAGCGGTGTTGGCCCGAGAGCTGAGCGCGGAACTGGCGCTCAGCAAGGACTACTGCATCAGGTGCTTGGCAGCTAATTGCAGACTTGGAAGGCAGCAAACTCCACCTGGTAGCTTTAAAAATACATGATGCCCCCGTTCCCTTCCTTCAGGGCTGATTTGAGAACTGCACAGCGAGCACCTAAGTTGTTCAGAAGTAACCCAGAGATGTCATCTAGATCTGTGTGCTTAGAGATGGGGTCTGGGCTAGCCGAAGGGAAGCACCACCCTATAGCAGGGATTGTTTTGTGACAACTCTTCCTGCTCCTAGCCAGACCTGGCAAATTTCGGGTTTGGAATTACTCTGTCTTGCTGTTTTGAGGCGGAAAAGACATTTAGCAAATAGCAGGTCCTAAAATGTTAGCGAGACAGGCTCTGAAGCACGGACAGTGTGGGGGGAAGGAGTTAATCAGTGTTGGGAATTGCAGGCATTTGCTAGTTGATGTGTGTTGACACAGTGTGAAAAGCTAGAAGCTTTTCCTCTCATAGTTGTGCTTTCCAGGGTTTGTTTGTGTAGTCTTTTAGCAATGGTTTTGCTAAAAAAAGTTCTGCTGAACACTTAATTCTTTTTTGAATTCCCTCAGCACAGTAGTTTTCTCAGTCTTGCCCTCCACTAGTTTACATGCAGTTAATAGTATGCAGCTTTTTGTGCATGCGTACGAGTGCTTGCATTTGCTGTCGTGAGATCCCGGAGCAGAAAGAAGACCCGCAAACTGCATCGCTTCAGGTTTCAGCTTGCCTCTTCCGAGCCTTCCAGGGCTGCTGCGGGGAATGCCGGGAAAAGGCGCATTTCTCCCAGGATTTGTTTGCGTATTGCTGCTGTTCCTGAGCGATAGACCTCGACTGCAGCACCACTGGGCTCACCTGGCAGCCCTACAAAGTGCCTATTCATGCACCCTTGCTGCGAGGCTGATCCCTTCGAGCGCAGAGAGGAAAGCGCTGAGCCCTTAGCACAGCAAACCTATTTGCATTGAGCTCAGCGGTTTAATAACAGTTGGCCGGAGTATAAAGTGTCACAGGATGGGAAGTATAGGAGGAGTCCCCTGGCTTTGTTTATGCTGCAGGACCTGTGAATTCAGACGTTCAGATTAATCCTATTGTGAACATAAAGATTTAAATGTCCTCTGGTGTATGTCCCATTTAGTACAACGCGTTAGCCCATGACTTCTCTGACTTCCCTACCATCTGGTCCTTGGCTATGGAGAGGAATTTTTCTTGTATATGTGTCTCCATAGCAACGAGTTTGCAGTTGATATGGAAAGTAAGCAGTTGCCCTAGCAACGGAGTTACTGATGTGGCAGCCTCCCCGCTTGCAGGGAAAGGGCTAAGCCAGTTCAGACGCATTATGTAGGTTTGCTGTAATTATAGCTGCGCCCACTAGTGCTGCTCTAGCTAAGGGTCTGCTGAGAAAACCTGTTCTGAGCCCTGTTTTCTTCCCCTTGAAGATGCCGTTGTTTGCATAGGGATTCCGGTTTTGAAGAAGGGCCCGTGCGGCTGTGTTTCGAGGGCGTGGGGTTTGCGTGTGCCTTTGCTGAATGCAAACTTTCCCAGTCAGCCCTATCAAATAAGTGCGTGTGGGGAATGAATGTTTGACATTGTTGGCTTCTTTTTGTTCTTTTTAGTGCCTGTAAAAGGCACACAGTCATAAAAGCTGGGACTCTTGTGCCATGCCCCTTGCTGGTACTCTGGTGTCTTTTCCCTGCTCAGTGCTTTTTTAGGTGCTTTTTGAGACATCCTCCCTACCAAGAGGTTTCCTCCTTGCGTGTGTTCTGCGTCACCCGAGCAAGGGAAGCGCATGCGCTCCCACCTGCGTGCACACAGGAGACATTCAGGACTCTTAGGGGTTTGTTTGGCACTTGTGCCGAGGGCCGTCTTAATAAAAACGTAATGAGGGTAAGGGATATGTTTATGGGGATGGGAGAATAAAATTCTCCTCGCTTGATGTCGAAGTTATTCTTAGAAGTACGTGGTCCATAACTGGGTCATGGAGATCCAGCCAGGCTCCTCCTCCGTCTGGAGCGGGCTCGCAGCTCCCAGGACTCCCCAGCCGTCCGAGGCTCTGCCTCAAAGTTGTCCTTGTCCCCAGTGCTGCCTTTCCAGAGCCTTTCCTGGTGGCCCCGTGCAGGAGCCGAGTGCAAGGGAATCCTTGCAGGGAGGCGCAAGGCACTGAGGTATTTTGCAGTTTTGTGCTGTGCGCGTCTTTCTCCTGTGCGATAACGTCTGGGCTTTTGGCAAGCAAAGCCCTAGGAAAGATAGGAGCTAGAGGGAGAGGAAAAGAGCCCGACTGTTCTTTATTATAGTCTCTTAAGCCAATCTGCATATACACAAAGGTGATGGGCTGGTGACAGGGCTCGCTCTCTTTAACGTCATCGGAGCAGATCTCCTGTGAAAGCTATTTGGCACTGTGGGGATAGAAATGATCTCTCCTAGTTTTAATATTGTTATCACCCAGGCTGACCCAAATAGCACAAGCAGGAGAAATTCACTGCGTTTATAACATCTGGTGGAGCTAAAATGTTAAAAAACAAAACAAAAACAAAGCAGAGCACCAGCCACTGAGACTCATGTTAAAGACTTCAAATGATGTTGACTGCATTAATAAAATAATGTCCTAAATAAGCCGATCCAACTGTTAATTTCCCAAATTGTTTAAAGGAAATGTTGTGGTTTTGAGCAGGAATTTGTCTGGTTCAGCTTGAAATCCATTTTATTATAACCTCGTTTGTCATATTAAAAAGCTCTCTAGTTATCAGAAATTTTCTCTCCAAATTGTTTTTTAGAGAAATGCAGGTCATCTCACTGTGGAGAAATAAAAAAGTGACATGATCATAAAAGTCTGTAGAGCTTTACTGTAATACAGGTTTTCCAGATATTGAACAGTTTAGGGAGAACTTTCCTTGAACCCTATTCAGTCTTGTTTTCAAAGTGCAAAATCAAGAAATTATGCAGAATATTTGAATAATAGATTTCCTAAAGCAGCATGTGAAAGGAATACACTTCCATTTGCCTGGCTTCCAGCTGCTTCACTGTGCATTACAGTATATCCATTTGGAGAGGTTGTCTGAATTAACTGGTTTAGAGCTGCACATAGCACAATCAGGTCTTTACCAAATGATTTTGAAGAACTGGCCATATCTGGATGGTCCTTTGAACTTTACATCCAGGGCATTTATATTATCTTGCTCTTAGTTGTGTTGGGTAGCCGGCGGGTAGCTCTGGGTGACCAAGATGGATTTTGTTGTATATTGAGAGGTGATTGACCTACCACATGTGCTGGCTCCTTTGGCTAAATAGACCGGAGTAGCTGGTGTGCCTGTGTTCCTAACCGTGTTTGTGTTCCTAACCGGTGTGTGTTGGGCAGCACTGAAAGAGTCTGGAGGGGAGAACAGGAACAGGCTGCCCTTCGCCTGCTGGACTCACGCTGTGGTCGGGGTGACGGGCCCATGTTTTAGCAGTAATCCTCCCGAGCTGTTTGTCCCAGCACTTTTCTGACTTTCCTGAATTTTTGTGGTTCTGTGGCAAGCCGGGGATCTGCTCAGAGGTCTGAGCCAGCTGAGCTTCTTTGTTTTCTTTTTAATTCTTGAGTTGCTTTTCGGCTTAATTCCCTGATTGAGGTCACAACCCAGTGCAAGACGTGTTGTGCCTAGGGAGGTTGGTGGGACCTTCCTTAGGCTGGTGTAACCAGAGAGGGCAGCCCATCCTCGTGGGGGAAAGGCCACAGATGGAGGCCGGCGGCTGAAGAGAGAGTAGGTGCAGAGGTGCCTGATGCATGGATCCTACCACAGGGCTGGGACCACGTGAGGAAGAAGGTAACCGTAACTGGAGGCTTCTTCCTGCTGGGGATGTTGCCTTTCAGCTCCCTGCTTAGCTTGTGGTCATTATGGTCAGATGGTGCCTGCTGAGGAACGCTTCAGCCTGGGGAGTCACCTGCAGCTCCTGCAGCAGCTCCTGCAGCAGCTCCTGCAGCAGCTCCCGTGAGGACGCGGCTCTGGGCGCGCGGGGCCGCGCCACAGCGAGCGCCTGGCCGGCTGTGGCGCAACGTGGGAGATGACCCGGGCCCTGCCTCGCCAACGGCCGCTGCCGCGTCTCACACTCCAGTTCTGCAGCAAAACGCCGAAGAACCCCTGTTCGTTACAGGACGTGTGTCCCTGGGCTTCCTGCTCCTCTTGCCTAAAAGGGAGCTGACACGGAACAGCAAGCGGTGCTGCCAGGCTTCATTTCCCTGGTGAAGATCTCTTGAAAAAGAGCTCACAAAACCTGAGGGTTGATTGAACCATCAGTTCTGTCAAACACTCTTGGGGCAGCCCGGGGAAGCGCGTGGTGGGCGGGAGAGGTTCCCTCTGGCCTCCCTTCAGCCCGGGGCTACCTGCCACCCTCCAGCCCATGCGGCTTAAACGTTAAAAGGTTTCTATGACACCCCTGTGTTTCTAGTAAAGTTATTCAGACACCTGCCTGTTAGGGTCTAAAAATCCTCATTAATAAGGTCTAGTTTCCTAGGTGCTCATACTTGCTCCCTCTCAATTATTTTAAACTTATTGCTGTGTTTTCATGGTAAAACTGCTTAAAACCAGTGACTTGTCCAGGAAAGTGTGTGTTGAAATCCGTAGGAAAATGGAACCCCGTGTGACTGCGTGTTTAATTTAGTTTGCTGGTATTTGTGTGCTGGCCAGCAGTGGCTTCATGCTCAAAAGTAATGTACTTCTGGAATAGAAGCGGAGCGGTGGCCAGGCCGGGTGTTGTGGTGCAGTCACTCCTGCTGTAAGTGCACACAGATTTGCTTTAAAAATAAATAAATAAAGACATAAACCCCCCCTCCTTAAATTGTGCTCCGTAAGCACTTAGGGAAGTTCTGTGCCGCTCGCTTGTGTGTGTTCTTACAGCTAATTAACATTGCTCCCACTTACTGTTTGCTCCTATCTGATTTTTTTTTTTTAAACAAAGTCTAAGCCTCCTGTCTTCTGTGTAAAAAAGATATTGAGGAAAGTTTGCTTTAATGAGGCAGTAATGAAACTGGGCAATTTTGTGGTACTTCTCCTTTCAGTTAGTTTGTTATAAAGAAGAAACCTGTTAAGAATTATGCAATTTTTTAGCTTTTTCAGTAATGGCAATTGACTTCTTGTACCTCAGATTTAGCTCTCAAGTGAAAAACAAAACAAAAAGAAACCCACGTTTAATTTTGCTTGCTAACCCCTAGCAATCCCTGGTAAACGTTAGCCCCCCCCCAGCCGTTTCCCACCTCCTCTCATGGATCTGTGCTCCATTCCAGAGCTGCCTGGGGGAGAGAGGAGCTGCCAGGATGGATCAACTGTCAGTGCTGCAGGGAGAGGCAGGAGGAGAGGCAGGCAGGGCTTGCAGATGCACCCAGGAGCCCCTGTCCTTGAGGGCAGGATCTTTAAAGCATTTTTAAAGGTAAACCGGATCCTGGATCCTGTCTGAATGCTGTTATGACTCTAGTTTCCCTGATGTGTATGTTTTCCTGACTGTATGTTTTCTTTGGCTTGGAAGAATTCAGTCCCAGGAGTTTGTATTCTGTATTTTCTTTAATTGCAGAGGCAAAAGTCACTATTTTAAAAGAATTCTTCATATTAGTGAATCTAAAATTCACTGCTGGCACATTATTAATTCTGTAGTGTTTAGCTGGCCTGCGACTAACTGGACATACAGGTGAGGGAAAGGAACACCTTACTTGAGCTTTCTTAGTGAGAATTTCCTGACACACTTTCATTTTGAGCAAAATCAGTGTCCAGAACTGAAGTTTGCTGCAGTTCTCTCCATTAAATAAAGGAAGTGCAGAAATAGCAAGTCTCATAACCCCATGATGAGATCTTGTTCCCCAATCCTCTTCTTTATTGTAAATATGAGATTATTATTGTTTTATCTTTAGAATAAATGCATTTGTAACAGGCTTATTTGGGCACTGACAAGATTTTAATACTGGCAGCTGAACTTGCTTCCACTGACTCCTGAATTTCTTGTAGCTACAAGTGGTCTCATATTCACCCAGCACTGAGGTCATGTAAGAATCAATAGTGAAGAAAAAGTGCAGAGACTGCTACTTTGGCCTGAATTTTTTTTTCCCATCTGCATTTTTGCTAGGTCTCTGCTGGCCCTTTCCAGCTTGCAGTGGTACTTGTTTGTTTTCGTCCTCTCTCCCACCCGTTTGAACTCCTGACTTCGGTGGAGTCGCTTGTGATTTACTCCTGAGCAGACGCTGGCGGAACAGGGGCCGCGGGCTGTGGAAAGTATAAGCTGTAGCTGTAAGCGATGTCTCTGCGCCTTAGTCACTGAGCCGTAATCGTCGTTTTGGAGATGGTACGTTGTAATTTTTTAGTTATGGTCTTCAAATTCCATTTCTGGCTGTTATGGAAACTTCATCCTGGGAACTGCCGTAGGAATTTGTGAGAGGACCCGCTCCAAGGATCTCAGATATGAGTGGGTTTTTCCTTGCTGCACTAGGAAAGAAACCAAGCTGCTGGGCCGAGCCACTGGCTTAAGATCCCGAGGTGCTGCGCACAGCCGCCGGAGCTGCCGTGCTGCCTTGCGGCGGGGAGCAGAAACCCTTCACCACAGCTGGGCACTGGCTGCGTTTGGAAACACCAGTGCAACCACCTGAGAGCAGATAGGCAGAGCATTGACTGTGGGGACGCCGCAGCGGCATGGAAAGGTGACTGTGGTGCTCCGAGGAGCAGAAAGCTGCTCAGGAGATGTTGCACCGGCCAATCTTGTCAAACGCTAGCGGTCGCGCTCGCACGTGTGCAGCAGAATCTGCTGATTTTCTCACAGCAGAAAAGTGGGCTTTGCTCCAGAGCTCCCATGAGATCCGTGGCGGCCTCCTGAGGGGGCACTCATTGGGATGAGGCAGGTTTGGGAAAGGTTCTCCTGGATTTAATGAAATGCCCACAGGAGCCACAGGGGTTAATGCGAGACTAGGGGTAGATACCTAGGTACCTAATCTCCAACTTTCATATATGGGTTTTTATCTCTTTCCTCACCCTTTTATTTGAAGAAGATTGAAGGAGAGATGGATTGTGCCTTTCCTTACTTTGTGTGTGAGCAGGTGAAAATAAGGAACTAGCTAATGAAATTCTCTCCTGTTAGGGAAAGCATCGCTGCTACTGTGATGATACAGAATGCAATAAGTGTAAAAGTTTGGCAGTTTGATCTGTTTTCTTTAAATTTTGGGGTAGAACTAAATGGTTATCGCATGGTTAATCATTAGGAATAAAATCCTTGTAATACAGAAAAATTGTATTTGCAAAGATTCTCCTCAGTACCCTCATCTTGCATTATTCTGTATTAATCCATGCTTGGATTAATTACACTATTTTTGGTGTGTGAAAAACTGCTTTTCCAGAGACCCTTACTACTATTATGGCCACTTAAAAGACTTCTGGAGAGAAAGGTTTGACAGCTTTGAGAGCTGCAAGCTGCTGGCTTGGATGGAGCTGGAATTGCACCTCGCCTTTGAAGAAAGTTGTGGCCAACTCCTGGGTCAGAATGCGTTTAGTTCTGCAAGACTCGCTCTCAGAGATAAACTCGATTGTGAAATATAAGTGGGAATAATGATAGAATTCTTAGATCATCCCACCCTGCCTCAAGTACTTCAAGAAGTTGTAGATGCTTGGTTTGACTGCATTGCTAGAGCATGAAGAATGGTGTGCCCCAGGAAACGGAGATTTTCCACATTTAATTGGGAAACTTTGGAAGTTAGGAAGTCAGTATGTGGGGAGCGGCTTGGGAAGCAGAGACACGCTGGCTTCCAGCGTTTCGTTTCCAAGCAGCCAAATGGCTTGTCCAAAAGGTTTTTCCTCTTTTGGCAATGAATACACTTATTGTTATATAATTATCTTGTCACAGTAGTTTGTTTGGGTTTTCTCTCTCTTCCCTCTCTTTTCTAAAAATGAGTGTTTCTTACCCAATTCTCAGTGCTAAATACACAAGCATTTGCTGCTGTAAAAGAGGATAGACTTGTTTTTACAATTTTATATCCAGTTCTAGTGCTTTTTAGACATTTGGCTGCACAGCAGAGGAACAGGAAAGAAGCTGTCATGAAGAGACAAATTGCATTGAAGACTTAGTACAGTGCTTGCTCCCAGCTACCAAGACAAATGGGATCGTATTCTTCAGGCTGCATCTCCTTCTTTCTGCTTAAGTTTGTTTATTTATGCATCTATCTGTCTTCATTTATATTTTAGCTCCTTACATAGCCATTTTGTTTTCTGGATCATCAGAGCCCTTCTACATACAAAGGGAGCAAGAAGTTGTTGGGGTTTCTGTCCACCTGCATCTCTGCTACACGCTGTCCTGGTGTGGAATTTCCGTAGGACGCCCGTGCCTATTGCCACAAATGGGAACCAAATAATCTAAACAGACCTCTCTGAATTAACAGCCTGAACTGGTGAACTGTCTCTCTTCTTTCAAAACAAGCACTTAAAATTTAGTAAAACACTTTCACTTTGACTAACTTCTGTTTTCTCCGATACTGCTGAAGTAATTTCCAGACTTCCCCGGCTTCCAGTCAGCAATGCTTTCGTTTCCAGGAACGAAGTTCAGTGTTCTTGGCCTAACACGTCTACCTTGATGTGTCAAATGCTGTTGTCTTTTAGAGCTGAGTACTCTTGGGTTTGGAAAAGAAGAAATATGGGTATGGCCCTTTCCTTTTAGAAACAGTTTTTTCTCTCATTCTTCTCGTATGAGAAGAAATACAAAATTTTCATTAAGTAAACTTTGATTTTTAAGTTATATTACTGAAATTATAGGACAAATCTCGCTTTCTTACCCTGGTTTTTGCTCCCAGTAGCACGCTTGCCTCATTTTGGTTTCAAAGTAAACGTTTCTGAGGTAGCTGCTTCTGCTAATTAACATCTGCTTCTGCAGCCCCCCATGTGCTCCCTGCCCTCCCAGGGCCCGGTGCCAAAAGGCACTTGGGGACTCTTACCCTGCCTAGATGTGAGTCCATGTCTTCATTTTTGATAGAATTGTCTATCTGTATGCCATATCTACTTGGATTTTTCTTTTTCCAATTCCATTTTATAAAGCAAAATTCACAGACTTCTTTTTGAGGTTGTGCTCAGAATCTATAATTTAGAAATGCGTTAAATAGGGCGAGAATTTGCTTCACCAATAGTTCTTTGTTTTTACTTGTTTTGACTATCTGTCAGTTCCTGTGTTTGGCATCAGTTTAAACAATAGGACGATGCCAGGGTTTATTTAAATGGCTTTTCAATTTAAGCCATGTTTGACTTCAGTTCTGTTAATGGACTGTAATTCCTTCTCCCCTGTATGCAGAGAGATAGTTTTGTTTCCAAGAGGAGGGTTTTGTTGTTATCTAGATGAGTAGGAGGGTGTGTGTGTGTGTGTAAGTTAAAGAAAAGCACTGTTAGTGGCTCTATGTGTGTCTGTGTGTATTTTAATATACAGATGCATATGATAAGGACAATATGTGGGGCTATTTACATGGATGCTTGGGCTGTAAAAGTTGTGAAATTGCCTTAAAAAGCACAATATCTTTTATAAGAATCGAGGTGGGGGCTTATGTCAGAGTTTATAAGATCCCCTTCCATTTTTTCTTGCAGAAACTGGGGAAACTGGAAGTGTTAGTGTTTTTCTTTTCTCATGGCTTTCTAGTATAGGTAGCTAAAATCCCGGTATGGTGAAATGCTGTGAACTGGCAATATTGAAGCCGCATTCTGGAGGTTGTGGTGAAGCTGTAGTCGGTCACGTTTCATCTCTTGTTGTCACCGGTATATTTACAACCCCGATGGCGTCTTCTCCGAGGAGAGCAGAGCAGCTACAGAAGTCCCCGCGTGTGCAGTCCCAGCATGAATGGCAGCTGGGACCGCTAAGCAGACGAGAGCCTCTTGGTGCAGTTGCACAGGTACCACTGTGGAGCCGGTGCAAGTGGCTTCCTCTTCTTGCTGGCTGTGAAGCAAGTGAGAGCGGGTGTTTGCACCACCAGCATGGCAGCCAGGACCAGTTACTGCTTTGTGAGTAGAGTTTACCATGTCATGGAGATCCAACGTGTAAGATCACTATTCCTGGAGTTTCTAATCTTCAGGTGTGTGGGTAGAATTAATGATTAAATATGCCCCCTCTTCCCTTTTCACTAGTCCTTGGATAGGCCTTCAGCAACTTTGACTTCTTTTTCCGACTTTGAATTTTCTGTGTAGGGAAGTTTGTACATTATTTCAAATTACTTTTGACCTTTAGGTTATTTCTTTGCTGTTCTTGCTACTTTTGTTTGTTTCCTCTTAGTTCCCCCTTTTGCAACATCTAGTAGTGGCACTGGGATTATCCATCTGTCTGAAGAAAGAGTGGGCAGAAAGGGTGAGGTCCTTTGAATTATTCATGAAAGTGCATTTGCATTTAGCAACAGAAAAAAAAGTTGCAACTTTTTTTTTTTTGAGCTATGACTTTCATTTGTAAAACTTTTTCTATTTTTGGTGTGTCAAACATGAAGGCAATTTCCTGTGTGAAATTGATAGAGAAAAAGATCACAGAAGATCTGGAACAGTGACTCAGGTCACAGCAGGCCTGTTTGTATGACACCTGTGTCATCAAAATAGCCTCACTTGGGCATCCTCGAATGAGATTTTCTTGTCCTTTAGAGGGTAGGTCTGTTCAAAGCACATTTGATCTTGAATAATTTTGAGGAAAACAATTTTCTGTCCCTTTGAGAGTAACATAAATCCTCTCCACCTTGCTATTTCCAAACTTCACAGCACCAAGATTGGATGTTGGGTGAATTGTCAATTTTCATTACTAGACTTTGCTCAGAAATGGTATCTCACTCTTCCACCTCAGGTGTCAACATGTGTGATGCCAACACACAGCACAACACACACACAAATCAACATGTGTGATACCAACATGTGCGAGTCAGATAAACTCAAACACTGGTGTTTCCTCATGGAAGGAGTGGGCGTTTCTGCTCCTTCCTTCAGGCCACCTGAAGCCCGTGCAGGGTTTCTGTGCAGCCTCCCTCATGGGCAGCCCTCTGGGAACCCTCGGAAAGGGGCCCCCGTGAGACAAGTGAAGCTGAAGGAGCCCGGGGAAGCTCGCGCCGCGGGGCTGCGGTGCGCAGGCTGGAGGCCTCGTGCCCCTTCCTCCCACTCCTTCCTGCAGGGAAGCAGCCGCCGCCGGGCCCGGCCTTGCTGCTGCGAGCAGCTCCGCGCCGCTCGCGTGGCTGGTGCTCACATCCTGCTTCCCGCCAGCGAGAGCCGCGAGCGCACGAGCAGCGGCCGAGTTCTGTTCTGAGAGCTGCAAGGCCGGCGCTCTGCAGCGGCCCTCGGCATCACCTGCCTTTCAATTCTCTTCCATGAATTTGAGGAAACTTACTTTTCCTTTACCTCTCTTGGTCTTTTTTTTTTTTTTTGGTATGAAATAGCAAAATCGCTGTGGGATTTGAGTAGCATCTAGAAATATGAAGTGGATTTTTAGATACAGGAAGAATATAGAAAGAGTCAGTAAATAACATCAGTAAACCTGTGAATCTTTTCTTGCCAAGCCATGAGCTTTGAAGAGGGTCTTTCTAGCTACCTTGGAAAAATATTGATCTGAATGTTCATCTTTTTTGCTTTAAATCCTCACTCATTGATGGGTCTATGAGAGGTCTCTGGTGCAATCACTTTGCCATGTCTAATAAATTACCTGCACACTTATAAAATCTGTTTTGCTGGTGGAAGGCCTCAGGAAACTGAAATGCAGCATTAATTATCCCTTCGGAAACATGCCCGGTTCTCTGTTCATGCTGCAGAAGTTCCCCATGCCAAGCTCGTGGTGCACCTGCTGCTTTAGCCTTTACCAGTTGCCACCCATGTAACCGGGACTGTGAGATGCAGGCACCTGAAAACCCAAGGCAAATCAAACCTACGTGATACCTGTGAAACCTATTTTTCAGGTGCTGTATGGAACAACAAAAAAAAAACGAGGGGATCCTTTCTTTTATTCACAGTAAGATTAAGTAAAACTATATTGAGGATTAAGCAACTTTATTTCATATTGTTTTTATGAACCTTTGCTTTTACAGTGGTCCTAAAAATAGTAATAATAAAAGAAAAAAGTCAAAGGAAATGCAGTACCTCTGAATTAATTACTCTCACAATGAGAATTTCCTGTATTGCTCCGTTTAACCTGCTCCACCTTAGGATGCTTTGCTGAGCCCCAGCAGCGCGGCCTTCCCCTGCCCGCAGCTCTTTGCGCTTCCCTCGCGTTTCCCGCCGCCGGCCTTGGCGCTGTCGCTTCTGATGCCCCCCGGGCCGGACCGTGGGCACTGCGGGTGGAGGCCGAGGGCGCTGCTCCCACGTGCACCAAGGGCTGGTGCCTCCGTGGCGGGGATGCGGGAGGGACCGCGCAGCAGAGCCATCCCGCTGGCGCCTGCAGCGGCACCGGGCGAACGCTGGGCTGGGCTGAGCAGCCCAGGGCGTCTCCAGCCACAGGCCGAGAGGCAGGGGCCTCTGTGGCCCCCCTCAAGCCGCAGCAGAGCTGCTGGAGGAGCTGCGGAGCGCAGGGAAGGCGGCCGTGAGGATCGCGCCAGGAGTGAGGTTGGGGTGGCCTGCAGGAGCCCTGGGGCTCGGGCACGTGCTGCCGGCTCAGCCCATGAGGAGGGCATGAGGAGAGGAGGGCAGAGCGGCCTGCAGCCATCGGGGCTGCAAGGGAGTCTCTGCAGGTAGAGCTGGGGTGGGAAGGTGTCTCTCGTGGGCAGCAGCATGGGGATGGAGAAGGTGTTTCTCAGGGGCAGCAGCGCAGTGCTTGGGGAGGCCTGCGTTTTGGCATACACTTCTCTCTGTGAGTATGTGTTCCCTTGCAGTCTGAGGTCAGATCCTCCCTGCCCTGGAAGGCCCTGCGGTCCAGGTGTGTGTGACTGGCATTTTCTGCCTCATCTGGGAAGGCCTTTATAGCTTCATCCCCCACAAGGGCAGGGCAAGGTTCGTGCAGAGGAAGGTGGCCGTGCTCTTCCTCTGCAGCCAGGCCTGCATGGGTTTGCTGCTCCCTGCCTGGTAACGTGTGGGTCTATAGCCTCAGGAGCTCTTTGAATTCCTTGCTTGTGCTCCGTTAAAATAAACGTACCAAGTCCCACCAGGTTCGTGAAGCCCTGTAGCTGCAATTTTAGTCCCCACAGCGGAGTGCGAGCTTGGGGCAGTTTTTGGAGTCGCAGTGATGCGATGGGAGAGCATCCTGGGCTCCGCGGGGTGCCTGGGGAGCCCCTGAGTGGCCCTTGCTGTGGGCAGGGGATGCCGTCCCCTGCCCCTGCTTCACGCAGGGAGCTGCTGAGAGCGACCTGCCTGCTCTGGGCGAGCAGGTTCTCCCGGCACCCGCAGGCCCAGCTCCTGGCGCTGTGCAGCCTCCAGGCAGGAACGCTCAGTAACGCGCTGCTCTCCAAGTCACCACCGAAGAGCAGGTCTGTAGGCCAGCCTTGGCTTGGTCCCATTGCACAGCGCTTGCTCAGGGCCCTCAGCTAATTTATGAGCTTCTCCAGAACCCCGTAATTGTGCCTGGCATTTGGGAGGAGGGAGGATTTGGGTAGGTGCTAAGTAGCAGTGACATTCCTGACTTTTCAAAGTCTGTGAGAGCTGGGTCTTGACATCTGTGCTGTTTGATGCTCCTGATGAATTTGTGATTATTCATACTGTGCAAAAGAGATTAAGGCTCAAAATACAGTTGAGAAGTTGCTTCATGCTGGAAGATTCTTAAAGTAATGGAGAAGTGTTTTGTTTTGCTTTCCAGGGTTCCTTCTTTTCCAATGTGAGAAAGAGGAGGGGGAGCAAAAATGAGTGTTTTTGAACTTAGCATAGAAATGGGCCAGAAGTTTAGAGTCATCTGCGTGCTCGAATAACAAAATAATCTGCATTTGCTACAAAGTGAGCTGCATCAGTGAGGTCTCTGTCACAGGGAGAGCAGATCTCGCCTCAGTGCATGTTGCAGGTGACTAAGCTCTGCTGGTGCTGCCAAGCCCGGCTCGCCAAGAAAAACAGCTGGGCTGCCCTCAAGAACATGGGGACACTTCAGAAACACCACCTCTAGGCAGCCACTCCAACGGTTTATCCAAGTGCCTGCTTTTTTCCCCCAATTCATCAGGTAAAACAATATTAAATACCAACCGAGGAAAATCCTCACATAAAATAAACAGTTACAGGGGGAAATGGTGCAAATCCATTAGCTTTTGCCAGGTCTTCCTTATTTCTATTTTTATTTGTCACTGCTAATGGGTTTAGTTCAACTTGCTCCTTCCCACCCGCCTCTGCTGGCCCTCAGCCTCTTCCCCTTGGAATTCGCTCCCTGCCTTATTGCCTCGCTAATAGGACAGCAAGCGAAAAGTCCTCCAGCCTGAGCACAGATGTAAGTGTTGGATCATTTTTTGAATGTCTGTTGGGTGAAGGGTTGTGTTTAAAAATTGTTGTCGGGATTTCGTGTACTGTGTAACTATATATTTGTAAGAAAAAGCAATTTATATTTTTGTCAGCTGTATAATCTGGAGCCAGGGACAACATTAGGAGTATCAGATGAGCGGTGGGTGCTTAAATGAGTGCTCCTTTGACATGAAATTAGCACAGTTCACTAAACCAGCTGTTGGTTTGGAGGGATATTATTTTTGCCTCTGCCATTGACTTTATAGGCGACCTTGAGCACTTAGCTTATTTCTTCCTTATTCTTTTGTTTCTATGTCCCCTTAATTTTCTTTTCAATACAGTAGGGCTGATTGCACTTTCCACGTACGTACGGAGTGCTATAGCCTGATGCAGTATTAACCTTTCTCATGGCCCTGTCAGCCCTTCCTGCTGGCAGGTCTGTCCTGCGGGCTCTGCTGTCGTCCCTGCCCCATCTCGCTGCGGCCGTTTGACACGACACCAGCTTCCACCCCCGCGGTGCCCGTCTGTCCCGTTGGGCGCCTGCCCTCTGCCCAGCCCCGGGGAGCTTTGGGACGTGCCTGGGGGTGCCAGGCGCTGCCCTAAACAACATGCGTGTGCGGGAGACACCACCGAGGCGCTGGGTAAGGGCGGCTCGTGACGTGGCCATCAGCTGCTTGCAGGGTTTGGGTCTGGCAGCCTAGTGGGCTTGTTAGGGTGGTTGAAGAGGGACTCGACAAGGAGATACCTGTGGCCTAGTGGTGCTTTCAGAGCTTGGTGCTGTAATGCAGCCCCCAGCCGGCTTTCCTTGGGGCACAGCTCGTGCAGGCGCCAGGCGTGCCGGGCGGCCGTGCCTGCGCGCGGGTCGCACGTAGCACCAGGATAACCTCCATGACGGGAGCGCGGCGGGAGCGTCCGGCGGGGAGCTCCGCTGGGATCCTCGTGGGATCAGGAGCCGGGAGCTGCTGGAGGTGCCTCGGGCAGCAGTCCTTGGCAGCAGCTCGGGTGTACTGAGCGCGTAGGTTTCCTGACCGGCTTCTCTGTGCTCGCGAGTGGGAGTCCCGAGCTGCCTGGCTTGACTGTGGCCTTTGAGCTCCTAATTTAAACTGGGAGGCATTTTGCTCGTGCGGAGGAGGCTGGAGCTGTTATCTTGCTTGTGAATGAAACACCCAGTAACAGAGGTATCAGTGTCTGCAAATTAAGTTCCTTCCATTTATCGATGTGTTGTTGAGCTGAAAATCTGCATAAAAGCCCGTGAAAGCCTTCGTTTGTGCAGCCGCAGCCCAGGCAGCTCCTTGCCTCGGGCTGGGGGCTCTTGGGCGCTGTTGAGACCATGGGGTCTTTGCCTGGGATGCTGTTCCGGAGCCTCTCTGGGCTCGTCTGAGTGTTGTCCTCAACTTGCAAAGGCCCCGTCGAAGGGAGCGAGCAGATCCACGCTGCTCTTGGGCCCTTCCCACAAGCGGGTGCTTCACTTGAGCAGTGTGTACAGCTCCCAATGTGTGGAGAGCAAAGAAAACCTCCGCGTTTCCTCTGCTGCTGAGACCTGGAGCTGCCTTGGCCCTGGGAGAACATAGGCTTGCTACACTGCTGTGCCATTTCATAGTGCTTTCTGTGCTGCAGGGTCTTATACCGCTGTCTTACCTGTGAAAGTCATATTTTTTGTTTCCCCAAGGAATTCTGCAGTGTTTCCTTTTCCCCAGTTGTTACTTCATAGCACCAGCCTGGCCCTGTTTTGTTCCTCCACCCTGGTTTATTTGCATGCTTGGCTTCCTGTTTTTGGGGAGGCGTGGGGGAGGGAGGTTGTCTGGTTCTATTTTAGGGCTAGCTAGTGCTGTTTTACTGAAATCATACTTCTCATGCAGGGGAAGTTGCTTGCAGACACTTTCCCACCTGAAAGGTAGTGCCCGTTCTGCAAACGGAAGGACACTGGAGGCATCAGGATACTTAACCAGCTTTTAAAGGCAGGGCAAGGCAGCTGGTTGTTTTACTGACATTAGGGATGGTTCTTCAAACAAATGAGTTCCCATATCAAGAGAGGAGCACGAAAGCAGAGACTTGGCCTTCCGTGGCTTGTTTTGAACTAATGGATGTTTTTACTTGGAGCAAAATAAGGTTTAAAAAGCCCCAACCTTTTGTTTTCTTGAGA
This sequence comes from Tinamus guttatus, assembly GCF_059628265.1. Taxonomy (NCBI): domain Eukaryota; kingdom Metazoa; phylum Chordata; class Aves; order Tinamiformes; family Tinamidae; genus Tinamus; species Tinamus guttatus. The sequence continues at coordinate 13,887,804 of NW_028288582.1, forward strand.
ACAGCTGCTTTCTTGATGCAGCTGCTTTGCTTGATGTTGAAGAAAACCTTCCCTAACACCAAACCTTTACTTTCATGTATCGAGTGAATGTACAGTTATGGTGATGGAATTGTGTTTTTAACTATTTAGAGCTCTTTTTCAGCGTTGTGCTTAAGCTGGGCCATGGTGGCTGGTTTACTGAGAAAAAGTTCAAAACATGGGGGTGGAGTGAATGGGAGGTGTCTTGCTCTGTTGCAAGCAGATGCTGCTTCAGTTTTCCCTCTGTGACAAACTGTCATAACGTTGACAAACTTTCCACCGCAGTGCAGAGAACGTTTCTAGCTCTTCTGAGTCCATAGGGTTGGGGGATTCTCTGTGAGGGCTTGTGAAAGTTCCGTGCTTGCCCGGCAGTTGTTACTGTCATTAAAATTCCAGTTAAGGTCCCTAAAAAGGGCCTTACGGAATTTCACTACTCTGCACTCAAAACGTTTTAAGAGAATGAAAAAAACTCTTAGACTGCATGAATAGGTATTTGTAGTTTTTGTGACAGATTACGCTGGATCTAAGGAATGTGTTTTATAATAATAGCAATTGTTGGCAACGGCTTTGTTTTTCTTTCTTTAAGAATTCCTTAGCAGAGTTTTATTTTGATTTTTTTTTAAACTAGCTGACCTCAAATGATTCAAATACTCTGTTTGTCTTCTGCAGAGCACTTAATCTGTTTAAAAAATAAGCAACTAGAGCAACCTCCAAGCTCATCTGTAAGGTACACAGCCTTTAAAGAACATAAAGCTTTAGGTTATTCAGAGAGCCACTGCACGTGAGCAGAGCAAGCAGTGTGATGTCTATCCTGGTAACTTTGAATACTGATGAGTGAAGGAAACCAACAAAGGTTTAAATGTTGCAGAGCATCAAAGCAGCTGCAGCTTCTTAAATCGTCATCTTCCTGAGCATTTGCAAACCAAGGAATTTATGACTCCGAGTCATTATGATACTGATATGAGGGAGGAGTAGCTGAAATAGAAAAGGAAGGGCTGCTTTTCTGGGCACCGCTGTCTCCAAGTGAGCAGAACAGAGCCGGCCTTTGAGCAGTGTTTGTTGCTGCACAAGTTCCCTTTGTACAGTGAAAAGTCTCCCTGCCCTTGGCAGCCCTTGAGTGTTGCAGCGCTGATTCACCGAGACAGAGACGGTCACAGAAGCCTCTAATTCTCTAGTCTTGTTGAATTTTATGATTGTGACCTGCCTAATTCCCGTAGTGCAACTGCCCTCGCAGGCAGGGACGTCTCTGCGAGCCCGTCGTGGTGGTTGGGTGAGGGGTAATGCACACTGCGCTGCAGAGTGTTTCTAAGTCCCTTGGCAGGCTTCTCTGCTTAGCACAAGTGAGTACATTGTTTAAGGAAGTTATTCTTTCTTAACATGTATTTTGGGGCAATTATTTGTTTCTCTTTGTGCAATTCAAAGCTGAAGACACAGTGTCATGTGGTGTCATTCGAAAAATATCTTTCTTCTCTTCCACTACCTCTCAATCTCCTCCCCCAAATCCTGCAACTTTTTATGAAATCATGTTTTCATAAGATGAGGAGAGTTTGTGTTTAGGAGGAATTCTTGATAGTAGTTTGTGGTCTCTGGGAACTACCTGGAAAACAGTTCTAGTCAACATTTCCAAAATTGCTGTGTGTTTGGAATAACCACGCTGTCGGGTGGGAAGGGAAATAGTGTGCTCTTTTCAGGGGCTCCAAAATTAGAAAACTTTCTACTGTATCTGTTATTTTGGGAGTTTGTACTATTCCTTGCTGCCTACAGCTCTAGGTACACTCTGAACACCATCCATATGTCCAGAAATTTGGATACTTGAAGTCAGTAGTAACTCCAGAGGCTTAGAATTTATGATGAGCAGACTGATTACTTAGGCTCCTAAACATCGAATTTGGTGCTTTAAGTGCCTTATGCACAATGGAAATCTCTTTATTTGCGATTAGAAGAAGCAGCTATTTGTTTCACATTCGGGCCCTGGCTGCAGCTGCTCAAGTGGTTGTTACAAATTCTGTGCTGGCATCTTGCTTATCCCCCCCCCCCTTTTTTTTTTTTTTTTTTAATGTGCATTTCAAAGCCTGGCTCCTTGCAGCTCCCTCCTTGAGAAACACCTCTATCTGTGCAAGGCATGCTTGGACACCTACGGGAGCCGTGCAGCATTCCTGTGGATAAACTCCTTGGAAAATTTACATGAAGATTTGCTCTAAATTTAGTGTTGCAAAGGAACTAGGCACAAAGCTCACGACAAATATTTATTTTGGTGAAAAACTTTTAATGCCCAGTATCCTCTGTACAGTAATCTGTCTGCTATTACTCCCCAAGAGCTCCTTTGCCATAACAAAAGCAGGTTTTGTGTGTGCTGAGAGCAAACCTTAGGTCAGTGATAGTGAGCACTGACATCAAAAGGTTCCTCCTTGTTCCTCATTGCTATTCCTAGCTCTTACTGCTGAGAGTTTTCCTTCAGGAGAGCCTCGCCTGGCTACCCCCGCCCCTGGATACCTCCCCCTTTCTGGTTTGGTAGTGGAGGAGGAGGACAGCTTTCCTCCATAGGGAGTTGTTGGCTTCTTGTTTTTTTGTTTTAAGTAGGAAAGTACTTAATGAGAGAGTGGCGTTGCAGACCTGCAGGGCCGCTCGCTTGCTTGGCCCCTGATTGCTGCTGCTCTGCTCCCGCGTGCCCGTCCGCAGCCCCGCGCTTCCGTGCGGCCCTCGCAGCCGCTCTCTTCTCAGCTACTCAGCCGTGCTGGGCTGTCCCTCTGTGCTCTCCTCCCACCCTTCTGGCCCACCCAACTCCACCTTTTCCCCTGCATACCTCCTGTCCTGCCCAAACCCTCCTTTCCCTGCTCAGCCCGTGCCTGGAGGAACGCAGGGCGCGCAAGGGGGCTGCCCTTCCTCACGCCATGCTTGGCCTGGCTGCGCGCAGCCGCCTCTGCCCACACAGCCGCAGAAGGGTCGAGGTTGGGAGGGACCTCCAGAGATCATCCAGTCCAACCCCCCTGCTCCAGCAGGGACACCTAGAGCACGTGGCACAGGGTGGCATCCAGGCGGGTTTGGAAGATCTCCAGAGAAGGAGACCCCACAGCCTCTCTGGGCAGCCTGTTCCAGGGCTCTGTCACCCTCACAGTAAAGAAATTCTTCCTCACCTGGAGATGGAACTTCCTGTGTTTCAACTTGTACCCATTACCCCTTGTCCTGTCACTGACCACCACAGAGAAAAGTTTGCTCCCATCGTCCCCACATTCACCCCTCAGGTACTTGTACATGTTGACCAGCCCAGCTTGAGGGGAGCCCACTCACTGAGTTAAAATCACAGAGAACTGTTCCAGCAAGAGAGTTGCCTTCCATCAGACTGACTGCAGTTGGCTTGTGAAAAGAGGGTCGGGCTCTTATTCTTGATGTTATTAAAAGATGGCCAAAATTGTGCCCTTGGATTCTATGGGTTGTGTAATGTAGGATTTTAAACTAACTTCTACTTGCAGTCCATTTGGAGAAAAAACAATTAGACACTGAATGTGTCTTAAACCTTTTTGTGATAATGCAGTGGTTTAAATTTCTGGGAGAAAATCAGATATGTCTACCTGAGTTATGAGAAAGAATAAATGAGTTAAAGATTAGAGGTTTAATACACAAGATCTAGAAAAAGGCATAATATTTTCGTAAGGATAGTAGCAAGCATCTTCAAGAGTTTTTTTTTTTTTTCCCCAAAGAAAATGTATTAGATCATAAGCTTCTGCAGAGTAACTTCTAGATGTTATTCGCCGCTCCTGGTGGATGCCTTTGGAGTGGATTACGTGCAGTTGTAGCTGGCTCTGGGGTGAGGCGCAGGGCACTCGCGCTGACCACCCCAGCCCCCGTGTGAAGGTGGTGCCCTCCGAGCGCAGTGGGAACGAGCCCATGCTCCGCCGGGAGAGGAGGCGCTGTCAGGAAGTCTGCAAACATTCCAGCGCCGGGGCTGCCGCCGACTCCTTATCCGCTCCGCAGGCACTTGTTGCCTAGGAGATAAATGTAATCCAAGGATTTTTTTTTTCCTTCCTTTCTGTTCTTGATTGGAGCCACTATTGACTTTTGGCTTGGAGGAGGTAGTGGAGCAGCACGCCAAGTGTCGTAAGATGGAAATTAATCACTAACTGATTGCTCCGAGTTCCAGTGATTTCCTCTCTTACGGTTATGGAGGGACTAATACACGTTTGAACAGGCAGTTGGGGAGCTCTCTGCACCTGGGACTGTCGGGAAGGATTCTTAACCAGATGACAGTTTGGTTTCCTTTTTAGTTCTGCTCTGTTGTGTGAATGTGGAAGAACAGAAATAAGTATCTTAGAAAAAGGAACTTTGCTTGGTTGGAGAGCTTTGGATTAAATTATGTTTGGTTTTGCTGCTAATTTCCAAGTCGGCTGTATTGCAGTGAAGATACAGCACATCTGCCTTCTCAGTGTTTCCTTCAATAGGGAGTGTAATTCTCCTCAATACTTCATGTGTGAGAGTTTCTGTTTTCTAGAGAGATTATTTTTGGCTTTCACAAGAACATGAACAAACCAAACAAGTTTAGCTTTACAATAATGTAAGGTTTTGAAGTCAGTCCTCAGTAGTGAGCTCATCTCGTGAGCCTCTCGGCTGCTACTCGTCTTGACGGGTTTGGAGGGTTTGATGTCTTCCAGGTAGATGACAATTCTGTCTTGGACGCAAATGAAAAAATCTAACGCAGAAAAAAACACATTGTGTTCAAGCAAATACAAATAAGATAGATGGTATTTAAATGTAGCATTTTTTTAAAGGTAGTCCTATTCTACAAAGAGTAAAGAATCCAGGAAAGGTTTTTTCTAGAAATGTTCCCAGTTTTGCACAGCTTGCTTTCTTAGAAGGAACTCGTGTGTTCTTGCTGTGTCTTACGGACAGGACATGCTAGTGGGAACCAAGAAGCTTGGATTCTATTTTTTGACTCTGTCCTGCACTGTGCTTTGGCTCTGTACTGTGCTTATCATGTCAAGTGTCTGGCTTATTGTCCCATCTGTAAAAGGGGGATAAGCTTAATAATCTCCTTTTTGCAAACTGCTTTGAGATACATAGCGCACAGCTTCCATCACGGACACCAGGAATGGGTGTTTCAGGCATCTGCTGTAGTGCTTCACGTGCATTGAAGACCAAGAGCCTCGGCCTTCAGCTTAACTGGCTGTCCCAGCCATTAAGCTGGAGCTTGGCCTGTTTCTTGCTCTGGCTCCCGCCCCTGGAGTCGTGGACTTTTTGGGCATGCGAGGGTCCAGCTTCAGCTCGGTGGCTGGAGGATGTGTCCCCCCGAGCCTGCTGCGCGGCTCCTGGTTACAGTGCCCCAGGAAAGCGAGGGAGCAGCGGGGCTGCACCTCGCCGAGCGGAAGAGGCTCGAACTCGCTGAACTCCTTTTTGCGCTTCCCCCGGTCTGGTTTACAGAAGAGGCTCCCTTTTCATCCCCTGCAGCAGATGTGCTCTGAGCAAACGCGGTACTGGCTCCCGTGCGCTGCACCAGCCCCTCTCCTCTGCTTTCAGGCAAAGTCTCCCGCTGTGCTGGGAACTTGCGTGATGCTCCCACCCACAAACTCAGTGACATTGGGGAGGACTTCTTCTTTTTTTGATGTGTATTTGGAGTCACTAACCCTGGAGGGAGTGTCAAGCACCTTGCATGTTACACCGTGTACAGAGCAGAGCACTGTGTCGGGCTTCACGGGGATCCCCAAAGGGGACAAGTTTTCAGAAGGAAACGAATGTTGTGTTTTCTCCTTTCTGGTGGGCTTGGCAAATAATCTTGCACTTCCAGAGTGATTTTGGTGCTTGTTTCTCAACACACAAAATGGAGGGCATTGTTGCACTAATGCGGATCTGAGCTCTGGGAAGGGATCGAAAAGTGGCTTGAGGCTGTAGCACAACTTTCTGCCCACCCTCTGCCTATTCCAGAAAATGTAATTTACCAAAAATCGGATCCTAATGCCTTGAGAGCCTGCCAGCGCAGCTCAGTCGATACTTGGGCCTGGTGTTTGTTTCTACATATTCTCGAGCAGCCCAAGGCTGTTCCTGAGCTCTCGTTCAGTGCGCTTTCGTAGCAGAGCCAAGGGAAAGTTGTTTTTCTGGTTGTTTGAGAGCTCCCAGAAAACAATTCAAAATGTCTGTGCTGTGACCCCGGAGGGGGCAGGGATGGGACTGGGAATTACTCAGGGCTGCAGGAGAAGCGGGGCATTCCAGGGTACTCTTCCCTGTACCGTCTGACTGCTCGAGTTGCTTGGCGTGTCCAGAAAGGGTAATTGCAAGAACTGCTGGTTTAACCAATCACAATTTCACAACACCCTTACATGGTTTAAATGCTGATTTTGCTGTTTTCTTTTTCTTCCTTTGTTTTGGGTTTTTTGGTTACTTTTTCCCCTTAGGGGAGTAAAGATGATTAATTTCCTCTTGTAGTATAATGGCACTGATGTCATGTGGCTGAAAGATTAAGTCCTTTTATTTTTAAAACAGTTGCTAGGGTGTTTAAACCCCTCCTTTTCAGCCCCGTTTCTTCTTAGTTTAACAGTAAAAGGGAAAAGAAAATCACTTTCAACAAGAATCTACTTTTCTTCAAAGTTTCCATTTAAGAGTAACTGCAGCTTCTAATTTTTCCAATATGCGATGATGGGGAAATTGCCAGATATTATTAAATCAAATTAACTAGTAGGAAGAGGAAAAAGAGGCAGTCAAACATTCGTTTTTTTTTTTTTTTCCTGAAAGTGTGATTTAAACCATACATTAGCAATACATTGTTACTGGAGCATAATATCTGGCAAATAAACTTATGTTCACTTCTCTCAAACAGACAAAAAACCCAAACCCACTGCATTTCCTGACAAGTACTGCTGAATAAATAAGGCTATGCCATTAGATCAAATATTTGATTTTTTTTTAATTCTTTTTTCTTTACAGAGTATTGGAAAGGGGTCCTTGTGGTGTATAGACCCAGAATATAGACAAAATCTTATTCAGGCTTTGAAAAAGACACCCTATCACCCATATTCGCATGTGTTCAATACACCTCCCACATCTCCTCAGGCATATCAAAGGTAAGAACTAGCTGCATTTTACAACTCTCGATGTTTCGTCCCGCGTTGCAGGTGGCTCCCTGCCGGGTGCGACGTGCCCGCGGCGGCGCCGTGCAGCGCGCGGGGCGCTCGGCGCGGGGCTCCCCCGGCGCGCGCCGCCTCCGTACGGCCCGGAGCCCTCGCGAGCAGGGAGACGCTCCGCGCGGCTCGGCCCAGCCCGCTGCCGGTGTTGTGGCTGCAACACGGCTATCCCAGCGCGTGGCCCGAGGCACGGCTCCCGCTCCGGGAACGGGTGTGGGCTCGGGTGGCGGGGGTTTTCAGTCTGCCTGTTGCTTGGGACTAGCATTATGGAGCGGGCGCTGCAAAGAGGGGTAGTCTAGGGGCTGTGAGTGCAGAGAAGCAAGTGCAACTGACGGTCTCTGTGCAACCGCTTTCCTTTGGCTGCTAAGATGGAAATTATTTCCTTCCCTTGTCCCAAATTCGCTCGGGTTCGGTCAGAAGCGCTTTTCCCCACGAAATCCCACACCTGCAGAGCCACCAGCGCAGGCCCTGGGGCGGCCCTGGTTCCCCGGGGCGGTTCCCGCGCGTGCCGGGAATCGGGACAGGCTTCGGGAGCAGCTGGGCTGGCAGGAGGCAGCCGCCCGCCCTCGCCGGGCGATTAGCGTGATGGTAGCCACGGCAACGCGGGCGTCGCCGTGGCAACGCGTAGCGGAGACAGGTGCAGTTGCATCACGCGGCGCTTGGTTGCCTGGCAAAGGGACAGGCCGTTAGGACGCAGCGCCGCGCCGTCGCCGTGGCAACGGCTAATCCTGCCTAGCAACGGCCCGCGGGTGAAACTTTTTTTTCTTTTTTTTTTTAATCAGGGTATTGTACCTGGTTTTGTCTCTGGTGGAGATCAAGAGACCTGGGGGGAAGATTGTTTTTTTTTTCCTTCATTTTTCCTTCTTTTTGCTCAAGTGAGCTGCTGTCACCCAGCATCGGGAGGTGAAATGAGCATGGGATTTCCATGAGCGATGGAGTAACCGCAGTCCCCCTGCAGCACAGGCCTTGGCTCAGCCTATACCAACTTTTGGCTAACACGGCAGTCTACAAAATATTTTCTGTAGTACCACTGTATAAAATTTTTTTGTTTTTTCTATTCATTTTTCCCTGTTCCCACCAATTTCCCTTCTGCTGTGCTTTGCCGAAGGACAGATAAGTAATTTGGGTAATTGCATTACAATAGTAATTCAAATATTTGAGCGAGATTTATTTCCAGAGCCTTACTTTATCATCTGCCTTGCCTTTCTGTTCCTTATGGATCTGCTAACTGCGCCGGTGTGGATTTATGCAGGGGCTCTCGCTTCACGTAGCACTTTAGTATCCATCCCGCATGGAGCGGGCAGGATTTTGATTCTTCCAATCCCCGAAAGAAAAATTCCAGCAGCCTCATGCTGCCCCGAGTGGAGCAGCCCCAAACCCCCTGCTCCGAGGCGCTTCCAAACCGTGCTGGGTGCCCGAGGGCCCTTGGCGAGACCGCTGTGCCGTCCCGTGGTCCCGGGCCAGCGCGCCGCTGCCTGCGGGCTGCGGGAGAGCGAGGGGCATCGAAACACCCCCAGGGAGCCCCGGGACTGCAGGGGAGCTTGGGAATGAGGGAGTGCGGGAATGAGCCCAGCATTCCGGACCCAGGAGACTGAGGGCCCGGCAGAGTGGTGGCCTCCACATGGCGGTTCGCCCCGGGTGCTGCAGCGGCCCCACCGTCAGAGGAAGCGTGATCCTGGCGTGGTCTTCTCAGACGTTGACATAACTCATCTGCTAACGCCTGCTGCGAGACATCAACGCCAGGCTCATCTAGGCCAGCGGTTGAATTAATTTCATCGGACACTAGCAGATAAATAGCAAAAGCGCTTTGGGAGTTTATTTCTAATATTTTCAGCGTGGAGCTGAAATTGCCTGCGTATCTACAAAAGCCGTAATCCTGTGTGCACCCAATGGGTTCTGCACTGGGCATCCTCTTCGTTGCCTCTCCTGAGCAGCGTGTTGGCATCACACGCGGCTCAGAAGGAGTATTTTCTGATTGCGAGATAATGTATTTGGAAAACAAAACTTGGATGGCCAAATTCTGGCACATTTGCTTATCTGAGGCCTATGACTGGGAGAAACGGTATCATCTGATATTAATGACATATATCCAGAAGAACATAACATAGGATCCTTGGAGGAAGTGAATTAATCAAAGGAGTTACAAGGTCTATGAGGATGTGTTGGTGCGACTCCATGGGGACAAATTGACCTAGTGCGTGTCTTTATCAGATGTTTTGGAAGAATAAGGATACACAAATGAATCACATGTTCTGCCTAGTACCTGCGTAAGCAGCTTAGCGGTGAGTGGAGCACGGAGTGGAGGAAAGTTTTATAAAAATACCCCAACCAAGATGGTTGCTGAACATACAAATTCCCCTTTTCTGAGAAGAATTAACTACATGAGATAACGTAGCTTTACAACATTCATAGCGTGTCCTGCCTAGATACAGAAGGCAGGACTTTTTTATGAAGGAGTTTTACAAAGCAAACCCACATATTTCGATGGCTGACTCAGTGTTATACTAGTTTCATTTGAGATTAGACATATGACTCAAAGCAGGAAGCCTAAGGATTAAGTTGGGCTCCATGGTGTAGAAGACCATGGTTTGGGAGATGACACCAGCAGTGTTTTTGTGCATGAGGAGGAACATCAGACTGAATTGTCTGAGCTGCTACTGCTTCTTTGAGGGCAAGGAAGATTATCAGTGAGCTTTAAGAAGAAAATAATAATGCAGATAACTTAAATTTTATGTGTTAAATTTTGCATATGTATTCTTTAAAAAAATAAAATCCGCTCACATGGCAAAAAGAATTGACTTTTTATTTAGCTCTCTAAGATAAATTTCAAGGGTGAGCTGTAACATAGCGTGCTAAAGTAAAAACGCACTCCTGTGTGAGGAAATATGTGTGCTTTAGTCTAAGTGTGTTTCTTTTTAAATATTTACAGTTCTGTTGGCAATAGCAACCTTGAAATATATTTATAGACACAAACTTGGTTAAGTAACTATGCAAGTCAGTGCCCTGCTATTTCATGTGGATGTTTCACCTTCAGTTTTCTGCCTTTATACTGAACTATAGATGTGATTTTTGTCTTTTTAGTGTTTTGAGGAGATCTTGAAATGGATTTTTCCTTTCTCTTGAATGTGTTATGTCAGGCTAGTTCTCAATTATTTCCAGAGTTTTCAAAGTAAGAGAAATACTGTCAAGAAATGTAATCTAAAATACCAAATACCATTAGCTTCATTAAATGAATAAGTTATTGAAGATTTCCATGATCTTTTAGGAGTGTTGGCTAGATCACTTTATAGACTCTATCACTTCTAGTGTATTTTTCCATGGCGTTTTTTTTTTTTTCCAATGTGTTTTCCTAATTCAGTTTGTTAAACCAGTGGCCATATAACTGATGAAACTGCAAATGTGCCTGAGGTATAAACTAAAGAGTGGTTTCTTCCTTGCATTGCCCTGGTCTGGCTGTTACTAAAAGCTTCATCTGGTTATTCTTTCTTGTCGGAGTCTTTGGGTGACCTGGCTAAGCTCTGCTTTAGGAGACCTGAGAGCCCAGGTAGCTTCTTCTCAGCCTTAGACACGGAGTCAGCCCATGTGTGTTAAAGCACTAGGAAAGACCTGATGCAACAAGAAGTCACTAGAGTCCCCACCGCAGCAAGTGCGCTTTATGTCACCTCTTAAAGCAATTCAAAAAATTTGGAGTGGCTTCTATTTTACAGAATTAAACCTTTTATCACTATTTATTCTTGCTACTGTTTGCTTCCCTAAAAACATGACGTGCTCCTTAAATGCTAATCCCTTCTCCAGTGACTTTTCTTTCAATATCTGTGTCTGATGGAGACGACTTGCCGAGCAGCCCAGTGCAGCGGCAGGGCTTTGTGGCGGTGCAAGCTCCGCTGCCCGAGCAGGGCTGGGCGCCAAGCACGGCAGCTGCTCGCTGATTATTCAGGAATAATAGTGTGGGGAGGGACTTTGTGGTCATAAACTTGTGTTTAACTTTTGGAGTTTATTAGCAGAGATGCAATAGAATTTCCTAAAACCAGAATTTTGACAAATAACATCAGCAAACGGGATTCATTATCGCTTCAGTTGCTGAAGTAAAAGGCTGGAGTGGAGGCCCGAGAACATCTCCTTGGCATTTACATTTTGAATTTGAAATCTTTTAAGACAGCCAGTATCCGATCTTGTTGCTCCTGGTGCTGCCTTGCTGTCGCGTGCGGAGCTGAGGCTGCGAGGCGGCCGTGCCGCGCAGCTCGCGCTTTGCTCGGCTCGGGCTCCGCGTGGCCCCAGGCGCTGCCAGAGGAAACCTCCTAGCTGGGCTGTGGCTCCCATGCACCGTCCACGCGGGGTTCGCACGCAGCCTGGGAAGCATGAGAGCCTTCTGAAGCTCTTGTGCAAATCCGCAAAGGTAACTCGTTTAAATTTGTTCGCTCCTTTTAGTGAGTTGGGTGTTTGGCGGTTGCTGAAAACCCACCACATGACAGGTCAGGTTAACTGGTGCTCTCTGCCAGCCCGCACCCATATCCAGGTCTCACTTAGCCAGTTGAAGGCTGGTGGTTTGAGTGTAGTTGTCCTTCCCGGAGTATTCCTTCCTGCCTCCGCTTGGAGCCTGCCCTGTGGTGCGAACAGCAGGTGTGGGAACGTGCCCATGCGACTGATGAGACGTCAGGCAGTCGCGCCATGTGCAGCGCGGTTCGTCACCCTGCCGCGGGAGGACTTTTCCTTCCCCGAGCATTACTATTGTTGTTGTAGGTCTTCGGCTTGGAAAACTGCTGTTAGCAAAGCAACTCTCTTGTTGTTGGCAGGTTTTGGTTTTCCTGCTCTTTCCCTAAAACTGTCACAAGCTGCAGCCTTTCACAGTTGTTTACTGAAACTAAAGGTGCATTAAAGTGAATGTATTGTCAGTTACACCTTTTGGGCAGTGTCTAAGCACTCTTTATGTTTTATATGTTGAAATCAGAAATCCTATATATGCCGCTTTTATTTTTTGGTGAATCTTCTGAAATAATTGTTTCCTAATTATTAAATATTCTAATTTAAAACACTAAAGGCATTTTGGAGCTTCTCATTGCAGGAAAGGGCTTGGAAAATATATTGGTTGCCTTGTGTGGTCTGGAAGCAAAGATTAAGTTCTGCACTATTGTTTTTGCTTTAGTAGGAAGCTGGTCGCTGAGCAGCCTAATATTTCTGTGCAGGTTACAGCCCCTTTATCGAGATTAATCTTTTGCTTCCTGGATAGAGTCAGAATGAGTTTTTTTGGTGCTGTGGTAAGCTGGAGTCTTTGCAGGGATTTTGTTTAGTTGTCTTTGTAGTTTAGAGATCACAGGGAACAGCTATTCCAAACTGTGGCCTCTGACACAATAATTTGTCTTGATTTGAAGATCATCCATCTTCTGAGATTATATTGCCTTATTTCTGTCTGACGTGTTAAAGAACATTGCTTGTGTTTGATGCCAGATAGGAATAGCAGAAAACAAAACAAAACCTTTACTTGAGTGAATGTCTGTAATGCTATCGATGCATAAATATTTGAGGAATTGCCAATCCAGGCCTTGTTTTGTAACGTGTTCCTATCAGCTCCGCCACCGGTAGGTTCCCGTGGTGTGGGAAGTGACCCATTGGCTGTAATTTTGTAATGCCAAGAAGATCGGCTCTTGCCTTTTGTAAGGGATTTTCTTCACTGTACGCTATGGGGACTAGGTGGGAAGATGAATTAAGAAAGACGGTGGCAAATACTGGGCAGAGGAGGAAGGATAGAAGAATCTGGGTCTGTCCTCTTTCACACAGTAGTTTTCATGGGTTGTTTTTGTGCCACCTTTGTGCTCTTCAGGAGCAGCTGATGGAAATACAAACCGCTCATCCATTAATTCCTCCCAAAGTTAGAGAAACGTTTCTGAGTCTTCTCAGCTAAGATAATTTAAATTCTTTATTATCATGCCTCCAAAATAGCACAAATGTCTTGTTTTCTATTTAGCAAACAAGTACATGTTTTGTTCTTTAGATCTTTGTTTAGACTGTATGTTTGAAGACCTTTGGTAGTGGCATGTATTGCAGAATCATCATCCTGTCTTGCTTTTTTAGAGGCTGGGCAAACACAAGCTTGTGCCATTAGGTTGTTGTGCCATTAGGTTGTTGTGCCATTAGGTCAGGCCCATTTGTTGAACATTTCCCCCCTTTTTTTTCTAGGCTTTACAGCAGCATAATAAGATTTAGCAGTTGAAAATGAGTTACTCAGGATCAAGCATCTGAGGTGAACGGTACTTGACAGGGCATCATGTTTGTTAATTATATAATGTTACAGCAGTGGAAATTATTTAGCTTCTCCATGTGAAAACATTGCAGAGCCATGAAGTTTGGGAAGCTGCAAATAGTATCACAGCAGGTCATATCTTACTGATTCAGAGAAGGTTTTTATGTCCAGAAATCAAGTTAATTTTTTAAATTATTAATTTATTTAGATTTTTATTCCCTTCTGTAACCTTTAATTATTAGATTCTGGTTCCTCTAAGGATGAAGTAAGAGAGATTTATTGGGGAAAGTCATTTTACTTGCAGTTCTGCTGCAAGGCTGAAGTTCTTGGCACAGTCACACTTGTAACAGTGAGGGTGACAGAGCCCTGGAACAGGCTGCCCAGGGAGGCTGTGGAGTCTCCTTCTCTGGAGATCTTCCAAACCGCCTGGATGCCACCCTGTGCCACGTGCTCTAGGTGTCCCTGCTGGAGCAGGGGGTTGGGCTAGATGATTTCTAGTGGTCCCTTCCAACCTCCAAATGTTCTGCGATTCTATGAACAGACTTCTGATTGATAAGAAAGAAGTTATGATCTTTTCTGGATCTTTTAAACAATAAGGATTGCTCTTCTTTAGTGGTTGCCCTTGTAATTTTAAAGAATTCTGTAGTTTGACTCTTCATTATTTATTTGGTATTTATATTAGACTAATAGTAAGGTGCATTGACTATTTTTAGAAAGTATGAGCTCTGTCTTAAACAAAAGGAATTTCTTGGGCCTTTGATTCTTTTCCCTAATTTTTAGATATCTGTTGGGGAATTGTGAGTATTGTTTCAAGTCTAAGGGAACTGTTGCAGTTTATGTAAAACTCCAAACATTTGTGAAACCAAGTTGATCCATACGTAATGCCCCTTCTCTGGCACGGGCTTGAAGGGAGGAGGCCAAGTGGACTTGCACGCCGGGCTGCTCCCACTCAACGTGGAGGCATTGGCTGTATGTGATCCATCTTCCCCAAGTCAGAGGAGAAGCTGGCAACTGTCCTAGAAGAAAGCTGGTTGCCCACAGAGAATTTTCCGGGAAGATCAGATTGGATCTGACCTACCAGTGAGAACTGAGACTTCTTCTTTTTTTTTTTTTTTTTTTTTTTCCAAAGCAAATGTAAGAGTGTCCCATTTCACTGTGGAAAAATCGTGGCAAAGTGGGATCCTGTGTGATCAAGGGTACCCATCAGAGGTAAAAAACAAAAACCAAAAAGCAGAACTAGAGGGTGGGCCTTAAGCCAGGTCTATGGGCCAGCTGGCTACTAGCTGGGAGATCTTGAGCTTCGAGAGAGGTAGCATGAACTTCAGACCGAGCAGCCCAGCTGGGCTGTGTCCTTTGTCCTGAACAAAATCCATTCTGGTTTCCTTATGTCCCAGTCAGAGAGGGCACCCGTGGACTAAACCAGGCGTGTCACAGTCATGTTTTGAATTTTATGCATATTTTAAAAGAAATGTGCCGCCTGACATTCATACCTGTGATAGGTGTGCACATACACTTGCGTATGTGTCTAAGCCTACAGTTACCACTCTCAATCCGTCCTTCTTCAAATGTTTTTTTAGGAAACACAGGCATCCTAAACATTTATGGTCTTTTCAGTATAGCGTTGCTGATCCTTTGGATGTAAGCCATTAAGTAGAAGGCAGAGTTTCTCTGGAAATCCATCTCTTTATTAAATATTTATTTGCAGATAAAAAGCTCGAAACAAGTTTCAACCAGTTAGTCTTTTTGAGTCTTTATTAGCCAACAGACTTAACTTGGGCATGTACAACATGCTAACATATAGGTATGTGTTCATGCAGTATGCTAGTTTATAATATCCATAGATAAAGTTAGTTGTACATTCAAGCAGAGGCTTTGTTTGTTTCAGGAAGATAGTTTCAGAGATCAGTTTTGGCTGCTAATATTTGAATGTGACTTTTTAATTTTTGTTGCCAATTGTGAATTGATTTTTCAGTGACAAAACCTCTATGAAGGGCTTGAGTTGACAGACACAGAGTGCGATTGGAAACTGTGTTTCTTGTGACTTCTATAGCGTAGTTCGTCACTATGATATCTGCATTTCTGCAGTTTTTAATGTGTTTGAATACGTCCTCTGATGATACGCCCCCACTCTTGCATAAAGGTAATTTTCCTCTTATTTGGCTGGGATTCTTTTTATACAAATAGAACTATTTTGCCAGAGTTCCTTCACTTCACAGGAACAACTTTGATTCAGAGGAATAAGAAATGAAAGAACTTCAGCCATCTGACAGTGACTTGATTTGAAGTTTTGGAACAAAACGCACAGAGTTTTTCATATTGAAACTTTTATAGAGGTGTGTTTTGAATTTTAAATTTGAAAAATCAAGCTGCTTATTTCATCAAAACAAAGTTGTCTTATCCAAAAAAAAAAAAAATCAGAGTGGCAGAGAAATTTCCACACTCAGCAACATTTATGGTGTAAAATGGAGGCTCTCTTCCTCAGGCATTCACCATCTAGTTGCAAAGTAATAGGCATGAGATGAGAGTTACGGCCTATTCAACATGTATTCTGTTAAAATGGCCTGCTAAAACATATAAATGAGAGTGGTGAGATTATGTTTTCGATACATATTTTAAATAACTGTTGGGTTTCTCTAAAATTCGCAGTGGCCCAGAAGACGTTGTGTGAGCGTATTTGGGTGCACAAGCACATGTGCTTTTTAGGGTGGGTGGTTCTGTGTCCAAATGGTCAAACTGTAAAATGTAGAATATGCCACTTTTTTGCTTTTGGTTGAAAAGAAGGAAAGGATGGTGGTGGGATTGTGTGGCATGTAAATTAACCAGGGGAATTTGCTACCATAAGAAAATGCTGAGGCTGGTGGTGGTCCCCACTCGGCAGAGCTTTGGATAGCAACCGTGCCCAAAGCTGGCACAAATGCATGCTGGAAGAGGATACGAAACCCTGTGGGGTTTTTACGTTTAAATCACCCTCTTCACTATTTCAAGTCATCACATGCTGTACTGCCTGAGCACAGGTTTACCTCTCTACACCATTCTTATGCTGTCCTGTAAAACCTTTTCCTCTGGAATGTATTCATGAAGACTCTGGGCCTGGCAGGTCTCATTCAGTTTGGTAGTTTTTGTGTTTTCTTTTTATGTTATACTTCTGTTGAAATATTTTGTTTTGAGCCAGACTTTTTCTTATAATCGTATGTTTTAGTAATAAATGTGCAAACCTCTTTTTTTTTGGTGTATAGGTAGGTGTATATAAATATCATTTTTTATGTCTAATCATAGCTACCCAAAAAGATGTTCTGTCTTGTGCTTAGAGAGAAAGCAAATGTACTGTTTTAGCGAAAGTGACTGTGTATGTTGCAAAAAAGTAAATACTCAAAGCAACAGTGGGTGAATCTCTTGAGAAAACTATTGTCATAGGTTTGTATAAACAGTTCAAGTAGCAAACGCATTAGAGAAGTAAGTTTTGTTCAGACAACTTGTTAATACCACAACAAGAGAACAGCTAAAACGTAGCCTTGCTCATACATAAGGTTTGTTCGATCATCAAGTTGATGATCTAACAGTCTAACAGTCGATTCCAGCAGGTCGAGGGAGGTGATCCTGCCCCTCTACTCAGCCCTGGTGAGGCCACATCTGGAGTATTGTGTCCAGTTCTGGGCTCCACAGTACAAGAGGGATGTGGAGCTGCTGGAGAGAGTCCAGCGCAGGGCTACAAGGATGATCAGGGGCCTGGAACATCTGCCCTATGAGGAGAGGCTGAGGGAGCTGGGCCTGTTCAGCCTGGAGAAGAGAAGGCTGAGAGGGGACCTGAGCAGTGTCTATAAGTACCTCAAGGGAGGGAGTGAGGAGGATGATGCTGGCCTCTTTTCAGTGGTGGCCACTGACAGAACTAGAGGTAATGGCCACAAACTGAAGCATCAAAAGTTCCGCATGAACTTAAGGAAAAATCTTTTGACATTGAGGGTGACAGAGCACTGGAACAGGCTGCCCAGAGAGGTTGTGGAGTCTCCTTCTCTGGGGATCTTCAAAACCCGCTTGGACGCAGTCCTGTGCCACGTGCTCTAGGTGACCCTGTGTGTGCAGGGGGGTTGGACTAGATGATCTGTAGAGGTCCCTTCCAACCTTAAGCATTCTATGATTCTATGAAGTGACATTTATATCCACTTACAGAAGGATATAATTTAAACTTCAATGTTTCGACATTTTTTTTTCTTTTTGTGAAAAGAGAGTCAATGAAGAGCTCGGTTGGCTCAGACAAAAATGTGCAAGAAAACTTATAAAAATCTCTCTTTTCATTCTGACTTATTTTTGCTTTGCTGGCAATCTCTTCTTGTTAATTGCCAAAGTTCCCTCTCCAGGCTTGCCTGTGCTCTTCACTTGTGTTGTAATTTTTCGTTGCTCTGCTCTCAAAACATCCAAGATAGCGCAGCCAATGCGTTTCACTAATCCAAATGTACATGTATGTCTGCCTTGGCTTGCTGCGGCTCGCGTGCGCTTTTTAGGTTTTCTTTTCATTAGCTTCTACGACAGATTTTTGGTTTTGGAATCAGGATTTCATGGACTTCATTTGTAAACATGCTTTTACTCTGCCCTTTTCAGAGGTGATAGTTGGTGTCTATCTCCCTACGGCTGACCGCTGTTTTTTCGCATTTCTTGTTATATGGCCTATTTCTCACTGTTTCTTCTGTTTTTTTCCGTATGGTGGGTTTGTTACTTCAATAATGGATTCTCTCTGTTCTCTTCTCAGGCATTATAAATTTAGCAGATCTCTACACCTCTCAACAATTTTCTCCTAACTATTGTTATCAGGTTTCCATTATGTGTCATTCCAGAAGGAATCCTGTTCAAGCAGTAGTTAAAAAATTAATGTAAAACGCGCTGTGATTACTTTGGAAAACTAAGATGTTCAAAACAGACTCTTTTGACTTACCAAAGTCTAGAAATGTGTATAGTTTGTAATTTGTAATGATTGGGGGCAATCTGATAGTTTAAAAATCCCCGAATCAACAGGGAAAACTTTTCTCAAGCTATTTGGATTTACTACTTACCACTGCTTACTTTGTCCTTCAACTAATTTAAGACAACAAAAACATACTTAGGCTTTAACTGTACCACATGCGACAGCAGCATGCAGCAATGTCCAGGCAAATCTTCACCCAACTAGCTGAGGGTCCTGGGAGCTGTATCTTTAGCAGAGACTTTTTTTCTTTTGGGATTTTCTTCTTTTTTCTCCCTTTGCAAAGCCATTTAAGATGCTCTTGCTGCCCTTGGACAGTAGCAGACTATCCTCTCAGTTGTGCTGATACAACCACTTGTGTTGCTACACTGTAAATTGGTCGCTGCTGATTTGTTTGTATTTTTAAGGGATTGGGACTTGTCAGAGAGGGGTGATGGCTTTCTTAAATCATGCCTACCAGAGAAAATACAGCATTGAATTCTAATCTCAGTGAGGCTGGTTAGGTGGCACAGTGCTGTGCTAGTAAAATTATTCTCCCTCTGCATCGCGGTGTAATGTTTCTGCATTACAGAGGAGCACAGTGGCATCATCTTGCTTGGTGCTGATTTGAGTGTGCTGTAGACCTGCCTTAAAGCATCTTGTGTTTCTTTGGCTTACAAGCCTGTGTTACCAAGCCACTTAGTGCTTTGGAAAAGTTTTCCAGTGCCAAGGGAAGCAAAGGTTGGAGAAAGGTGTTTTGTGCCAGCTTCATGATTCCTCAGTCTTCATGGGCATTGAGAGATGATGCAGTGTGTGTCAGAGTTTAGCAGTCTGATGCATCTTTTGGCCTATACTTGACGGAAGTAGTAGCGAAGTGACCTGATGTGGGAATTCAGACCATGCTAAACTAGGCAAAAGCTACCCTTGGGACTCAGACCTTGGGAGAGGAGACTAACGACAATAGAGCCTCACTCCATGTCTTGATTTCTACCATTCAAACTACAAGAAAAAAGAGAGAGGTTTTTCTGATGATACAATCAAGCTACAGTATCCTCCTGTGAATACAGGAGCTCTCTTTCACAGGGAAATATCTCTGGCTCTGCTGTATTTCTGTTCTGAAAAGACTCTGACACTTAGATGGAAAACTTGCCATTTTAATAGGATGGGAGAAAGATACTAGTACACAGAATCTGGCTTACCTTTCCTTCGTCACTGGCCAGGAGCAAATAATACACTTATTAGACTGAATTAATCTCCTAAAGGAAATGGTCTGAAATCCATCTGGTAGACTGTTGAAAAGTAGACTTAATAAAATCCTTGAAAATTGACTGCAGGAAGGAGTTTTCTGTTGGCAGAAAGCTGAATTGGATGACCTGAGGAGAGTCTTCTATCTTCAACTTCTGACACAAAGGCAAACAGAAGTAAGTCACTGATCCCGAGCATGAGGTTTGCAAACTGCATTTTCCAGAGATGGAGAATTTAAATGCACTTTTTCCAGCTGATGTTTTATAACCAATTTCCATCTGCAAAGTGTCACAGCATGGACAGCTTTAGCTTAATGGGGTCCTAACATTCAGAGGACAGTAACACGCACAAAATCAAACATACTTATTACACATCTTAGTTCAAAAGTCACTTGGAGACCAACTGCTCTGATACTATGGTGCAAACAAAGAAAAGTCATCAGTAATTTCCGCTTTGTATTCAAACCCACTGCTGATTTACGTGACTGGAAATAAAGTATTTTTTGTGTGGTGGTGTTTATACCCACACTGTTTCTAGAGGATACTTGCAGTAACAGTTGTCCTTTTTTCCATAGCATTAATCAAATGCTGCCACATGTGGAGAAGGGTTCCCAAGCTCATGCCTTTTTACATGAAAGCCTTTGGTCTTGCCTCTTAAAGCTAGTGTAGTACCTAAGTCTAGTGAGATCTTGTGCCTCTGTGCTGGTGTCTGCGGCAGTCTGTGTCTGAGAGCCAGTTTCTTGCTTGTGTTCCATACAAAGAGACAGCTGATCTTTTAGGGAAATGAGGCAAGTTGTAGCACTTTTGTTTTTTTGCTTGGAATCTCCATTGGAAACCACTTTTATAGTCTTTTTCCTTTATTATTTATTTTTAACGCACTCACTAGATTCAAGTTTCCAATTACAGAAGAACTGATTTTGTGTGCAAGCCTGGCTGCAAAGAAATGGTCAACATTGATAATACCTCTGTACCAGCAGTCATTGTGCCTTTTCTGGCAGCACCTGCAAAGACAGTCACTATCTGGAAAGTCTTTCTTAAATCTCTTCTTTTGCTTATTATTCTTCAGGGAACCATATTCTAGAACAGGCCTTAAACAGAGGCCGTCTGTTCCCTGTGCTGATTAAATCCTGACACGTCAATACCTTCCTCTGAATTGTGCTATTCTGCCACCAAAGGTGTGCTGGGCGCTTAGTTTCCTCCCTGCTCCTTGCGGCTCAGCTGAGGGTGCCGGTGGCCGGCGTTGCTCACTGAGGGTGCCAGGGGCCGGCGTTGCTCACTCAGGGTGCCAGGGACTGGCATTGCTCACTGAGGGTGTCAGTGGCCGGCGTTGCTCACTGAGGGTGTCAGGGACTGGCATTGCTCACTGAGGGTGTCAGTGGCCGGCGTTGCTCACTGAGGGTGTCAGTGGCCGGCGTTGCTCACTGAGGGTGCCGGTGGCCGGCGTTGCTCACTGAGGGTGCCAGGGGCCGGCGTTGCTCACTGAGGGTGCCGGTGGCCAGCGTTGCTCACTGAGGGTGTCAGTGGCCGGCGTTGCTCACTGAGGGTGCCGGTGGCCGGCATTGCTCACTGAGGGTGCCGGTGGCCGGCGTTGCTCACTGAGGGTGCCAGGGGCCGGCGTTGCTCACTGAGGGTGCCGGTGGCCAGCGTTGCTCACTGAGGCTGCCGGTGGCCGGCGTTGCTCACTGAGGGTGCTGGTGGCCGGCGTTGCTCACTGAGGGTGCCAGGGGCCAGCGTTGCTCACTGAGGGTGCCAGGGGCCAGCGTTGCTCACTGAGGCTGCCGGTGGCCGGCGTTGCTCACTGAGGCTGCCGGTGGCCGGCGTTGCTCACTGAGGGTGCCAGGGACTGGCGTTGCTCACTGAGGGTGCCGGTGGCCAGCGTTGCTCACTGAGGGTGCCGGTGGCCGGCATTGCTCACTGAGGGTGCTGGTGGCCGGCGTTGCTCACTGAGGGTGCCAGGGGCCAGCGTTGCTCACTGAGGGTGCCGGTGGCCAGCGTTGCTCACTGAGGGTGCCGGTGGCCGGCATTGCTCACTGAGGGTGCTGGTGGCCGGCGTTGCTCACTGAGGGTGCCAGGGGCCAGCGTTGCTCACTGAGGGTGCCGGTGGCCGGCGTTGCTCACTGAGGGTGCCGGTGGCCAGCGTTGCTCACTGAGGGTGCCAGGGGCTGGCGTTGCTCACTGAGGGTGCCGGTGGCCAGCGTTGCTCACTGAGGGTGCCGGTGGCCGGCATTGCTCACTGAGGGTGCCAGGGGCCGGCGTTGCTCGCGCCGCCCTCCTGTGAGGGCCGGGCGTGGGCGCCATGTCGCCCGCGCCGCCTGCGCACCGCTGTGGAGGAGCTCCTCGAGCAACGCTTAGGCCATTCTCCGGCTCCACAATGAAATGCTAGTTATTAGCAGTAACTGTGTGAGAGTAGCCCCGTTGTGGGGGCGCTGGCCATCCTTCCCGGCACCCAAACAGCGTGGAAGGCAGGGGGAAGCCGTGGCCAGGGAAGCCCGAGTGCTGGCACCAATTACCCCTGTGATTACTAAAAGAGGATTTTAATTTCAAGGCCAAAAAGAGTGGGGAGTGGGTAAAAGGATTTGCCATGAGATTATAGGACCTAAAAGCGCCTTTCTTTTGTTAGGGAAATAATTCACCAGTTTTTGCCTGAGCCGGTGAGACAATCCAGTTTAGTGGCTGAAGTAGGAGATCTGTGTCCTGTTGCTTTTTAAGATTCTTTAACTAAGTTGATCCCCAGTTGCATTTGTTAGTGCTTCCTGCAAAATCAAAGTGTTTTCAACAAACAAACAAAAACGCTGAGGAAAGCTGTAGGCTCATCAAAAGGCCTGTTGTTTTTTTCAGGAAGCTTATTTGTATTCTTTAAAAAGAGAGCCAAGGAAAGAAGGCAGATTGAACTCCCTCCTTTCTGCAGGGAAAACTTTTTTCCTTCTGGTTACGATGAGACCAGCTCTAGCGTCACCCTTTCAGCACGAATAGCATAGATGGGTTCCAGTGCATTTTTTGCACTTGTTGGCTTGCTCAGAGATGCAAATCAGGTGTTTCCTACTTCATTTGAAAGCCCCGTCTCCTGTCAGAGCAACAGTGTGGGTAGTTCTCTTCCTCTGGGAAGAAAAGAGGAGTGGTAAGCCTGGTTGCCCTATTGAAGGAGAGTATGATATGCATTGATGTAATGTTGAGTGTAAGTTTCTGGCACTGTGGACAGCAGCTTGCTTGGAGACAGAAGAAAAAAGAGGATTTTCCCTCTTCCCTCTCCTTCAAGAAAGAACATTATAAAATTAGTTAAACACGTAGATATTGTGGCTTTCCTACAGAATGTCTTTAGTATATTAATGACTACAAGATTGTGTGAAAGGATGAGTCTTTTTCTCCCCTCCCCAAGAGGGGGAAGAACAATCTCTTGGGATGGCTCACAGTCAAGAAGTGTGAAGAGGTCATAAATTATCTAAAACCAGTCTTTTTTGTTTCCTGTTTTTTAATGGAACTTCTCTGTGTGAAATATCCATTTAGGGAAGCTTGAAAGCATGCTTTCTGTTGGCGGTGCTCACAACCTAGGAGGGTTTCTCAGTGTGATGGAGGTCAGCGAGTTGTGCCCTGCCCTTGATTTCTCTTGTTGCCATGCTTCACACAAGGCCTTGGTAAACCTGCTTTCATAGGCAAATGCTGCACTGCACTGCACTATGGCATGACAGTTTCACACGCCTCTTCTTGCCGCTCAGGCTGGTATTGTTCCAGTAATGGGAAGGATGGAATTGTGTGCTGGGAAGCCTCTTTTTAATAGTGGAAACCATTTTTTTTTCTCTAATTAGAGATAATAAAATAGGACATCTTGCTAACTGTTTTTGAAGCCGAGCACTTCTCTTTAGGCTAGCAGCTGATAAATACATAAATTTCTGTTCCTTTTGTTTTTTGGATTTTTTTGTTTTTGTTCCACTATGTTGCAGTTGTATAGTCTACTGAATCTGACCTGCTTCTTTCTAGCCTTTACAGCCTATTCTAGAGTCTCTGCAAGAAAAGAGGAAAAGAGAGATGGAGACCAACTCACCAGTGAGTCTTTCCCACATGGATTGATTAAGAAAATTAAGGTCTTGTGCTGTCCATGGACTTGTCTAGTGAGTTTGATAAGGCTTTAGTTTTAAAGCTGTCCCATGCTGAGATGCTAAAAGCACTGTACAATAGCAATAAGGTTTTAAAACTAAAATTAATAAATACAAAAGGAATTCAGTTGAGGAGATTATGTGGAGGAGAGTTAAGGCGTGAGTTGGCAATGACAGAATGGCAATTTCTTGTTGAGCAAAGAGTTTTAAAAAGGGTAAAGAATGCACTCTAAGATAAGAACAATTTCTGCTAACACAATCCAAGTTCTGCTTCATATCAAGTCTTTTTCTTTTTCTTTCTTTCTTTCTTTCTTTCTTTCTTTCTTTCTTTCTTTCTTTCTTTCTTTCTTTCTTTCTTTCTTTCTTTCTTTCTTTCTTTCTTTCTTTCTTTCTTTCTTTCCTTTTTTTTTTCTAATCTAAAGTATAGACACAGCGATTTCTAAAAAGGAGATGGTTAAGTGTGTGGTGTGTGCCAGTTGAATTGAGAGTCACAGATGGTACTTTCTGCACCTAGCATAGGTAGCCATCTGAATGGTTCAAAATTGCGAATGGCTCTACTTGGCTGCTTTCTAATTCTCAGTATGTTTGCTTTCAGTCCCTGGTGTGTTGGCTAAAAAATTTGGTGACGTACCTCTTTTTACATGAAACCGCAGAAGAAAAGAGACTTGACTCATCAGTGAGGCCACCAACATAAAAATTACCTGGAGTGGTGTGACAAACATTTTTTTCCCCACGATTTGTCAGAAATTATATTAACACAGGAAAAAATATTTCTGCTTAATTGGTTGTAGTAAATGGATGCACTATAAATTAATTGCCTCTTTAATGTTTAAAAGGTTATGTCCCATTCATTTTATGACTGATTAGTATCATTTCACTAGAATGAGTAAGCTCGAGGTCATCTGATGTTTGGAAAGCATAGTTTGTTACTTTCTGTGATTTGCTGCTTTATAGGGCACAAAGGAAATGTGAGGATGTCAGAGTGTCAGTGTCTCTTTCCAAACAGCAGTGAACCATAATTAATTGTTTCCTGTAATCTAACTCATTGATTTTTCCATATTTGAGGTGATCCAAGGAACAGCTTTACTCCAGGGATTAATTACAGAGAGAGAGTGAGAGCACACATACACTTATGAACATATTTTTGCTAGTTGATACTAGTGAGGAGTCTTTGTAACCATGTGGAGGGTACTGAATGAATTGGAAGAGGAATTAGACAGTCTCTGGCAGTTAACCATGTTCATCCTTTGCAACTCATTTTGGTGCCCACAAAGGCTGCTGTTTTCATTAGTGAAATACCTCAGTCTTTGGAGTTGCTGGCAAGCAGATGGACCTTTCAGAACTTTTTGGTTTGATTTTTTAATTTTTTTTTCTTTAATCTTCTTGAACATTATCAAGAAAGGGTAAATCGGGGCCAGTGGCTGCGATATCACTTCCCCATACAAAATTCCCAAGAAATTAGCGGGATTGGATGAAATAAAGTGTATTCTGGAAGAACTCTCAGTGGCTCAGGCTGTCTCTGGATTTTTGTGTTTTGGTACAAGGCATTACCAAATGACTGTTCAACCATGTTGAAGAAGTGAGCTGTAGATATTTGCTTTGAGTGTA
The DNA here is from genome assembly GCF_059628265.1 of Tinamus guttatus. NCBI lineage: Eukaryota > Metazoa > Chordata > Aves > Tinamiformes > Tinamidae > Tinamus > Tinamus guttatus. Next base: position 13,913,042 of record NW_028288582.1, read on the forward strand.
GTTTCTTTTTTTAATTTGTTAATTTTTTTTCAACCTTCCCCACATGCAACTGCAGTGGACAAAATAGAGAAGTAGAAATCGGTATCTTGCGGAAAAAGCAATTGCCTGCCTGTCTTCACCTCTCCTTGAACAGTCTTTATTTCTACCCCTCTGCATTTTCTATTGCAGACTCCAATGTGAAGGATGATTTTTCTTTTTTTTTTGAAAAGCCATTTCTTACAGAATCATCATCTTCTGCTTCTGGAAAAACAGCTGAGAAGCAGCAGCAAACAGGAGAATTTCGACTAGGTTGCTGATTCCACAAATGAAGCTTAGATTGATTGAAATAAGAGTTGTAAAAATTTCTGGAAGGATATGTAGTCTCCTTTCTGATGAAGGTGTAACGTGATCAGCCGTGTGAAAAATCACTGGCTTAGAGCTAGAATCTTTACTTCTTGCTATAAATTATGTGAAGATCAGCTTTTCTTTTTCTAAATGTGTTCCTTCATGCAGGTAATATTGTAAGTTGAGAATGTTATTAGAACACTATTAAATAAAATGGTTGTATTCTCAACAGGCTAAACAACTGTTCTGGGAGGTAAGGATTAGGGATAAATTAGGGATGCACACTGAATTTTATTTCCTATTACAAGTGGGTGGTTTATGTTTCAGCTAAGATGAAAGTGGCTAAAGATAATTCAAAAATGAAAAAATGAAGTCCCCAGAGTATTTGTTTACAGTTAGATTTGCAGAATGTGTGAAATTTTCTCATGGTAATTAGAAGGTACTAGTGGTTGGGTGCTGTGGTTATTGCTACTATAAAAAGAGCAAATGATAATCTGAGACCTACAGATTACATATAGTTCCTTATCAAAGTTCCTTGAAGGTTCTCAATTTTGGCAGAGGGCATCAGGAGGGAAAAAACTTGCAGTGTACACAGGAAGTATTAGTTGTTCTTCCCCTTAATCTTAAGGCTTGATTGAGATGAAGAAAATTCCAATCTTCTCCTTTCTGAATTGGACACATGGGATAGGATAAATGGCCACATTTAAATTCTGCTGTTGAGTGGAGAGCACATTTCAGTTGTGTTTCAGATTTTAATTCTGCATCCAACCTGGTACAACTGGCATGTGTTTGTGAGAAACGCTGAACTCCTGTAAACGCGAGTAATGCTGCTCGGTGTCACGGTGTGAGAAGTCTTCGCGCCGCCACAGTGCGGGGTGTAAGTGAGGTGGGAGGCTGAGCGTCTGGTGGCTGGTCCAGGCCCTGCCGTGGCCTTAGGGAGTGCTTTGTTACCTCTCTGGAAGTGTAAGTGGGAGCTCTGTGGTTGAGAGGATTGGTTAACTAACGTCCCTTCGGTATTTCTGGTTGCAAAAAAATACTGTGTTCTCTTTGCTCTTTTGTTACACCTGCAGACCCAAACTGGGAGGCGGAGTAGCTCAGTATCAGGTGCTGTAGTTTCATGTCCTGTGTTGAGGTCTGTCCCTCTCCCATCACTAAAATAAAGCTCTGGATCCTTTAAACTGAGAAATCACAGGAGTATGAAGGAATTAAAACTGTCAAATTTTGATTCAATCTTTTTTTCCTTTGCCATGATACTCCCTTTCTAAAACTCTAAAGAAAACATACATTAAGCTTTTCTGTTGATGCTCGCACATACCAACCCTCATATCCCTCATCTTTTCGGGCACATTTCACTTTGCACATTAAGATCCTCAGGCACTGACCTGTTGGGATATAAGAGAAACCTGTGATTTAGGACTGCTGTGATAGATATGCACAAAGAGGTAGAATTAAGATTAATCAGAAAATGAATTTAAGACCTTCCAAGTATATGAGTACTTGACTTCTGCTTTATTATTATTATTGTTGTTGTTATTGTTATTATTTCTGCTTTTACATAACTTTCTGACACGTGCATGAGACACTAGTGTATGACCCTGTGACAGCAGAGAAGAGTGCGGTTCTCCAGAGCCTATAAGTACATTAAACTTCCCAGGAAAAAATATCCTCAGCAACTGGGAGAGGTTAAATGTTCCAGGGGAGAGGTTCGCATTTGTTTTGTCCTCTACTTCTGTAATTCCAGAAGCCAGATTAGTTCTGAATCCTCTGAACCACATTCATTCAAGATTAATGAGAAAGACCAAGTACGGAAAATTGCAGTTGGTAAGTGCCTTGGCTTTGAGCAAGTGGTAGAGGGGGAGCTCATATTGGCAGCAACCTGTAGGTCAGACTTAGTTTTGAGTTTCATTATTACTTCAAATTGGTGAAATGAGGAGTCGCTCTGTACCAGATGAGCAAGGAGATTTTCAGCATGTGACTTGAAGCATTCTTGGGTGGACTCACAGACCTCCCCTTCGTTCTCATTTATTTCTATTTCTCTTGAGTTCAAGTTCTCATGTGGTATATGCATATACTTATAGCCTTCTTCATGGTCAAGGTATGTGGGTGTCTTTCAGACTAACAAGCGGTGCATTCTCACTAATGGATGATGAGCTGTCTCTGGAAGAGGTTTGCATGTCATTATTCTCAAATCCAACTAACTGACAGGCCAAGGGTAAGTCATGGTTAGAAATGTAAGTGGGAGCCTGATGCAGAAAGTATTTGTGAAATTCAGACGGCTCCACCAGAAAAGCTGCTTGAAATTCTGTAAAAATAATAAATGGAGAATACAGGAGTAGAATAGCCCAAATAAATTGAGTCACTTTTGGCTCTTCTAAATTTTGCTCAGCTTCAAATTGGAAGAAATACCTTTTTCAGTAGAGGAAGTTTTTATACTAAGTGATAGCTCTGCTGTTTCAATATGGTTCCGTTACTCAGAGAATTGACATAAAAGTTCTCTAAATCCTTGTCTGGTTTTTAGAGTTAACTATCAGATAGAGCTTTACATGGAGCTGAAAGTGAAGGTATGCTAGACACAGCCAGTTGTTAGGGCTGCTTCATTACCTTCTGCTTGAGATGACTTTTTTTTCTCCTCTAGTGCAATTCTACTGAAGTCAAGATAAAACAGCAATGACCCTCTTTTTCCTCCTCACTTGTTCTGCACAAAACAAACTGGAGAGCTAGATTTCTAATTTTGTAGACCATAAGAGAGTCAAACTTTCCCACACCAGCCAAATAGGGGCTGCTGCAGGCCCAAGGAGGCCGTGGTCCTCTGTGCACTTGGAGGCTGGAGGCTGCCCAGGAGCAGGATCCTCTCCTGTGCTGGTGTTTTGGAGAACTGCTCTGTGAAGTTCAGATACCTCCTAAGCTTCCCCACCAGTTATTAATTCAGTGCTAGATCATCCAGCAAACATTAGAGCACAATCATGGGACAAGGAGGAAAGTAGCACTACGGCATGCAAAGTAGTCTGCAGTGTTTTTTCTTACTTCAAAATAAAGAAAGCAAAGGAAAATATCAATGTTGGCTGTCGTAAAAGTATACTGCATTGTTCCTACTTTAACTGCATGCATGCACTTCAAAGGATTTCTCCTTTATCTTATGTGTTGTTGCTTAATGATTATTTATTCCTCACAGAGATCTGTAGGCTAGGTTGGTGGGAATGGATTCCTGTTTTTAATACAAAAGAAGAAAAATAAAACCGAGACAGGAAGGAAGAAGTAACTTGCCTTAATTCACAATGTGATTCAGCTGTAGAGGCAGAATTAGAATTTGAGGCTGATAGCCAGCAACTCCTTATTCCCATTGGAAGCAAATCTTTTTTAATTAAAATTAATGTGGGACGTTTGTCTCAGCATGAATCTCCAAATATATCAGGACTCTTTTCTATTTCAATATTCAGCCTAGAATTATAATGTACTCACAGTAAATGTGTTAAAATATTTAAATACAGGATAGTGACAGATTCGCATTTTACACAGGCTGTCATATCTCAAATAGCAGTCTCTTAGAGCAACAACTCTATAGAAATTAAGGTGTTTTATATATTGAAATAACAATTTCTCCACTGTCATCCATGAAGATTATTCAGCTCTTGGCAAAGACCAGTATTCTTGCTGAGGGCCACAGAGCCTCACCCTGCAGAAGAGAAGGCTTCATACATCACCTCAGCAATGAGAGACCCCAGAGTACCACAGCAAAGTCATTGATGGCCTCCAAAAGACATTAACATGTTTTTCTTGAAATCAGAAATCACCCTTTTTATCCCCAATTTTTAGAAATGCAAAAAGATTAGCTTATTTATTTATTTTATAATTATCCCACCTACCCTTGTTCTTTCATTTATTTATATTCTTAATTATTTTTAGTGTACACAGTGGCAGGAAGATGGCTTTGGCCATTCAGGAGAATGTAAAGATTTTGCCAACTTTTCACCTTATCCTTCAAAAAGTAACATTAAGTTTTATTTTCAGGTGTCTTGTTTGTGAATAGCTTGACTGTGCAACTTTCTCCTTAATAAAAATTTAGATGTAATCCCTCTGGCAGTTGTGTCATTTAGAAAACTCATTTACAGTGCACAAGAGATCAAAATTTTATTATTCATTCAAAAATGGGTGAGGCACCCAGGAGAAGGCATGAAAGACCCCATGTAGGAGCTTAAAGTCTCGATCCCACATGTCGCAGTAAGTGAGAGATACTGAGAAGCAATAAAAGAGGGAATTGCAGAGAAAGGAGAAGCATTACCAGAGTGTTAGATCAGTCCTCATAAATTAAAAATTAGCATTGTAAATTCATAACTCATTTTAAAAATAATGTTTTGTCAATTATGCAAAATTAGGGAAGATGGAATAATGGTTTTATATATTTGAACTCTGCGAAGTAATCCGTTTTCATTAAAATCAGGACATACCTGAACACGCACCTTCCCGGTGTGTTTTGTGTAGCGCCATTAGCCCGTTCCGTGAGGCCTTCCCGTGGTTGGAGAGCAGCTCGCTTGGCTGTTGCTAGGCGATGCCTAATTGTGATATTAACGGCCGGCAGCCTCTTGGCAGGGATTGTAAATCTGCTTTTTTCCTTGTTAACAAAATGTATGCATTAGAGCTGCAGCAGTATATAAATGCTTCTGTATTGCTCAAAATTTATAATGTGGGTGATAAATTTGTTAATGTAACCGCAGTTATGCTGCCAGATGTACAGCCTTAACTGCTCTTTGTACTGCAGTCTTGTTCGTCCATGGCCAGTAATGGCGTTGAAGCTGAATGGAGAGAACTGAACAGGGTAAGGTAATGGTAGAAGCTGCATTCCCTGAAATGGGAAATGGAGATCTAAAAAGCATCATTGAGGATGACTGGCGTAAGGGAGAACTATTCATCTTCCAGCAGCTAGGGGCATGTTATATTCCCACAAAAATAGACTTTTCTTCTTAGGTTCTACCCCTTTCTAAATTTACCTCTAGAGGAATGGTAAAAATTATTCTCTTCTATTGTAGTTGGAACTCCAGTCGTACCTAATGGTAGTGGTCTGAATCCAGACCACTTACATGGGAGCAGCACATGCTTGCCCAGAACAGCTCCCTGTTTCGAGGGCCTTTGACGTGTGGCTTCTGGGGGTTTCTCTTTGATTGCTGCTTTGTTTTCTCCTCCTTTCTGTGCCCTGTTTACCATCGCCCTCTGGACATACTTGGTAACAGCCTTTGGCCTCTGTTTATTGCCTTTCTTCTCTGTTTTCATTATCCCTTAATTGTGGTGCGCAGTCCCACACAACTGAGTTTGTTTTGAATTTTTAGTTGTTTGGGGTTTTTTAATCTATTAATGAGGTCTTTCTGACAAAAAAGGCCTGTGAGAGTTTTTGACAGAGTTGTGAAATACTGCAGCTGTAAAAAAAAATTCATACCCTTTTTTTTTTTTTTTAAAGTGTTTAGCTTTAAGGACTACAGTCTCCCTACTCTAATGTAAATTCCAGCAGACAAAGGATTTATATTTCCTTCTATTTTAAGTCTCTTGAAGCCTACGCACCTTTTAAAGGTGCTGTGAGTATACGGCATGCGTTTTGGGAGGAACACTTAAGGCAGGGGCTCTCACACATTATTGCTCCTGTAAGTTCTTGGCTGGTCGCTGCCAGGAAACCACACTGCTTGGCCAACCAGGTTTTGGGTCAGCCTGGTTTCCAGCAAAAGTTGTGTCCAAATCAGCACATTCCCATGGAATGTTTCGGTTTTCAGCAAAGTAACATTTTCCTATGGAAAAGCCTTTCTTTCAGAAAAATCACTGCTCCTCAGTCTGGCGGGCTCCCGCGCCTGGGGCCTTGCACCATGCTGAAGTTTCCTACAGGTTGTGTCATCAGAGGAGAACCAGCTAATTGCCTGGCTAGAGTGGAAAACAAGTCCCATTTGTCATTAAAAATTGATAGTAAAGTCCCAGAAATGTTGGATTTGATCAGACGTGGCTTCTGGTTCCGGGTACCTCTCTTTGCAGGAACAAAGGCTCCCGGGTTAGTGCCGTTAGTGTTTAGCTTTCCCAGCAGCTGGTTTCTGACCCGAACATGAACGTTTGCTTTGCTCCTTTGCGCGCTGATGCTACCTTGATAATGATGGATTATTTCAGAGGGAGATTGATCCTGCACTTGGCACACCTGAACTTGGATCACCTGAATAATCTGCTTCTGTTTTATGCACTTTGACCTTATGCTTTTACAGTGCAGGCATCCCTTTGGCTGAGGGTATGCTTGGAATCAGTGTCTTTTCTGCAAATTAAACCAGCGATCCTTAACAGGTGACAGTTGGTGCGTCCATATCTCTTCTTACTCTTAAACTATTCCAACTCATGTTCTTGTGACATGTTATTTGAAACTCCAGGTCTTTGTGATTCATCCAAGCCAAAAAAACAAAATATGTATATGTGTGTGTGTGAAAGCTGTGTTTGTTTCTGCACTGAGAGATTAAGTCAATCCAAACCTATGTGTAACAAAAATACCTTGGGCCACAAATGTCTTTGCATGGTTTTATAAGAGTTCTTTGAACTAGTTACTACTTTTCTTCTAGTAAGAAAAGTTTTAGAGACTGATTTTAGTCAGAATGCTTGTCTAATAAGTTTGGAGGGAGGGGGAATGCTGCAACTGATAATGCTAGTTGTATAGGTGTTATATCTTATTCACAGCATGTGTTTATTACAAATGAAATTTTTAAAAAAAGATTTTGGATTTATTTTGCTTGGATACAGCATGTGCTGCTAACTTCTACAGGAAGTCACAGCTCTCCAGTAACTTAAAAGCTAAAAAGAAGTAATAGTTCATGTTAAAAAATGCTCATGATTGCCCGAATGGCTTTTTATTACAGATGGTCTTTAGAAGAATGAACTTTTCAAATGGTTTCTTAATCTGGAACAGGAGGAAGCAGTTTTTGAACACTTTAAAGTCAGAGATAGTTTAACTCTGTCATTTGTCAACTTAAAATACATTTTAATAATTAATACCATCTGAGATCTAAGATCTGATGTGTAGGGGTTTGGGAAGAGAAAGACAACGTATCCAACACTGATAAGACTTAGCTAAACTTCAGCAAAGCCCTGCAAGCACAAAAGTTTGTTCGAAGGAACTCAGGTGCCTGTGGTACGTTATTTACAGACTTGAATTCTTTACCTTCCTTCCCTGAGAAGGCAGAGTTAATTTTCTTGGTTCATGAGGGTTTGTGCTGGATCAAATGGACCTTTTTCCGAGTTGGAAAATGCAGATAAATCACTGTTACTTTGTTTCTTTAGTAGAGACATTTTGTCTATTCAAATATATGAAAGTTTTCCCTATCCTTTCTTTAACCCCCCTTCCACCCATGTACAAGAATAGTATGGTCTAGGAGTAATTTTTTTACTACAGTTTCATTTCATAATTCCACTATTTTTTACTTGAGCTTTTGATACTTATAGACATGTTATTCTATAAATTCTGACTTCTGCAGCACATTGGTACAATATGAAGACTACATTATTGCTTTCTACTTGTAGCTTAACATGTGCTGTTCCAAAGACTATTGTCTGGACTCTGCATGGGCTATAAAAATGTGGCTCTATTCTACACAAGTGTGAATGCCTTCAACAGCCCTTGACCTTCATGTGAGTTGAGGAGCTGCACTTGAAGGCCTGAAGCTCACTCTGAGCAATGCAAACAATTGCCACACTAAGCTGTGTGGAGCGAGGGTGCTTGTTTAGACGAGTGCATGCCCCAGTGCACTCTAGCACTTATGAATGTGGGCCTACTTAACTTGCTTTTGGTCATTTTGGTCTCTTTCTCTGTCTTTCAACTCTCCTTTTTGTTCAGGGGTATAGAAGGCTTTTATTACTCATGTAATTGCCTTGAATCCTTTTACAGTCCATATTTTAACACTTTATTTAAATGAGCCACACAGTGAAGTTTTTATATGTTAGCACAAGGGTCTCTGCAGAATAATTAAAAAAGTAGTGTGTGCTGTTTTTATATGGCATTTTATCAGAAGTTTGCTAGTGTTGTAAACGTGATGGACAACATCTGTTTTCCCTTTCAGTGCTTTTTGTGTACTGATTGCCTACTCAGAAGAAGAGAAGAGTAACTTTGAATAGAAATTGTGCCTGTGGCTTGCTTTGCATTTTCCTTCCAAAGATGAAGGTGATAAAGGCAGGGTTATTTTATAATACTCTTATTGAAGGATATTTGGTCTCTTGCTTTGAATTTGGGCATAGGGTAATCCTTTATATGATGATAATTTCTTTTTATTGTACTAATTTCAAGAAAAGTTTAGTGTTTTAAAATTTATGTGATTCTCTTTAAGCCTTAGAGGACTATTTGAAGTCTGTTTCACAACTGTAGAAAAGATCAACCAGCAGTCAGTCTCTTCCAGCTTCCTCAACAGTGCTATAACCAATCTGTGTGGTTTTAGTTATTTCCCCTAGATACTGTGCTTTTAAAATACTATGTGAGAACCTTAGCATGTAGCCAGTGAGCTCTTAGGTATGATGCCTTTTGCACTGAGGACTCCCCTCCAAACAACGAGACCTGGAGGCACCCGTGTGTGGATTTCCTGTGGAGATAATGAGCTGTGCAGTAGTGGAAGGAGGGGCGTATTTGGCAGAAGTAAATTACATTGTTATGAAAAGTGCAAGGTTGCCTTTTATGTCGAGGAAGCTTGGTTTCTCTTCATTTTTTTTCCTGAGTAGCTCCACACAGTAAATAGCGTAATGCTGTATATGTTTGTGTCTTGGAGAGCTGTATGGTGTTGGGAAGCTCCCCGCAGACTCTTCTTGCTTTGCATTCTTTTCTGCTGGATCTCCTGCTGTAGTTTGGGCGTCTTGTGAAGTACCCCAGGCTAAAGCGGCTGTTAGTTTTATATACATATATATTTATAGCATTCTCTGAGGAGCAATTGGGTAGAGTTGCTGTTTGTATAAAAAGCACATAATGTTAGGAAGTTGGTTTTGTTGCTCTGATTAGGGCTTCTCATATTGACATTCTCCATTCCTGTAGGAAGGACAACTCTTTGTCTTTAGCAGAGGTTGTGGCAAGGGGTATGTTGGTGTTACATCTCCGACTGTCTTAGCTGCTGTTTACCTCACAGATACTCCATCAAAATACATCTGCAAAACCTATTTTGCTTGGTCACTGTATAACAGTATCACTCTTCTTATATCCCTCCAGTGCCTCCTATGTTTCCATCCTTATAGACAAAATCTCCCTTCACCTTCAGAACCGTGCACAGCCTCCCCTTGCATCGTGTGTCCTCTCTCCCGGGCTCCCTCGGGTTTGTCTTTGCCAGCAAGGTGGATGCTTCATTGCCAAACAGCAGCACTTCCCAACAAGTGCCTCTGCGTACGCTGCTGCTGCTGCTCCTTGTTCTCTGCATCTGTGGAGAACACGTTGCCTTCCTCGAGCTCCTTGCTTGAAATGCCTTGCTCTGCAACATGGACCAGGACGAGGGAAGTCCCCTGGCAGCTGCAGACTGTCCTGCCAGGGCTTTATGTTCTCCTGTCTGTTTGCTGGCTTACTTGGACGGCTGTTGAGGTTGTTTGAAGGGAGGCCATTTCTTCCCCCTCCACATGGCATTGACTCTAGCGCCGCGGGCCTTCTCCTACACAGTGCCTCCAAACTAAAAACACGCTCTGTCCATTGAGGGGTCGCAGAGAGGACAGCCCCGAGCGCCAGCGCGAGCAGGGGCTGCGTAAAGGCCGGGGCAGGCGAGGGCTGCAGGCGTCCAGCCACGCTGATGGACAAAATGGTGGCAGTTGAAGGAGCCGCGGGCCGGCCTGTTTCCAGCGCGGCTCGCGTGTGGAGAGATGGGTCCCACCGAGCGTGGCGCTCGCGAGGACGCGGCCCTCCTGCGCAGACACGGCAGCTGAGCGGCGCTCGGCCACCGCTTCCACGTGTCGGTGCCTCAGCTCGAGGGGCGGGTTGGTAGGGCTGAGCAAAAGCTATAAAGCATTTTGGTTTTTTAGCAGATGGCTTTGAAAAGAGTCATATATTGTGCTGTACTGTGAAATCAGTAAATATTTTTGACATTGATTTGTTTCTTTTATTTATTTATTTATTTTGAGCTGCCTTTTTTCTCCCTTCCTCTAAATTGGAGCGTGGGTGTGTGAGGATGCTGAGGATTTTTTACTCTTGTGAGGAGAATGTGAATCTTGAATCAAATTAACCTATTTTTCAAGTTAAATTTAAGGCCCTTGCTTGAAGGCAAACATGCCATGAAGTTACATTAGCTTTAAAAACAAAATGGATTTTGTACAAATAGTGACTTGTAATTATTAAATGTAAATGAGATTTTCTTTACACTTATTTCTTATTACCTTTAGCACATCAGGTCCACCCATTTGGCCAGGAAGCACCTTTTTCAAGAGAAATGGAGCCCTTCTACAAGGTAGGTGATGGATGCTACATCTTGGAGTAACTGCTCTACTTAACAAATCCCTCTTGCAAATTGCAGTTTTTAAAATATTCACGGGGGAAGAAATGATCGGTTTTTATTTTCATTATTTAATGTGTTTCCTTTTTTTGTGTATCTGATGGTATTAAAATGGTGGTTTATGAAAGCTGCTGCTTTTTTTTGCCTTTTTTTTTTCCCTCAGATTATTATTTACTTACTGTAAACTAAGGCAAAGTGTTTGGGTTTTTTTTTATTTGTGCGGAGTGCCCAGAAGAAATGTGTGAAGAACAGGAATAGCTGTCTGGATGAGGCAGGCCTGTCTTTGGAGAGAGTCCCGTTCTCTTAACCCCTAATTGTGCTGATTGATAGAAAAATGTCCCCTATTGGTAGGGAACCCTTGCGGTGCTGAAAACAATGTCAGAAGATTTATCTCAAGAAACCCACCAGGTTTAAAGGTGTTTATGTTCATAGGGGAATTTGAAAGACGTTAGTAGATGGGCAATATACACCAAAGCTGTGCATGGAGAGCTTTCCTAGCTGTTTTTCTGTCTATTTTTATCAGATTTTTCAAGCTTATTATTCATTACTAGGTGTGTTTACATTCCTAGTATTGACTACATAGATTTCCCCTTATTCTTAACAGTATTGTCTTAGATACACACAAGGATGGCTGTTTCCCCAAACTTTGCATTTGCGTATGGTGCAAGATTAACTTAGACCCTTTTGGATAACTTTGCAATTTTTGCAAGTATTTGCCCATGAAGTTTTGTGCACGTTCTTATGGTGCCAAGAGTTTTATGGCCTGCTTTCTGGCAGAAAATACTGTTCAATGTTCTCCAGAGCATTTATCCAAATTTCTTATGATGAAGCCTTACTCATAACTAGATTCACAACCATATAATTGGCAAGAAATACTGCTCATCTTCCACATCCCAAAGTAATCCAGCATCCATAGTTTGCGAATATTTTTCGACTGATTTCTTGAACATATCTATGAATTTGCATCATTAAATTATCTAAGACTCATGCTGAGATTTATTCAAACATATTTGAAATACATTAAAGGATTCTGATTATTTCCTAAAACTGGGAGGTGGTATAAAATGTAGTGTTTTGAATCTTTTGATTTTGGTCTGTCTGGGATGGCTTCGCTGTCTTTGTGGTGTTTCCTACTGGAAAGGACTGAAGAAAAGGGAAAAAAAAATCCTTGTGAAAAGATAGGATTGTTGAACGATTTTTGTTTCTAAAGGTGTTCCAGCGCATATACAATCTCTGTAATTTGGCTTCATAAAATGTGAGATATTCTGTCAAGTCTCTACTGTGTAAGTGTTGAGCAACCTCTTGTTACAATGCAGGATCTTTAGGAATTAAGAGTGGCTGTTTTGTAGATTTCCATATCTCAGTAGTTTGTGAAGTCATCTCTTAACATGTCCTGGTTTTAATTTTAAAGCAAGAAAATAACCCAAATGGTCTCTGTGTGTGTTTTTTTTTTTCCCCCTTTCAAAGTACTCTTTCATGTGCAAGTCTCAAGGAAATAAGAAATTTGCCTCTGCTGCTTCTGGTTGCCTTTTCCCCAAAAGCTGCGTAAAGGAGTGCTAGTGAGTGCAGGCAAATTTCATCGCATGAGGCCATGGAGAAGCTTCTCAGGTCCTTCCTGAGGACCATCCCTTTTACCAGTCCCCTTATGTTTGGCTTAATGCATATAAGAGACTGAAAAATGACTTAAATATCAGTTGCAAATTATATTACTGCCTTTGGATTTTCAAAAGTTTAACAACAAAGGGATTTAAAATTATTTGATACGTGCTTTACTGCACATGAAAAGAAGATTCTATTTGTGTTATGGACAGCTATGTAGAATAATATTTGTGTGCACTTGTCACATCTCTTTTCTTGTAAATTGTTAAAGGAAATGCTCATTTGGTTTGGGGAAGATAAAAAAAACCACAATGTAAGTAGTGCTTTTTCAGCCAAGGTGGACTAACAAACTCTATCTTTTTCCATTCATTTTGTACCTAAATTGTTTGGCAAAGTAATTTTAATATTGTAAAGTATTTAACGTATCCCTCCAGAGAAAGAGTGACTGAAAAACTAGTTATCCCTAGACATCGAAATAGCAAAGGAAGAGAATGGGAGGGTATAATTCATCATAGCTGTTCTGTGTCCTTAATGTCTTTGACATGACCAGGATTAATTCTCTGTTCTTTGCTGGCTATCTTTACTTACCTCTACTTTGTTCAAAACTATTTAACTATTGTCCTAAAGTGCTGTGCCCTGTGACTTTACTGGATATAAGATGACTTCATCCGTGGGGCTTTTTTGTCTTTATTTCTTTGAGGATCATGGTACTATGGTTTCTGACAAGACCTCTGGTCAGAATACTTTTCCTGTTGTGTAAGTCACCTGCTCTAAGTGCTTTTTAAAATGATGTCCTCCTAGTAGTTGAGAATTGTTCCTTATATCATTGTGCTCTTTTTTTCTTCTTGTGAAATCCCATGTAGAACTTGAAAGGATATGGACAGGATCTTTAGCCTTCCAAGATTCTGACACCTTCTCTCAAAACTTGTTTGCGAGTCGGTGGGCATTGCCTCATTCTAGCTGTCAGGATTCTCAGAGAACATGCAGTATTTTGTTCTTTCTGCCTTAACTTTTCTCTCTAGTTTTCTGTACCTTGTTATTGTACGTCCTAGTTTGGTATAAAATTGTCACTTAATTTTTTTAATCTTCTGTGTTGGAGCTTTTGTTGCTGTTGCTTCTTCTTTGTTCAGCTACCTTAAAGCTTCCATTTTTGTTTCACACAACATGTGACAGAAGGAATCTGTGCGGTAGGAAAGACCCAGAGGTCTGCTAAGCTCTTTCACAACTTGTGCTAGTGTGTGGGTGAGGACATGTGCGTAGTAGTTTTGAGGCCTTGAAGCTAACGCATCATGTTCAGGTAAGATCTTCTTTGCTTTTCCTGCTCTGATTTTGGGTGTTAAACCCATGTTGAAGCCTTGGGGATGCAGTTGTTCAGGGATAAATGGCAATAATTTAAACTACTTCTTGAGTGTTTGTCTACTTTGCTTTCAATATCTCAAACATTCTCTATAAACAAGTTAAAACTGCAAGTTAACTTTAGCAGTAGTCATGTGTAAATTCCAGCTGCTAGCCGAGTACCAGCTGTGAAATGTACCTGGACTCTGTAAGGTTTCCTGTTCTGTTTCTTAAATAACTCTAACCGTCCATAGCTAACTGTACCTAAAAATCTCTGAGTGAGGGAGAACTTTATTTTGGAAAAAATAAATTGAATTTACCGCTCTTTTTTTTTTTTTTTGGTCTTACTGGTCCTGACACTCCAGTAAAACCAAGTGCAACATATCATTGTGTCTTCTTATATTGATTTTGTTCTGTCCTGATTTGCAAAGAAGTATTCAGAGATGGTGACTGTGGCTGTGATTGCAGCTGGCAGGAGAACAGAGCACAGTATTGTGAAAACAGGTTTGCATACGCTGCTGCTGCCCCTGCTCCTGCTCCTGCGGGGATTGACACAGGAGAGCGAGAACTTTAGACATTGCCCCAGGAGATACAGAAGCCCTGTGACGAGGTGAGGTACGGCCAAAAAGGAAGGTCTCCCCTCTGATTTAAGACAAGCTTAATTCTACTCGTTCTAATGCAGTTCTGGGTTTTAGCTTCCTGGGTCCGGGATTGAACTGCTGACCAAAACCCAGCAGAAGCAAACCCTGCTATAACATGGTAGGTATTTATCGTTCAGGGAAGGAATGAGGAAAAGGAGATAGCCTTCCTTATTGTGACTAGAAAATTCACCTTCTATTACTTCTTCCTACATTTCTTATCAGGTATAGATACAACCATATCTCTGCTATGTGTCTGCTTTTTTGTAAGAATAAAATTCTCCACTTGTTTTTCTGATGATCAATGCAGTTTCCATCTGCTGCCTGTCGATGTGAAAGCAAAAGTATGAACTGCTACTCTAGAGATCTTAGAAAATATTTTTTGTAGACCTGCCCCTTGTATCTGTGAATAAGATTGCAGCATTTGATGAACGGAAGTCAGACTGCACTTTCCTGTAAAGCTGCAATTCCCTTTTAATTAGGAAGAAGCAAAAGTTTGGCCAGAAAAAAACCTTTCCATTTGCAGGAGGAGAGGGAGGAGTGAAGAATCGTGCACTTCCTCAGTACCACCTGGCTGAGAGAGCTCTGCGAACGGAGGCCTTGTCTTGCCGAGAGCTCACAAGTTGCTTTGTTCGCTCCGTACCATCGGCTCCAGGGAACAGTCCATTTTCCATAACAGTGAGAGATTTGATGCTCACGCTTAGAGAGTTTGGCCTCTTCCCAGGGAATGCATTTTACAAGACATTTGCACCTCTGACCGGTGCTTCCAACAGCTCGTGCTTCGTTTGCCCTGGACCGGCCACTGCTGCAGTAGCCGGAAAGGGCAGGCGCTGCCATTTGGGATTCTTGCAGGAGAGGCAGAGGCCACTGTCCCCAGGAGGTCAGATGCCACACAGCCAGGATGAGGTGGTGACTCCGGAATTTGTTGCACAGCGAAAGTAGAAACTCGGGCTGCTAATACCTCAGTAAAAGTAACAGCCTTTGATGCCCTCAGGCTAAGATGTTGGCTTTCAGGTTTTAATTTGCTGATGACTGATACCTGACCATGAAATGAGTCTTTCAGGAAATTACCAAAAAATGCAGCTCTCTCTATTCTTCAATAAGAATTTGATTTATTTAAAACATCAAGAAAATTGAATCCCTAATTCAGAAAGATATTTTTTAGAAAAACTATACTTACCAGACCTGAAGAGTCCTGCATAAAAAGATGAGGGAACAGCTTATTTATGAGCACATACACACATTTATGTGGAGATCTTTTCCTTTAATAGCTGTGGCACTCTTTGAAATGACCAAACAGTCCATTTAATCCATTGTCCATTGAGTAAGAAATGAGAGAGCAGATATGGACTTTCATGTTTCCAAGTATTAGCTATTAATAGAATCTCTTGCTGAAATAAAAATAAGCCAGGGGGAGGATGGAGAAAGGGTGTAACTCTTGTTAGCTTCCCCTATAAAGACTAAATTAGGATCATCTGCTTTCATAAATAAAAATGTCCAGGCTGCTTTTTGTGTTAATTCTGACAATAAAATCATAGCAAAAGAGGAAGTCAGCTTCTGTGGACAAACGTAGCTCCTGCCCGGCTGGCGACGTTGATGTGCAGCCCCACTGTGCAATGCAAGGGATCCATACGTGCTGCTGCCAGGTGAGGTGGGGAAGGGAGGAACAGGAGAGACCTGCAAGACAAAGAGCTTTGTAAGGCTTGTGTGAGTTTAACTTCCAAAATTATATGCCTTACATCTCAAAAGAAAAACTTGGAAAGAAGTCTGTTTTTTTACTGCTACTGAGACATACAAGGAGAAAACAACATGCCAAGGTAGCGTATGTATATGATATAATATTTAAATGTGGCGGTAAACATAGGAGAGGCCAGTAGGTGCAAAAAAGGGGTTGCAAGACCATCATGTTTAGGATCAGTAGACTGAGATGCTCTCATTTATTTATAATACAGCTTTGGGCAAAGCTTTTATGCCCGAGTCCAACTAAGCATTCAAGTCTATTTAGACTTTTCATGTTCCCCAAGAAACTAAAGTCTTTTCTTAGGGTGGGGTTGTAGTTCCTCTGTTTCCTGCCCTATAAAATGATGTTAATAGTGCTTCTCACTACACAGAGCTGTAGGTTTACAAAATATTTATTCTGTGTCATATTCTGAAGCTACAGTAATGGGAGAACCTCAAATATTGGGGATCTAACTGTAAAAAAACACCTATGTTGTCTGTTTGCTTTTACAGGGGAGTATTTTCGTATCTTTTCTAACTTGAAGTTTGAATTAGAGTCCCTACAGTC